>NC_064447.1:5700769-6005961 GCF_023343835.1 Lagopus muta | reverse complement strand
AAGTGTATTAAGTAACAAAAGCTTGAAAAGGCTCTCGAAGAGACAACATAAATAGGAAAGGTTTGTACACCATTTTCCCATGAATCATTTTTTGAAGCTGTGATTACTCTGCTTTCCTTCAACAAGATAATTACAGGCATGTTGGGATAAACTCCTCTGTGTTTAGGAAGCATTCAAACCCTGTAATGCTGTGCTCATGGAAGGCCTGCAAATTAGCTTTGAGCACTCCAAGAATCATCATTATGGCTCAGTGCTCGTGGGGGTGCAACACCCACAAGCAGATTTCTCTTGCTGGAAATGATGTTTTTGCTTGTCTCAGACGAGAGATGGATCCATGCGCTATGGGTCACTTGGGAGCTATGTCTCTTTTCCACTTGTAATTAAAACAACTCATTTAAAAGACAGTGTATTTAATTTTCTTTTCATTATTTGTAGAAAGACCAAAAGTGATTTCTATTACAGCCTTTTAATGACAGAAGAAAATGCCTTCCACGAGCCATCAAGGTTCCTCACACAAGAAACATCATGGCAGGAGATTTCAATGGGGTCTCTCATGGATGTGTAAACTGACGCCTTTTCTTTTAATGTTTTACAGAAGCTATTTGTGCCTTTTTTTTTTTTTTTTTTTTTTTTTGTCAGAAAGAAGAGGTAGATAATTGCTTTCCTTTAGCAGAATTAAATGCTTTCCAGTCCTAGTTGTCAACAGCTAAAGGTATTGTGAGGTTTTAAATTTAAATTTGGCATCTCAGAGTTTGTAATAAGTTAGGATTTGTCATGTTGAAAATAGGATATGTAAGGTCTGAGCAGATGTATAAAAAGTGTATTTTTTTCTCCTATTTGTTCTCATACCAATTTGCAAGATTTTATAAAATAAAACCAGCCGACCGTAAACATCAGACTGCCATCACCACGATGTGGTGTTTCCTGGTCAAGAATTTGGAATGTGTTTGGCTTCCATTTGGAAGTTGCTATGAATGTTCTGAGGTAACCCAGTAACATGTTCCACTGCCACTCAGATTTGTCCAGGGGCAAATCTGAATAGGTGAACCTCTGGAGGCTGTGAGTGGTGGTGAATTTGATTTATAATTAACAAGAAAAAGGCCTTCATTTGGCAGAAATGGAAAATCACACTAATTGATTCTATTAATAGTACTGTGTTTCTAATAAAAACACACTGTTACTTTTTACTCAGTATTATTTAGCACTGCATTAATAGTCCAAATATATAACCTTATAGTAATAATATGAGAATGGCTCTACTGGGATCAATCTAGAAATTTAAAAATAATTTAGGTTAAAACCTTCTAGACAATGCTTGCAGATGGGTGTTTGCTTTTCTTTTATTGCTGAGAATGCAAGTTTGCAGCCATTAATGTTAATCAGGTGTAGAATTCTTTGGGATTTGGGTTCAGGAGTTGTAGGTTCTACAGATCTGCTTAGAAGTGCTTTTCTGGAAATTGAGGAAGTGTTTACTTTCCTAAACATGTTAAAGGAAAGAATTTCCTCACAATCAGATGTGTGGATTTGTTTGCTTGATGTGCGTGATGTGCTATGAAATTTGCTACTCATTTCTGTACAATTTCATCAGTCTGCCTGTGCCCAAGTGCTGTAAAAGCTTAGTTAAATTTCTCTCAGTACATAGAGTATTACTGACGGGAGAGACGGGATGAAGGCACTGGAAGAATTATAGCCTAAAGAAAATTCCAGCCAGTCCACCTTCATTAACTTTACACAGCCTCTGCAAGTCTGAGGTGCAGTCTGCAAATAAACTTGGAAGGAGCAGGACTGTGGAAAGGTAGCTGGGATCTGAAAGTGGTTGTGGTCCGTGCTGGACAGGAGATAGGTGCAGAGCTCAGAACTTGATCTGGAATCTGGAAAACAAAAGGAAGCAACAACAAACACTCAAAATGCTGTGTCACGCTTACCTTCATCACAAGTCTTCAAAACATTCAGTTTTACGGTTGCTATTCAAGTGTTTAATGTGGCTGAGGGGTAAATTAGGGGTAATGTTGCTAAGGTGGGAAGATAACTAGAAATCACTATTCCTGTTTTCTAGTGGAAAACAAATGAAATAGTTGTGGCAATATGAAACTCAATTAAAATAGTCTGATATTTAAGCTTTTAATCACCAAGGAGGTAAATGTCTTTGGTTCTGTGATTCTTTCATGGTTTTTAAAAGTGCATTAGCTGTGAAGGTATCACTTGCTGTGATGGAGTGAGTGTGACATAAAGCATGTATGTGGATTGAGTATGCTGTATGTGGATTATGTGTTAAAACATTGCTATTGCTGTGTGTGTGCATTGTAAGATGCATTTTATTGCTATCATTTTTATATTCAGCTATGTAACAAAGCCCATAAAATTGTTCTGAAACAGATTTTTATTGTATGGCCTCCAGATGTTGGATGTTCCCGAACACATATAATGATGTGACTTGGAAAAGAGTGAGTATCCAGCAGGGAACAGAATAACTTTATGACCATTTAGAGTGTAGGACTTGGTTCATGAATAGATTATTCCAGAAGTTACTGTGACTGTAGTCATCTCCTTTAATCCTACAACTCCAGTCAGAGAATAATATTTCTTCATAACCCAAATTAATTGGAGACCAGTGAGCATTCTGTTATGCAAGAGGAAAGTTAGTTAATCATGCCTAATGAGCGGTCATGAGCTTACGTCACAGCCATCACCAGCACTCCTTGGAAGATGGTGTGCATTTTGTGATTTCTTTTGACAGAGATGACATTTGTTATTATTTTAGCTTAGTCTTCTGATGTAGTTTACCCAGCATGTTCAGTTAGTTGCATCGGTCTATTAGTTGCACCATTAGGATTTTTTCTCAACATTCAAGATTTTCATACCTCTCTGCAAAGATATTATAAATAAATGGCACTTATTATGCAGGCCTGCACAGCCAAAGCTAGAAGTATCAAAGAAAGGCAAGAAAAACTTGTGTTGTTTTTTAGTTCAGCAGTGTAACTTAAAACATACATTCTAAATACAAAAAAAAAAAAAAAAAAGGTGCCATATCATGCCATATCTATATCCTGATCAGGAAAAACTGAAATTATTGTTGGCTGATGTCAAGGAGTTGCTCAACAAGAGTACAAACTCGAAGGAAGCTGAATAGATAAGGTGTAATTCCTTACCTGCAAAAGCTTGCATTGAAGTGTTTCATATTTCCAAATAGTGCCTTAATTCTACATTCAGAGATGGAAAATATAAATTGTTAATGTAAGTTTAAATAGGAGGCCATGACTTTTGAGGTTATCTTTCTGATTTGGCTTTTTGAATTGGAATGAGGTGTGATTTTTGCTTTGCTTTGCAGTTAGTACTTTAAATTGCTATGAATGTCAGTGAAATTCTAATCACCAGTGCATTTTCTTTTATGGCTATCTGACCTCTGAATCTAACCTACATTTTCAGAGGTGTAGACTACTTTAACAGATTCCAGTAACAGGAGACTAAGTCTCTTTCACTCCAGGCTGCATCCATGCCCTGCAGTGCTCAGTGCTATCCCTATCCTTTAGGGGTTACAGCCTTGCAGAACTGAAAATTGCTGAACGCTCTTCATCATCTTTTGAGCAGAGCCGGCCAGTTAAGATGAGAGAGGCACAAAACCCTGTTTAAAACAGAATGACTGATTTTTCACTGGAGCAGCTGAGGAGCATTCATGCAAGTCCTTCTTCCAGCTGCACCACCAGGGTGACAGCTGCCATTCAAAGGTAACAAATTAGAAAATAAGGAGAGGGGGAGAATGGAGCAAATCAGTTAGATAAGGTTAAATACAGCTGGTTAAAACACTGATCATCATTCATTGGCCTGAAAAACCTAAGTAACATCTGCCAGGCTATCTGTTCTTCTGACTTGCAAGTTTTCTCAGTCTGTGGATCTTGGAGGATAGAACTTTCACAGAGGTAAAAGCTGTTAAGGAGAGGCTTTGGGGCAGTGCTTCCAGAGGCTGATCAGCAGCTGAAGTCATTGTTTGAAGGGCTAAGGGCTGGATCACGTTCTTTGACAAGACAGTAGAGTCACTTCAAGCAGCAATGTAAATTCTAAAATGGTTTGTAAAAAGTTGTTAAAATGAGACATCCTACAGTTAGCTGTAAACTGGTAACGGGGTGACTGCTATGCACCTCAGTGGTTATTTAAATATCGTGGCTTATGTGTTAATTGCTTGAATCTTTTTTTCCCTCTAATCCAATTTTATGAAGTATTTGAGTACACAGAAATCGGTCAACACAGTCATTTGAAGGCCATGTATTACACTCTGTGTATAGACAGCTCTGGAAATCAGGTGAGGAGCATGAAAGAGATTGAATTCTCCAATCTGTGTTGTGGAGGGAATAGGTGGAACTCGTTTATGAATATATTGCCAATTGAATCACATTCTCTGATTAATCTGCTCCTCTTCCACTAAGCCTTCAACTTCCCTGAGCCTGCATGGAGACTGGGAAGAGTGATGGGCCCCATCTTTCTGTACAGGGCGGGAATTGGCCCTAGGCTTTGCGATAAACAAAGTTGCTCCTGTTCTCAAATGAACTACTGTTCAGCTACTGCTTGATGGGGTGGGAAAAGGTCTGCGTTAAAGATATTGAGAAAGTGCAAAAATGTTTAAATAGCTGGAAAAATTACATTATATCCATGAGTAGGAATAGGCACCTGATTCCAGGCTTCATGATGCTCTTGAGTGCATCTGAGAGACCAAAGAGGAGGACAAGTCTTCCCGTGTAGCAGAGTTGGCAATCAGATCTCTTTTCTATTTTTCCTCCTTGTCTGCTGGAGCAAACATCATTTTATTATTCTGTCTACTCAAATTCTTTTGCTCATTGTATATTAATTTAAATGAATGACTTAATGAGAATTCCTCTTATGCATCCATTTAATTTCCAAGTGCAGCAGTGTATGTATAATTGCTCAGCTGAGCTCTCATTTTGATGTACTTGGTTCATTTTCAAGTAATAATTTCAGCCCTTTCTCAGGAGCAGGGACTGCTTTTCTCTCTGTGCTTATTTCTGCCATAGCACCAATCATTTCTATATTGTCTTAATGATTTCATTTTTATTTATACCTCTCTCTATACTTCGTGTTGAACTTTGCTTATAAATACGCCATATAAAATCTTGGAGGTTTGTGTGAAGCTATAAGAAAAGCAATTTTTCAGAGGAAAAAAAAATGGTGTGTTTTACCTGATCACCACAAGTGGTTTGATATTTTCATAGCAAGAAAATGTTAGTGCTTTGTTTCTGGGGAATGACTGTATGACAATAAATCTAACTTCTCTATGAGGTTTGTTGGACAAAAATCAAATGGAAGTGTTCTTCATCTCCAGGCATGGAAATGAAGCATTTGGTGCGCAGAAGTCTTCCAGTGTGCATAATTCTATACATTTTATATCCCACAGGTATAAATCATTACACAGTCAAATTGTATGTTATCATTTGATAGACTGAGATGAGGTGAGTACAGTCACATCCTATCACATATAGTGACATCTTATCATCCAGTATAGGAGCAAAACCACCTTTGGACCACACTTACAACATGGAAAGGGAGACCAGAACCTATTTCTGTACAGGTGGTTTCAAGGCGTGTTCATGAGATGTAGCATTGTAGCATGTACTCAGTTATTCTGTGTATCCTTTGGGATAAATGGATCTTATGGAAAGAAAGGTTTACAAGGAAATTAAATATGCTCACTTATTCTAAGGCTGTACTATTTATTACTAAGGAAATTATTACATCTTTGAAAAGTGATAGCTGTTGAACTGCAGCTTTTGTGTAAGTGCCTTTTTATGAAACTGTCATTGTGCAAATACAGTCTGACGAGATAGAGAGATAATTGCTGGCTAAGCTGCATTACTGAGAATAACAATTAATTACTGCTCTAATTTGCTGGGCTAAACTTTTACTGACCCTCACTCACTCATTTAATCTGAAATAACATTACTCTCAGTATTTTCTTAATAGGAATGATGATTAACTTTAAAAGAATGGACTTGGTAAATGGCTTTTCTTAACTGATTATGTTTGGCATCAGGTCATCCATCACAATGTATTGTTTCTGCCCTCACCTCTGCTTTTTTTTCCTTTTCGTTTCTTCATATGAGTTCAGTGATGAGATTTCAAGACTGTATTTTCAAATGAAGGTGTTTTGTTGGTTAAAAGGTAAATAAATTCATACATAATGTATTTTTTTTTATCAGGAACTAGTGAGAGTCCAAATACTTATTAGTAGTATGCGATCTACACACAGTGAAAATATCTGCTGCTACCAATGAAGGAGTTAATTTGTTCTGCACTATTCATCTGTTTCTAATGGTGCCTCTAGTGTGCTGAATGTTTGCCTCTGGACCTGTGTCAGCTCCTGACAGCAGTTGTGCTGTAGGTGTCAGGAATAGCTGAGTGCCATCAGAAGTGCCCTTTGGAAGCAGTGCTGTAGGGGAAATTGTTACGTGTGGAGTGCCCAGCAAGGAACTTGTGGGACAAGGAACCTGCACCCCGATCCTCCCCTCCTGTGGTCCCTTCGTGAAGGAGCAGCGTCTGCTCCTGAGCACAGCACAGCCTCTGCGTGCACCACAGTTTCCTTGCACAAAAGGAGAGATCTGTTTCAGACTCACTATTCATCATCTTTTAATTATCTGTTAACGTAACATGAAATATCATCATCTGACGAATGCTGGGTTGCATTGCTTTTAAAGAGAGAATTACGATTCATGGAGAGGAGTGCCAGGACAGCCTAGTGAGAGTGGTGCCGTGAAGTCTAGCTCAGTTCTTCCACTTTACACTCATGCTCCAGGAGTTCTCCTTTGGTGGAGTATATTGCAAAGGGTCGTGTCACTGCTTTTTCTCTTCCTTTTGGTTGTTCATCGTGTGACAGTAAGCCATGGCCCAGCTGAGAATCAGTCCTGTATTTCAGTAAGGTGTTTAATGATGGTGAAAGGTTACACATGCTATGGATAGCAAGTATCAGATGGAGAAGGCTGGGATGCTGCTTTCCAGTGTCAGTATTTCAGGCTGAATTTTGGGTAGCTGAAGATTCACGGATTATTTCTAAAGGACCTGCAGAGCTCAAACGATTCTGTACTCTTAAATTTAACTCTGTAATTCTAGGATGTGACACTGGGGGCACAAATGGAGACAAATCAAGACATGCTTGTAAGGCAAACCACAGTCCCTTGTGCCTTATATATTGAAATCTAAGCTGCAGCTGCAACTTTCTTAACAAGCTTTGTTATACAAGGCCCCTGAAATGTAATGAGCACTCATCTTTTATGCGTGGAGCTGAAGGCACTTAACTGGTGAGGACAGGAGTTCTGTTGTTAGCCATTCTATGTGTAAGACTTATTCTCAAAGGAACTAAGAAGATTGGCATCTAAACAACTTTGCACTGTTCTGTTAAGGAATATGAGCTTCATATTGGAAGGCAATCTATGTTAGTTAACTGAGTACTCAACACCTTTCCTTCAGGACTCATACAGTTGTGTGGGTAGAAAGAGCACAGCCAAACTCTCCTATTAGTGTGCTTGCTCCATTCTGTGTGGGCATCCTCACCTTTGTAGGCTGCTTGGCATCCTGAACTCCCACTGGCTGTGAGGGGACTTACTGAGTTGCATTATGGATCTTGAAAGAGATCTGTTGCTGTCTGTATGGAGACTTATTAAAAATCTTTCATGTTCCTACCAGTGTTAGAGTGTTAGATCAACTCTGTTGTTTATATTGATATGTTTAATACGAATCTATAGAAGTCATTGATTTGTGTGGTGTTGTGCCTTTTTAGGAAAGAGCTATATGCTTGGTGTTGTAAAATGCAACTAATAACAAATCACTGGCATTAGAAACATCAATCTAAATAATGTTTTGTCACTTATTGCTATTCAGGTTGAGGTTACAGCAGCTCTCTCTTCAAAGTATAGCAATATTGTGCAGGTTAAAGAAGAGAGCTTCAATCCTCTTTACAAAAATGCAATCTTCTTGTATTGAATATTGAGCAGAAGTTTGATTTTTATTGTTTTTTTTTTTTTTTTTTTAATAGCTGGAAATTAGATACTCAATATACTACAACAGCACAGTATTTTCTGTACATAGTATGACAGTCAAATATGGAAGCATTTATAGAAAGAATTACTATGCCTGCAGGGACCTTAGCTTAGCAATTTGAACATTTCCTTTCTTTAAGCTGTTTTCCTTCAGATGTTCATTGTAAGTCATAACCATGCATAAAAGTATTTTGCCTCCACCTAACTAAGGAGTGGTAATTTGAACTACATTATTTCACACGCACAAAAAAATAGTTTTACTGCCTGTACAAAAATCTCAGTAATTTGAATATATGTAGGTAAAGCTTTTCTGCCCAGTTTATTATTTGCACTTGGAAACAGCACTTGGCAAATGTCTTGATGTGTGACATTCTTGCAGCTAAATAAATTGATGCCTCCTTAAGCAGAGTGCCAAAAAGAAAATGTAGATTTACCTCAAAGACGTGGAACAGTGTGGGTGGTGTCAGAAGAAGTATAGGCAGTGCAGTTTTTTGTCTGCATATGTTACCTTACCTTACCTACCCTCCATCGTAATGTGCAACTGTAAATGTTCATGTCCTCACCTGGGTAGCACGTTGCTATTGTAAAACTGGTCTGCTTACATCTGAATTCCACACCCTTCCTCACCACCTTGTGTTCCTTTTCATATGGATGGTGTTCTTTATGCATAGGTGATCTGAACTATGATTATTCAAAGGATCTGAAATGAGTATCAGTGAAACACCATCCTGTGTTGGTACTTGGGCTATGTTCTGACCAGTGAGTTTCATTCCAAGATACAGTCAGCCACCCTCTCAGTTCAAGCTATGTTGGTATGAACATATTGGTGTAGACTGTTCATCTCAGAAATGTTGTAACTGAAGTTGCTTCTGACCTGCTGCTATTAAATGTACAATGGAAAACAATAATCACTGTGAGCCTAATGGGCTGATGGCTCTGAGAAAGCATGCAATTCCTATTAGCATAACAGACAAGCAGCTCTTGCTTTGCCCCAGAGGTCAAAGGTGCCTAAAGAGGAAAATATAAAGAGGATAAACATAAATGGCATTTCCCTGGAGTACCCTCTCTTCAGATCTGCTGATTTTACGTTAGAGCAGAGGAGCACACTGAGTATTTTGAAGCACTTCTTCCTAGGTGAATTAAAAAGCAGCATGCATGCTTTGGATAAGTAGGTGATTTTTATGACTTTGCTTCCCAAAGGCATGTGAATCAAGTTCACACTTCTTGTTTAGCACACAAACCACCTGGGAAACCAAAATGCATCTGTCATCCTGAAGAGATCAAGAAGAATCTTGAATCTCACGTCTTATCCTCATCTTCCTCCGTTGCTTGGATATCTCCTACAAATCTTTGTTGCCATGGAAAGCTGCTCTGAGTGGCTCCTTAAACTCCTTTTATCCTTTCTCTTACAAGGTTTCCTTCCCATCTGTCTGTTTGTCCTCTCAGCTAGCCTCATGCTGCTGGATTTCAGTCTTCAGTCCAATGAGGCTGAGCTGGTGTGGGGTTGGCCAGTCCTACAGTCCTGGCTTGTAGGGGAAAAGCACATGGTAAAAATTAAACTGGCTTAACTTGCTTAATATTTCATACTCGCCATTTGGTGAAAGGGGGTGGTGGGGGAAGTTGTTTGTTGCCTTCATTTTTACTTTTTAAGTGTAGATGTATGGAAATGACTTAGTTAATGGTTTTCTGGCATCTCATCCCAATACAAGTGAGAAGTATATTAGCATTCAATTGAGACCAAATGTTTTCAGATAAAGAGATGATGTCTTAAGACATTTGTATTGATATTTAGTTATGCATATATTTCTTTGTAATGTAAGGCTTTTCTGCACAATTATGCAATACATACAATAAATAATCAGCCTATTTAGCTGCCAAAAAATGACAAATTGTTACTGATTCTGGATTTAAGTCTGGATTCTTGGATAGAACCAATGGAATCATGCTTAAGTGAAGTCTTGATTCTGCTTACAGGATTATTAAGTTTGGATGGTATAGGTTTTAATGTTCCTAATAGTAGAAATGGAATGAAAAATCTTTCTGTGAAATTAATTGTTGCATGAGCTTTAAGCAAATGGATATGCAGAATTTTCCTGTGCAGTACTTATACCAGGTAAGATACAAAACTTTGCCTACTTGTCCTTAAGCACTATAAACCTCTCATTCTGAACCAGTTTTCTTATCTGCTGCATGTATAAGGTACATATCTAAATTACTCTGTGATATTACCTTACAGTGAAGTGAAATGGTTTCTGTGTAAAATATCAAAGAGCTGGAATGGAAGTTTGTCCTATGGATGAATTACTGCATAACTTTGATTCTTCTAAATTTCTATAAATCATTCAGGCAATGTACCAAAAACAAGTAAACCAGGTTCTATCTCAGCATATCCTATGGATAGCACACAGTAAATTGTTGCATCTTTAAATATTTGGCCGCATTAGGATGATATCAATTAGGGTGGCTGATTTAGGGGAAAAAAAGCCAAATTAGTCTGATGCCATAAAAAGCTGTTAACGAGACAACATTTAGGCACTACACTTCTTAAAGACATAATAAGACCCTTTTGGGCTAGAAGATTTGTAAGACTAAACTCTTAAAATGGAATCTTACCTGCTGAAAAATTTAAAAATATAAACTAGCATGTTGAAAAAGGGTTGTTGGGTTGTTTTTGGTTTTTTTGAGGGAGAGCTGAGGGTTCCTTTGAAATTCTGAAGTCATCATACGTGTCAGATCCATCTGCCTGCACTGAAACTCGGCTGCCAGTTTCTTGTTTACAATCAGCTGGTTAAACCATGTACAAAGTTGCTATCAGTAAGCATGGTCATTAGCAGTGAGATTATTCTCAGCACTTATAATTAGAAAAAGCTGTCTCCTCCAAGAAATAATATAAGTCAATTTAAACTAAATGCTGTACTTCTACATCCATTGAAGTTCCCCAGATTGCCCACAAATCAAGAGAAGCTCATCTCTGATGGCCTTGTGGGAGAAGATGTAGTTCTAACTATATGAATTAATTGGTTTGATAGATAACTCTCATAGGCTACAGATTGGATTTCCACATAGCCCAGCATATTCTTTCGTTCACAAAGTATTTAGTATCTGAATACCAATAAAAAACAATGTGAATATTGGAAAATAATGCACTAGTGTGAGTATGAGAGTAGAGATGTTGGGCTTGGACTGTCTATATCCAATATACATGTTTTTAATTTACCTATTTTTTTTAATTTATCTGTGTGGCTCATTTGCCTAGTATCTTTCACTTATCCTTTGTCTTCATGGTTTTATTTCTAGAGGAGTTATGAACCACTGATGCTATGAAAGGAAAGTTATTCAGACTTTTCCCACAGTCATCTGCCTTTATCCCTGCTGGATTTCCTGCACTTTCACCAGGCTCCTTAAATAAACCACTGTTCTTATGAATTTCATATTTTTTTTTGGTAATCACCTGACCCCAAAGATGGCCCTCTGGCTCCCCTTCTCCCTCCATCAAGTGCACTTTGAAAGCCTTGGGGTAAAATTGTGGTAGCTGAAAACACTTCAAGACTTTCTGGTTTCACTTTGGTGTCTCTTTCTACCTCATTTTATAGCATCATTTTTTATGAATAATTTTCTTCATCCAGCTAGGTAACCTGCACAGAACCAGATCATCAGTTTATTCTAAGCTTTTTATCTGCAGAGCAACATGATAAGAGACAGGACCACATTTACTTCTTGCTCTGCCACCACAAATTTCTTGTCATGCCTTGAATGAGTATTGTTGGCAAATGAATGTTTCCATCCAGCAAAAAGCTTTCACCAACATGACTGGAGAATCTTCACAATTGTCTTCTCTGTCTTTGAAAAGTCATTAACTTTCTTGATTGTTTTCAAATAATTCATAACAACTGTTTGAAGGGTGTTCACCCCTCAGCTCTTGAAATGAAATCTGGTGTTCCTTGAGGTGGAAAATGTATGGCATGCCTAATTTTAAGTCATTTCCCCATGAAAACCAGGTCTTTCTAGACTGTTCAGGAGAGTATCAGTTTAGTGCTGACTAATTGCACAAATAAGGCAGGAGGATACTGTTGTACCAACCATGAGAAAATCAGATCTAAATTAGATAAATGGCAAAACATTTATCTGCATTTGTTATAAGGGAGAGAAGAGAACTAATACTCAGCTATAATCTATAGCATAAAATATGTCCAACATTGCCAAATAATTTATATGCTTAACATCTTGTGGGTAAATCTTTATCAAATGGCTTGAAAATCCCCGTTGGTTCATGTTGTTTTTTTAATTAGGCACAGTTACAACCTTGTTGATGTCATTTCAGTTTTGAAAACATTTTTCCCTTACCTGTCATGGGGAATGGGAGCTGAGGCAGAACCTCCAGTTTGTAATGTTTGCACAGTCTGTGAATGAGAGCCCAGATGGTGTGCTCCAGCCCAGAGAACTGGAGCACTGATCTCTGTGCAAAACTAGTCATCTTCTGTAATTAAGTTACGCGTTCACAGTGTGATGGCATGTTGAGTTACTTTAACTTCATTAGATGTGACATTGTATTGTTTGAAGAATGTGAAGAATTGAAAATCAGTGGACTCTGCGATGATCTTTAGAAACCCAAATTTTCATGTTCTTACTATTTGTTTTATTTGCTGTTCTGATACAGCTAAAACTAATGGGAGTGTTGAATCTCACAGCTAGCATAGATGTGCCAAAAAGGCAGTATGAAATGAAATGGATACAGTAAAGAAAAAAAATAACTGTTAACTAGCAAAATTCTTAGGATAAAACCATGACCTGAAAGTACAGAGACCTCTACAAAATATATTCCTGCAGAGGCTCCCTTGGGATATGAAGGAGAACATGCTTGATTAAGCTGGTACCAAGCTTTCACAATCACGCTTCTCTGATATTTATTCCTTGAAATAATAAAAAGGGACATGTCAGCTATGGGAAAGCCATAATGTACTCCATTGCTTGCTGCTGTTCTTTTCTAACTTGAGCGTTCTTCTCCTAGAGCAAACTTAAAGTAAGCCCTCCATTCATTCTTTTTGTTGACCTTTATCTTGTAGTGGCTGTCCATTTGCACAGTTAAATGACATGGTAAGAAATTTTCCATCCTTTTTTAGCTCTGTCAGAGGGCCTCCATCTTCTCAGTAACCAGTGGTAGAACACAAAATCTTTACAGTATACAAAGGCAGATCTGGAGAAAATAAAATCCATCCTTGTCTGTAGAGCCTCTGCTCTGCTGAATGTTTCGCTACATGTGAAAGAAGTGAAAGGTCCTAAGGAAGGAAATCTTTTCTTCTCTTTGTAATAATTTTTAAATTCCACAGTCTCATATTGCTCTGCTTCTCCTAAAAGTACATAGTTTTGTTTAATTTCCCCCCAGATTGCTCCCATGGTGATAATGGAGGAGTTTTCTCCCTAGGCACCTCTGTGATGTTTGTATTGGGAATTGCATGTTCTACACTCTCTTAATGAACAGAGGCAAGAATTTAATAACATAAGAGTTTAAAAGTGCGTGGGGTTTCTTGGAAGGAAAGCTTTTATTTTCAGCTCCCTTCAGTGTTTGCATTTACTGAAAATTTTGCATGGGTTCATATGGAATGCATAGATGTGAAACCTGGTTATCAATCACAGCTAAACACAACTCATTTTTCATTACATTGGGATCATTGCATCATTTCAAACAGTCCAGGAAAAATAGTACCAAGGTAGCGCACTGGGAGATACATTTTTCACCTGCATTTGATACTGGTAAAAATAATTTCCTTCTCTATATTTTAGATGTGATATTATTTGATTCAGCTTAAACTCGTGACTGATCGCCTGTTTTCAGTTTTTTCAGTCTCCATAAACATGCCAAATAGATACTATAAGTCATTAAACAGGAAACAGCTTCTTCTGTATATTTAGACTTATTACCATGTGCCTTAAAAGTGATATCAAATAGAATATCTGAGTTACAGAGCCATAAAATAAGAGAACAACCATTATTTTTCTGGATCTCTTTGAAGGATACAAAAAGAGAATGAAGTAATTGACATACCTTTAAAGTCCTACCTGTAGTCTCTGTAATAAAAATCTTTATAACTGAATATAATCATTCTGTAGATTGCTTTTTAAATTGCATTCCATGTTATTTCTTGCTTCTTGTCCTAATATTGCTAAACATAAATTTGAAAAATCCTTCAAGTGGAAAATTGATTTTTGTCTTATGTTGACCCCTATTTCGTTCTGATTTAGCATTATATTTTCATATAGCAAAGTAGTGTGGTATTTTAGATAAGTGGTTTTTTTTAACTAACCAACAATTGCTGCTCCTTCAGGAGCACGCAGTCACAGTCTGTTGACAGGGCTAACCTCTGCTGTGACAGCAGCTGTGAATCTGTCCTGTTCATCTCATGGAAAAGGTAGAGCAAGGAAACATAAGACACTGTAATAACAGCTGAGGGTGTGCTTTTGAGAGAAATATTCACGTGGTTGGAATTAGGGAAGTGAAATATGCAATTCTTATGATGGTGACAGAGTTACAGACATGGATTGTGTTAATTAAAAGCGTATTATAAGCGTAATATATTCATCAGTGAAATAACACAACTAAAGAGAACTGTTCTAAACTAGAGTCTGTTCTATGCATAGGCATGTTGAAGTGCTGACCTGTAGTGACAATTTTACATCATATGCAATATTCAAAAATGATGTTAAGTGAAAAGCATTTGGAAGATTACTTATTTCTTGTGTGGTACACGCTGGGAGGTGTTTGGCTGTGAAATGTACATTCATGTGCAAGAGAAGGAAACATGAAGTTTTCATTTGGTCTTTTCTTTCTTTTTTATTGTTTCTTTGTTTGAATCCAGCTAATTTGGGGCAGGAAAATCAAGTCACTTGGAATAAAGAATTATTTAATCTTTTCCACAACTACTTCTAACTAAATTTGTTCCAACTTTTCCTGACTTCAGAATTGTTTTCACCATATAATTTCAATCTTTTCATCATTTTGATCACAGTTTGATGTTAGTTGATTGATCTTTCACTAACATTCACATTCACAATTATATGAAAAAGGTTCATGCAATATGGGTGTGAACTTTACCAAAATGTTTGGTCAAAACTCCTTTTGTAAACTACTTTGCTAGCAAAGAGTTTGTGAAAGGAAAAGCTCCATTTTTAGTATTTCACTTGTTTTGTCTGGCTCCTAGGAGTCATTGTTTGAATTTAATTCCATTTCAGCCCTTTAATGTGGATGCTGGCAGCTTGCTGGTTTTCTCTGGAGTAACATCCTGTTAATTCTTCATCGGGCATCAATGGACCTTGTGACTTGAGTGGAGCATGAACATTAGTGAGCTTATGAGCAGTAGTGAACTCAATACATAGGGATAGTAAATGCAGTTCTGTGGAGTTCTATCAAATTCAACCAAGTTGGGTGAGCACATGGAGATAAAGCACCTCTCAGTAGGTTTAGAAGTAACAGAGCTGCTTCATTTCTGTACAGCATGTGTATTGGAACTTAGTTCCACTGTGACTAAAACTTGCTATGAATTTTTTGGGTCAAAGTCTGATGAATCTAAAGCTGAAGATGAGATGTTTAACATATATAATGGCTACCTCTGAGGAGCCTACGCTTCCTCAGTAAGTACTGAATTCGTTGTCTTCATGTGACAAACCTATTAGAAATATCTTCCATGAATATCAGTTTGTCACTCTTTGGTAAGTATTTTAATTAGCTATAGAACTCACAATCAGCCTTGCTTATTAATGATCTGAATATGGTAGAGCACAGTAAGTTCTTTAAACTCAACAGAAGTTTGGTTGCTGTGGTGGAGTTAAGAATTAGAAGTAGAGATGCACTTCTTTTTAGGTTTGTCCAGAAGTTGTAATCTTTCAATGTATTTTGTATTCTAGGATGTGATGTCAACATTCTTCCAATTTGGGGCTTCTATCCAGCAGGAAGCCATCGTCATGCTTAAGATCATGCAGGATTATGACTGGCACGTGTTTTCTCTGGTAACCACCACCTTTCCTGGATATCGAGACTTCATCAATGTCATTAAGACCACAGTGGAAAATAGTTTTGTAGGATGGGACATGCAGAACATCATCATTCTTGATACTGCCTTTGGAGATGCCAAGACACAAATTCAGCTGAAGAAAATTCATTCATCTGTTATCCTTCTCTATTGTTCCAAGGATGAAGCTGTCTACATACTAGATGAGGCTCGCTCACTGGGCCTTACTGGGTATGATTTCTTTTGGATAGTTCCAAGCCTGGTTAGTGGTAACACAGAAATTACTCCCAAGGAATTTCCTTCAGGACTCATTTCAGCATCTTATGACGAATGGGACTACAGTTTAGAAGCTCGAGTGCGGGATGGCCTTGGGATTATTGCCACTGCTGCATCAGCCATGCTGGAAAAGTACTCCTTCATTCCTGAAGCAAAAACTAGCTGCTATGGTCAACTGGAGAAAAACGACCGGCCATCTCACACTTTGCACCAGTAAGGTTTATTGTCTTCTTTTTTTTTTCTTTTCTATATAACCTTGGTAATTTTCCATTATAGTAGTATTGTATGTCTCTTCAAGGAGAAAAAATAGTTTTTGATAATGCCATCACACCCCTTTTGAATAATGAATTTCGGATGTTCCAAGGGAATGTGCAGTAAGAACTGCTACACTGCTAACTGTACACGTGGAAATTATATGTGCTGTTGAGAATAGGCACCGAGTCTGATGTCAAAGGCAGTAGAAATTGATTTTAGGTGGTATGAAATGAAGTTAATAAAATAATGCCATTACATACCTGAACTGTGAGGCACATTACCAAAATCTATTGAAGGCATTGCCTTTGTTACCGGGACTCTCATTTGCATCAGCAGGAAGATGCTAATGTTTCAGAAGAAAAGAGATGTGTAAGGTTAAGTAGGTGATCCTGGATATTGTAGAAGTATTAGATTAGTTATCCAGCTTTTACTACCTAATAACTGCAATCTCTCATTTCTTCTTGTGAGCATTTCATTTTTGTCACTTCCTCTAGAATAACTGTAAAACTTCATCTGCGTAGTTCAAGTTGGTATGGATGTTTTCTTAGAGGAGTTTGTCATATGGGAACTGGTAAGGTTTAAATCAGGATTCTTGGTTATTTATTTATTAATTTTGTCCTTTTATTTATCCCCTTTAGATGTGGTATTCTTCATTACTTGTATCCCAAATGTTGCATAATATTTGCCACACAGAAACAATTTTTTTTCAGCTGATTTTTGAGAGGAAGTAAAAGGAATCTTGCATATTTTTATAGCTCTTCACAATCTCTCCTAGGGATATTACTAAGCAGCATTTATGAAATTTGTTTTGACTGAATATTGCAGATGCAGCTCTTTATAGGAAAGGAGGTTGGAATTGCCAGAAAAAGAAAAATCAGTGACAGCTTCATATGGGAGTTTATGGGATGTTTTTAATCTTCTGAGATGTATGTGTATATTTAGTTTGGGAGTTGATTGCTGTATGGTGTCCAGGAGTGGTTAGTTTTTTTCTTAGAAAATGACATCTTTAATATACAACATGCTTCAGAAACTTCCCTTGTAGGCCAAATAGTGCTGAGTAAATGGATTTTATCACTTCATACATGTAGTGCATAAACAGTAGGGCCAAACTTAGGAAATGGGTACAGCCCTCTTTACGTATAACTCCTACTAGGTAGGTGGAAGTCATAATTTAAGTATGACATAGCCTCTTTAGGTATGACACTTCCACTTTTTTTTTTTCTGTGTCCCAGCTTACCTATCTCTAAGCCTCTGCTTCTAAAACTGTCCAAATTCACTGAAGGGATTGCAGAAAATCTGCAACTCTTTCTTTGCTACCACTTGTTCCCCAGGAGAATGCCAGTAGGCAGTTTTGTGTTGGCTCGCCATTCTGGCATGGCTCCTGTATAGAACTGCAGCTGAACACCCATGGCAGGAGGCACTGCTGGGAGGGCTGTCCTACCCATGCCATGCATGCAACCCTCAAATCATGCACTGGCTGAAATAGATAAAATTTAAAGCAAATGGTATCCCCTTAACTGTGTTCTGTGCTTTAACAATGTGATCTGTGCAAAGGAAGAAGTCCACTGTTGTAAGTTTTCTGCAAAAAAAAATTAAGTGGCATTTTGTGTATTGGTGTTTAAAATACAGTGGCTCAGTTGGACAGGCCATAAGAACTTGAACTCCACAGGTCTGGTAATTCACAGCTGTGGAATGGATTTAGGCATTCAGCATTCAGTGCGAGTTGTCCTTCTTCAAGGTATCATTCTTTTTCTGATGAAAAATTTATGACTGTGAGAATAGGGCTTGTGACTGATTGGGCAGTGAGATTAGACTTCACCAGGAGATTTTGCAGTGTGCATTGAACGATGCACATTCAGTGGTGTTTTAACACAGTGCATTTTGGTTAGTAAAGTCTTTTTATGCTGCAGAACACTGAGTTGTAAAGTGAAAATGTGTTTTCTGTACAGATGATGCTTTGAGCTTTTCCAGCACCACATGAACAGGAAACAGGTTGTTTTTAATTTATAAATATTAGTACTACACTAAAATAAATAAAGTTGAAATAGTCCTCCTTATGTAATAACTCCCTCCTTATGTAAAAACTATTTTTGTCACATACAACTGATAAGAAAAGTAAGTTTACGAAAGCATTTAGCAGTGCAAAGTATTCTCCAGGAGCTCACTAGTCATGACAAGGTGAATGACACAAATTCTCTGTACCTTATATTTCTCATCCCTAAATGTTAAGTTTTTTTTCCTAGCTGAAAGGAATCCCCTAAATTGGGATTTTATTCTGAAATGTAACCTTCATAGTTTCAGGCCACAAATAGTGCAGTTTTGTATTTTCTACTAAAAGATAAGTGTGTAAGACACTGTACTAAGGAACAAACGTGAACAAGGGATTTTGGAATACACTACAATGGTAAAGGGCTGAAATACTGTAAACAGCTGATGGACCTGGGGCCTGCTGTATTGAGTTGCTGTTTGTGCTGGGCTTGGTTGGTATAGAAATGGGGCTGCACAAAGGGGCACCACTTCCCAGCTCAGGGAAAGACCACTCAGTAGAGAGCAGAAAAGTGACTCTATAAGTTGTTGCCTAAGCAAAACCAAGCTCAAGAGGAGAGCAGAAAATAGGATTTTAAATTCCATCTGTTATAATGACAGTCTAATTCAGCTTTAAACCCAGTATTGTATTCTAGGGCGATGCCATAATAGCTAATTTGCGTGTAAATGGAGATAGGTAATGCTTTATGTGCTGCTTCCCACATCTAGTGAGGTTCATCTCCGCTTATAAAGAAATTCTTTGTAAAGAAAGCTATGAAGTGAAAGCTCCTCCTCCCTCTTTTTCAAATCCTTTGTGTATTAAATTGGCTTGAAGATATATATGATTTGAAGCACACAAACATGACACCTTTCCCTGTCATGGCAATTGTAAAATGCTTTTATTAGCTTTCCAGACCCAGAAAAAATCTGGTTTGCTTTAGTTTTTGGAACGGTCTGATCATTGTTCATTTCTGATACACATGCAAAAATCAGTGTTTCTTTACGAGTAAAGGATTTAAAATAAAATAGGGAAATTTTTTCTACACATTTAAAATGTTTCAATGTATTCAGGTCTTTTGTCATTCTTGTAAGACCTACAATCTTCCAATACAGAAAAATACTGTTGTGCAAAATACTGGCAGCAGCACTGCAGGATATCTAGAATTAGCAGTTCATTACAGCAGTGTCAGTTGAGCAAATGCTCGCTCTCTTACAAAAAAGGAAACATCTAAACAAACAGCAAAACAAAATAACCCTATTAGTTGTCATGGAAAATTCTACTGCTGTATGAATAAAATTACTTCTGCATGGCTTAGTAGAGTACTTGTGTTTAAAAGTCATAACCATGTTGGGTTATGGTGGGTTATGTCTGAAAAGAAACTTGATATGCCTGTCCAGCAGTCAGTTGTTGATACTGTGTTTAGTTACAACCAGTTTCCAAATACAACCAAAAATATGCAGGATTTTGGAGGCTCATTTACTTTTTGTAGGGAAGTTGTAAGGCTAAAAATTTGTTCTGGGCAGGCTTTGGTTTCGTGCTCTGCCCACACATTGTTTCCATTATTCATTGTCACTTTAGCCAGAGAGCAGCAGCAGACCGAAGTCCAAAGAGGTTTAGATGATGGCCTATGATAACATTTCATTTTCTTATCCATGCTGTTGTGCTGCTGTTGCAAGTTGCCTATAAAATGTCTGCTCCAGATGATGAGAATGTGCTGTCCCTGAAGTCCTGGTGTTCATTTATCAAGTTCAATATTTCGATGCCAGCTTTTAGCAGTGACAGATGCATTTTCCTCTTTTTCTTTCAAGTGAAATCAAGTATTACTTGGATACAATGGTTTGATGGATAATCCAGCATATCTGTTCAATGCTTTCCAATTTTCGGAGATTTGTTCATTTCATTAAGTTCTGTCAAAAGACTTGGGGGGGGGGGCGGTGGGGAGGGGAAGTATCATCTGCCTTATAGTCTGTTTGAAGATGTGTTGTTATTTAATTATATAGGGAGCAAAATGCTTTTTTACTAGTAGAGATGCTCTGCAGAAAAACTAAGTGTAATTTCATAGAATCAGAGACCTTAAATTATAGAATCACAGAATAGCTTGGGCTGGAAAGACCTCAAAGATCATCCAGTTCCAATCCCTCTGTCATGGGCAGGGTTGCCAACCACTAGATCAGACTGTCCAGGAACTCATCCAGCCTAGCCTTGAATGGCTTAAGGGATGGGCATCCACAACTTCTCTGGGCAGCCTGTGCCAGTGCCTTACCACTCTGAATGAAGAATTTTTTCCTAATATCTAACCTAAACCTCCCCTTTTTCAGTTTAAATCCAGGGATCAAATGCATCCTTAGCAAGTTTGCTGACATACCACAAGGCTGTGCTGCAATTCAGTGAGACCTAGACAGATCAGGAAGTTGAGCAGAGATAAAGGAACATCATGCAGTTCAGTATGCAAGTATAGAGTCCTACACCTGGGGAGGAATAACTGCATGCATCAGCACAGGTTAGGGGTTGGTTGACATGCTGATGAGGAGCTCTGCAGAGAAGGACCTGAGTGTTCTGGACAGCAGGTTGCCCATGAGCCAGCAGTCACTGTGTGTTCACAGCAGTGCCCTTTGCATAAAGGGATGATCTGAGACTGTCACCCAAGCTTCCATAATCACATACGCTGCTCACTTGGTTTGTGGGGAGATAGCTAATTTGGGTATACTTTCTGATTAGGACTTTGGTATGCAGGGATATACTAAATCTACCTTAGTGCCAGTGAGCATATTTTAAACACTAACGTGTTTTATTTTACTCTTAATTCACGTGCTGTAAGTGCCCTGTTCAATAATTTAAAACTTTTCTGCATGGTTTTGTTCTTTGTAGCTGCATTAAGCAGCAGGAATTGAGTTGATGAAACTTGTCATTGTTTCCCTCAAAATAAAACTGAACTTCACCAGCTTCCTGAAATGATGCTGGCATACTAACAAGGTGATTCTGAAATTATAGAAAATTTGTATCAGGTGTTTTTCCCTGGTTAGGTCTGTTTAAGAAGCAGAAGGATCAAGTCAGTCACCTGCTTATGAGGCTTCTGGAACATTTTCCCAGCAAATAAAAAGAACAGCAAAACCCAAAACAAAACAACAAAAGAACAAGCATGGCCTGTTTAGTTGAGCACAGTCAGCTTTGGGGCTATTAGCAAGTATTGGAATTCCAAGTAGAAATATAAAGGATATTGGAGATGGTGTTGCTGCAGAGAACCAAGCAAGCTTTGCAGGGATGAGTTTGAGGTGCTGCTGAGACAGTGAAGCAAAATATTACAACATCTTGTAAAAAAAGTGCTAATATGTTTACTAATGATAACATAACTCACTAAACTTTCTGGTTTTTGATAGGTTATGCTAGCCTGCAGCACACACCCAGCCAGCTGGACTCTTCCTAATTTTGCTCCCACACGCCTCTTTTTTAAAAGGGTTCCCCAAGAGTTTAGTTGCTGGTCTGGCAGAATTGGGGCAAAATGACATTTCCAGATCTGCTGTCATCTAGTGCTTTAAGGAACAGCTGGCACAAGGTACAAGTAGTTGGCGTGCCATTCCTTTTTCACAGTCACTGAGCATATTGTTCCTAAAACTTGATTCATCCATGCTGGCTCAAGGCCTAGGGAGATGCAGCTCTAGGAGCAGGAGTTATATTCAGGAGACTGAGGGCTGGGGATGTGGAGGAGGAGGAAGAGGCATGAAGAGGAGGCTCTTTCTTTGCATTATTGGGAAGGAGCTTAAGGGAGGAAAAAAATATCTTACATTGCCTATGATGAAAAATGGTCTTGAAAAATATGCTTATCTGTTTGAAAAAATGCATGATTATCTTGTTTAATAGTGGTCTGTTTGAGAGCTGTTTCTTCACATACTTTATATAACACATTAAATCCTTTACACACAGACTTTTAAATACTAATTTCATAGATGTTTTTCAGAAAGGCTATTTCTTAATGATAAATCACTTTTCATCAGGTTTCTATTGATATTTTCCAGATTTCACGGAATAAGGAAGCTTAGCCCCAAAAAGATACAGGAAAAAAAAATTCATAGCTTCAAAAAAAAGACAAAAAGAAAAAAGAAAAAGCTTGGATTCCTTCCTGCTTTTTTAGGTATAGGCCCAAACAGTCAAGATTATTAAAATGATTGGTTCATACTGTTTGGAGGAAAGTGAAATAGCATCAGCTGATGTTGGTTGTGAGATATTTCATCTCCTTTAAATCTCATTTTGGAAGTCCCTTATTTGGGAAAGGAAGAGGAGAGGTTTTTTGTTTTTATTTTCTTAATGAAGCTTGTATTTCCCTCAGTCTCAGCTGTTTCTCTCCTTTGCATGGGGTTGTCACAAACTCAAAACACTGCCCCGTGGTGAGGAATTGGCTAAATAAGAAATGATAGTCTGTTATGATGGCACTGGAGGGAGTTATCGGATTTGCTGAGCTGGTGTGAGCTGCAGGAGTTGTGGGTCGTGTGGCCACGTGCTGGATTTCACAGGTCCAATGACAAAGTTCTTGATCTTTCCAGATCTATAAACATTAAGTTGGAAATCTCAAGAGCACTTTTTAACCTTGGTGCTTTGAAGAGTTGCTGTAAATTCAATGTGAACAGTTTTCTGTTGGAACGTTTCAGCGTTTCTCTTTTCAGTTTTCTTAAGGAAAGTGAAAAGAATTGTATAAATGTTTAAAAGTATTTTGAGATATAGTACAGGCTTTGCTCGTTGCATGATAAATACCTATTTTGAATTTAGTATGGAGAACAGCTTAGCTTCTGCCTCAGATTCCCATCTTTCATGCACATATCACCTGGGGAATCTTAGTCATGAACTTCGGTTAGCAAAAGTCAATTAAGACTTCAGTGTCATAACACCACCATAGGGCCTCCTGCTATCATGTCATTGCAAAGGTTGTTGCATTAATGAGGTATGAAAGCAGATTAACGACTAATCCAAGGTGTATGCTGCATTACTTCCTTGAAATAAAGAGTGCAAATAATCAAGCACCACAGTCATATGTAATTCAAAAGCTACTTCAAATATACATAAAACATAAATAATAATATTATAAATAATATGAATAATGATAATATATATTGACAATTCAGAAATGAAAGATGTCTTGCACAGAACTAATCTTGGGTGAATTTAAAACTCTGTAAGAATAGCATATAATTTAAATACTTTTTTTTCTTCACTCCTCCTAACCAGCATGCAGTTGTTTTCTTAAGAGACGGGCAGTGTAGGATCCTGGCCAGCAGAAGCAGAGCAGGACGTCTGTCCTTTGTGGAGGAAAAACGACAACTCAGATGTGAATGTAGATTTTTAGTTCTGAAAAACACAGGCAGTTGAATTTTGTACAGAAGAATCTTCTCAGGAAAACAAGAATCTCTTTGAAGCTCTTTTTTATTGCTGCAATTTGAGAAACTGGAGTAGCTCAGACTGTGTCACTCATCGATACCTTTGTGGATGACAATAAAATTTTAAGAGACTTTTACAGATTAGAGGACCTTTTTTTTTTAAACTTGCAAGATGTATTTCACTGCTAAATGGCTCATAAAATCGCACAGTTTAAAATGTATGTTTTTCATTTTAGATTTAATCTTTTTTATGCTGAGTGCTTGAGCATAACTGCAGCTACAGCTCTGACTCTTGTGATGGTGCTTGATTGGCTTCTACTCTAGAGGATTTGCACATAAATCTCAAAAATATGATGAGTGGTGTTTGAAATCAAGGGTAACAATCCAACTAAAATTTGCTTGAGAAGGGTTCTACTCAAGTCTGATCACCAGTGACTATGTAATAAAAACGCTGACTGGACACCAAAGCCTTATGTAGTATAGTGGGTATGTCTGCTCCAGTCCTTAGGAGGACACAACGTTCCTGGCTCCCAGTTTTGTGGAAATAGGGACATTTGTGCCTGACCCCATAAGAATCTGGGCTCGTTGGGAGAGAGTTGTTTCATATTTATGAATCAGAAGGGGTAGACCTCCTATAAAGGATGGTGGGAAATGTGAATACAAGCAGTGCCTGCTTTCACATCATGTCCTTAGTTTTCCTTGGTGGTGGTTCCCCCGGCATGCTATTCCTTGGGTCACAGCACATTTAATTCTCAGCAGTGAGTGAGCGTTGTGCTGGCTTCTTACACATACCTGCCAGCAAGTTCTGCCTGCTGGTTTGCCGCTTATTCTCGAGGTGGCAAACAAGCTTTTTATTCCTGAGCAAGCTCTTTCAGTGCTGGATGAAAAATGTAGTGTATGGGAAATTAGTTCAACTGAAAAGCAAAGTTCTGCCGAGGGGAAAATTTTCACGCTGGAAGTCTGTCATAAAATATGAGTTGCTGTGATGGGTGAATTTATAAATTGCTGTCAAACCGGTGCTGAATGGTGTTAATATGGTTGTTTAGGGCAGTGCTCATTTAATTATTAACTGTTATGATACAATATCATTATTTCTCTTGGATCTATCTTCTTTTATTTAGTGTGCTTTCTGCTGCTGGGATTTTCAAGCAGCTAAGTCTACACAAAACCTTCTGCTTTGAACGTGACACTGAAGAATTATTTCTATGTCAGATTCACCAGGAGGCCATGCTGCTACTGTAGAAACAAATACACTGTGTAAAATTGCATCTGTTTCTTGTGGGTATAAAAGCACGGTGCAATGAGCGAGGAGTTTCTGGAGTAACTTTTAAGCCCTCCAAAGCACATCTCTCTGAGGGCTGGGATAATAGAGGTGTTAAGTGAGGAGTTCAAGAAGAACTTGTAGCTGAAAACCTGGACTGAATTTCATCTCACAGAATATCCTGGGAACCAGGTTATTTCAGACCACAGACACAGGGTGGAGATTATGCTATCTTCTGGAAGTACCAGTGGGTCTCCCAGTAGCATGGATGGATGCAGTTTTTCCTCTCACCCACAGGATAGCTTGGTCAGGCTCACACTGATAACTATGAGTTTGGATTATTATTATTTTTTTTTCAATGTGGCCAAAGTACACCAACGCCATTACCATCATTTTACTCGCTTCCCTTTCATCCTGATTTTCCTAAGTGTGGGAGTTTGGGTAATGTGCAGAATGATAGATTTTTGCAATATCTCAGTCCAGGGAGCGTGGCCTAGGTGCTCCTCTAGTTGAGCCTCTTGGCAGCAAGATCCCCATATTTGTGCTTTAAATAAAAAGTGCAGTTTCTCATCACTCTTTCTGACCCTGGAGCAGTAGAAGCAATCTGTTCTCACTGAGAAACACTGAAGCTGTGTAGAACTGGAACAAATGTAGAGATGGATTTCTGTTACAATTCTGTGGAAAATTTTGAGAAAAAGAATGTTTTTTGAGGCAAGTCTGGAGCAAAAAGAATTTTTTGAATGTCCAGAATGCCAATGTTTCTGAATCACCAAAAGGGCAGCACTTTGGAGAAGAGGCTACATGTTTCAATGACAGATGGAGAGCAATAATTGGGAAATAAAAACAGTATTTACTAAGCTAGGTAGATTATACTAGAATTAGTAAAAACTAGCTAAGGAATTTCAAACCTTCAGGGACAATGACTTGATATAGTTGGTGTAATCATTGTTAATGACTGGGTTACTTATAAGTGGTTTTCTGTTTTTAGAACATGCAGCTTAACGATGCAGTAGAGGAGGAGGATAGGGAAAGCAAACAACAGTGCTATGGTCCATCTTAGGAGAGGTGGCATGTGTAGTAGCACTCTGAGTAATAGCCTTATATTGGCATAAATTTGTTTTAAAAAAATAAAATAACAATAAAAAACTCAGTTGCATAGATTTTCAGTTTTATAGCTGTAACATGGAGATGTGTGGTAAGCAGTTTTTGATTCAATGCTCAAATCTAAAGGCAGGAAATTTGGGATTAAACTAACAGTTTCAACAAGAGCAAAAAGAAATCTTCCCTTTCCCTGTATGTTTTAGTTAGAAACCCTCTAAAATGTCTTTTTTTCCCCCCTATCTGAAGTGCTAACTAGTTGATATATGCTTTGAAAAACACTGAAAATCAATCAAAACTAAAAAATAAACATTTTTTAATTTTTAAAAATATTGAAATGAAATATTATCAACCCCTTAATTACTGCTTTTTGGCTGAAGGCATTAGTAGAAATTATCCATGTGTCACAAAGACAGTTTGAAAGCTGCAGTGTCAGCTCATATGTTGAGGTCTGACCAGGTGAGCAAGTCTTGGGCCACTGACCTGAGTATTATTGCAGTGAGACCAAAGTGTGATATTACATGCAGGTCTGATGTGGATGTATTTACAGTGGTGCTGAAAAGCAGGTGAAGTTGTGCAAAATGCTAAAAAGATGATTCATGGAGTGGACAAGTCATCCATGATGTTGAAACTACTTTAAAAATGATGTCTGTGTCATGAATTGTATTATTTTTAACAAATAATGTTTTGCTTTCTCCTCTATTAAGGCTCCTAAAAATGTTCAGCATCTCCACTTTTGCAAACTGAGGCTTTACTAAACTTTACAGACTTCATGCTTTTTTACAGCATTAACAGGATTTAGTGCGTGGACTTCATCGTGCTTCTGATGACTGAATTAGCTTGCTCATTAACCACTGGACAGCTGATTAATTTTGCACTGATTTATTTATTTTTTTTTCCCTTCCAGGTTTATGATGAATGTGACTTGGGAAGGTAAAGATTTGTCCTTCACTGCCGACGGTTATCAGGCACACCCCAGGCTGGTGGTGATCGTACTGAACAAAGACCGCGTGTGGGAGAAGGTGAGCGTCATCCGTAGGTAAAGGACATGAGAGGAGGTAGGAGAGACTTGGCAGAACCATATGAAAGATGAGCAGACAGATTAATATCACACACATCAATGATGATATTCTGCCGTAGCAGGTTTGTCACAACAGTTCAGAGAAGGTAATTTTGCTTTATTTTGAGTAGGTCTAAGGAATTTTAATGAGGAAGGCAACGTATCAGTGAAGAGATATCACATGGATTTCAGGTTTTTATGAAATGCACCTTTTGTTTCTCTAGCACAATTTAGCCAGCTAGAATGGGTGACTGAAAAATTTCCTGAAACTTGGACCTTAAGTGTCTGAGTTTGCATGGATTTGTGTATCTTGACATAATCCAGGAGTTATACAGAAAAGTCCTTTTACTTGCTTGATGGGATTTTTCAACAGACTTTAAGCAGATTTTATTCTCAATTTTGGCTCTGATGTTTTGCAGTATAGTAGTGATACCATGTGTTAAAAACGAACACCTTAGTGTTTGTTTGCACTATAGGAAAAAATACAGATGTATCATACCCCCTGATCTATTTTAAATTCATAAAGCATGACTGTGCATTATCTGAATTGCTGCTGAAATCTTTGAACTCTTTTGTCTGATACTTTTAGGATCTCATAAATCCAATTCTTTTTTGTAAGGCTGTCAGGTTCTTCATGATGTTGAATAATAATGACAAAATAAGAATTATTTGATGTAGGGCATCTCTGTAAATATGCTAGTCATGCAAAACAGAGAGAGTAGTCCTAGATTATGCTGTGTGCTTCTTGACATTCATTTGATTTAATTCTCTGAATAAATTTAATTCTACCCGAATCTGTCAGTTGGAATCACTGGAGAATCTCTTGCTTAGTATCTATTATGCCAATTACTTATCTAATTTTAAAATTCTGCAACAGTCTTCATATCACATATAATGTTCTGGAAAAGTATTATCCTAGTTGGGGAATATTAGTGTGGCACTGAGGGCAGAAAATGGGCATATTGGTAGACAACAGTGCTCATGGTGTCATAAATTTATTTTGGATCTTGATACTTCTCTAAAGAGAGCACTCACCCAACATGGGGAAATAGGTTAAATGCTCTTGAAAAATGAGTGAAGAAATGCTCAATATATGCACCAACAATATGTGCAAGAAATAAGTTGAGCCACTTTTAACCTTTGAGTGTCTCCTATATGAGAGCATGGATGGTTCAGTCCAGCTTTTGCTGTCGTTAGTTGAGCATATTGTATGGCAGAAGTGTACACTCCACCTACTGCACTGGGCTACAAGGCTCTCTGTAGGATGAGACCTACAGTTTTCATCTGGTGTGTATGAGGTGTTTTTAGAAGGAAAAAGAGTGACTGAGAGGACATTGCTGCCCAGAAAATGTTCTGCATCTACTCCTAGATTCTACCTAGATTTAGACCCCTTTTGGTAGAGGCCAGATGAGATATTTTGGTAGAGACAGCCTGCCCCTAGCTGCAGTTTTGTCTGCTTCTCTATCGTAGACTATGGGAAAGCAGCCAGGTTTAATTATGTCAGAGCAGAGAAGTGAAAGGCAGCCAAGAACGGGCTGTCACCACCAGAATTATCCCTCTGACCACAAGCTGATCCCTGCCTCCATGGATGAAGACAAATAAACTGACTAATCAATTATCCTGGCAAGCTGGAGGCAACTTTCAGCCGTATTGGAGCACCCCACATTTATAGCAGAATTTCACTCTGCTCTTCAGAAATAACAGAAACGTTCCTCTGATTAGACACACAAGGAGGTTCTTGCCCACCCCAGGTTTATTTGAACATCTCTGTAGTGCCGTACTGATGTTCTTTCCAAGTTTCTTTCCTCACTTCTTATCTCGCAGGAGAAAGGAGAAAGAAATTGGCTTTCTCACTGCACTGTTTTGCTCAGTTTTAAAACTGACATCTGTGGTCCAACATTTCCTGCTTTGAGTTTCCTGACAAGTGCACGCATTTACTTCTGATTGCAGTATTTCAGTTAGCATCACAGAATTGTTTTACTGAAGTCTTATTAAATATTCTCAGTCGTAGATGGAAAACATCAAATCCTAGAATCTAATTAAATGATTTGCTCATGTGAAAAACTGCCAATGCAACAGTCTGCTAATCCTTGTAATATAACTAATGTACACAGAAATTTGAGTACTTGCTCTATATTTTATGTAAGAAAGAGTAATAGTGTTTTATGTGAGGATTTTTTTTTGTCCAATATCCTCTTGAAAGTATAAGATTTAATATGAAAACTCAATTTTCTTCTGTTTAGGTAATAATCTGCTTTTATTTAAGCACACTTTTCCTTGGTCTCAAAATTGATATACTTGATTCAAGGCTTGAGGTTATAGAAAATTCGCTCAAGCATAGTTGAAGAGCATTCATCTTAGCCCTAGGAAAATAAGCTCATTTTTCCACTGCAGATGACTCAGTATCAAAACTTTGAAATAGAAACTTTACATATAAATGGGATTGACTGAGGAATTTGTCCCATATCTGATTCTGAAAAAAGCTGGTTGGATGATAATTGTTTGAAGACTGAAAATCACTTTTGGGCATGTTCTGCAGGCATCCAGCAAGATATTTTGACAGATCATTGAGCAGCTGCTCGAACTTCTGTCATCAACATTCATATTCTCCCTTCTAATCTTGACAGGCAACAGGGTTGCTGTTCTCAGACAAGAGATTTTTAAGAAGACAAGCTTAATGTTTCACTGAAACTTAATATATTTGCCAGTGCTGCCCAGTGATCACCAACGCTCTGCAGCAACACTGACTTAAACTGAAGAAAATCTCAAGATCCATCAGTACCAGCTGCACGTTCTCCATTAAGCTCATCTCAGTGCAAAGTGACCTTTATGTTTCACCTTGCCTGCTCACTGAGTTCCAAACTTCACAGGCTATTAGTTTTCGTTTCATTCTGGGGTTTTTTTCCTCCTTAAATTGGGAAAATTAATTGACATAAAACCAATCAACCCAATATTAAAATTATATACTGGAATATAAATAGCAGTAGCAAAATCAGGTTAACTTTAATTAGCTGTGTATGATGTATGTTAAATAAGGTTGGGAGGACTATGTTGCATTTACAGATAATCATATTCCGTGTGTAAAAATGAGTTCCAGAATAAAAGAAATTTTGTTGGTGCTCTCCAATTAATACAGGTGAAGTTAGCTTGAGGAGGTCAGTATTTTCTTCTCTCTTCTGAGAACTAAATTTTGGACCAACACTGACTAAAGTTGTAGATCTGTGATTTATTCTTTGCTTTGGTGAACATGAGTGCAGTAGGCAAGTTACAGTAATGGAAGAACCATTATTTATCTCCAAGTTTATTCTAAATGTAACCAAAGATTTTAAGCTTTCTTATTAATGCAGGAATTAGTGTAGAACTTGAATTTGATCTGATAAACTAACATATGCCAGATTTGCAAGCCCTGTATGAGGTTGTACGTATTTGTATCTAGGAAGAAATGAGTAGGCAGAGAGTGCACGATTCCTGCCTGGAATAAATGGACCAAGGTCTTCACAGAGAGTTCCATCTGTCTACTGACATCTACTTTCGTGTGGCTAAGGAAAGACAACTGTCAGATGAAATGGCATAGATGAAACTTCACTGGACAAAAACTGGAAAGCCTAACACTTGGTCAGATTTCTGACAAAGTTTTTTGTCAAAGTACTGTGATAATAAACCATCACTGAGATGTTACAGAGCGTTTTTTGGGAACTTGTGTGCGAAGCTGACAGCTGAAGGATCATTCCAGGGAGACCTTGTGATGGCCTTCCAGTACATGAAGGGGCCTAAAGGAAGGATGAGGAGGGACTCTGGCAGGGAGTGTGGTGATAGAAGGAGGAGCAATGATTTGAAACTAAAAGAAAGTACATTTAAATCAGAAATTAGCAAGAAATTCTTTACTCAGAGGGTGGGTAAGGCACTGGCACAGGCTGCCCAGAGAAGCTACGGAAGCCCCATCCCTGGAATCGCTCAGTGCCAGGCTGGGGGAGGCCCTGAGCAGCCTGGTCCAGCTGGAGGTGTACCTGGCAGGTATTATGGAGGTGCTTGGAGCTAGACCATCTTTAAGGTCCCTTTAACTCAAACTGTTCTATAATCCTATGATGATGATAGGGCTAAAATTTGCTAAAATTTATAATATGTCTATATGAACTACTATGCATGATCTAATGCTGTACCATTTGTCAGTAGCTTTGTGCCTAAGCTGATGCCCATAGCAGATGCAGTATGCCCTTAACATGTCAGGTTATCTTTTTCCTTGCTTCATTCTTGTCATTTAGGGTATTTAGTCTTACTGTAACATCCCTATATTGGTACTGCTGAGTGAAGGTTCTTTGTGTGTTGTTTCTGTGTCAGGGAGCTTCAACTTGGTCAAAGGAAAGGCCTTTCAGCTTTTACTGTGCTGGAATTTTTGAATTACAGAAATTATTATGCACCATTTCTTAATGTCCTGTATTCCAAAGAATGATTATTCCTTTCTTATTTCTACTTTTCTTCCTTCCTGTTTGTTTATAATCCCTGTGGGTAATTAATTTTCCTATGAGCCTTGATGGCTGTGGTCTTGGTGCTTTCCTGTCAGTGTAAGGAGCAGCCATAAGGGATGAACAGTACATTTGCATACCCCATGTGAGATTTTGCACTAATTTTTGAAAACTTCAAAGTCTTCAAATGGCCATCTTCAACTAAGATGTAAGGCTGCAAACCATTCTTTATTAATAAGATATGAAAATGCCCACGTCATATTTTGTCATTTAAATTAAGAACGTCAATATGAAATGCAAACCTTGACCAGCATGAAGCAACACAAAGGTTTTGCAACAGAAGATCCACAACAGATGCTGGTTCTGGAGAAAGGATTTTTCTTGTGTTCTTTGTTCTGCTGCTACTTGTTATTACTATTCTGACAAAGTTGATTTATGCTCCTTAGTTACTGATGTAAGACTTGCCTCGTACGTGGAAATGGGTGGCCAAATAAAATCAACAAATAGTTTTTCTGTAGATCAAGATGAGTTAGATTTTGTATTTGCTCAGCATTATTTTCCTCATGAAAGTGTGACAGATCAAAAAGTATGTTTGCAATATATGTGTGTTCAGCGTAGAAAAAGAATCTGTGATTTATTTTTTTTTCTTTTTTTAAAGGTTTATTGGGGTAATCCTGTGAGTGCATTTAGCATCTGTGTTGTCGTGCAACATTTTCCCTTACAAAAGGATGATGGCTGCGTATTGCGTACAGCTCCCATCTGCTGGGAAGAGGGTGATAGGACCGAGTTATTTGTTTGTTTTCTCTGAGATGTGCTGGTGTGACAGACTTTCTTTTTGTGCCAATGCTGGCATGCAAAAGAGAATGCTCTGCTCTTTTCTCTCTCTACTCAGGATCTGGCCTTTCTTTGTTTCTCTCATTCCATGAGGGTGTGTGGTTAGGATTATACCAACCATCTATGTGTTATTTAGAGACTGCTTAGGGTGCAGCAGGAGAGGGGACCCTGCAGTGTACAGCAATGAGTAGTTTTGCTGCTTTTCCTTCTTTCTTAGCTGTATTTCTGTTGCTTTTCTGATAACCACACCAAATAGTTAATTATTGGCCTCTTCAGAAAATGAACAGGCATGAACAAGGTGGCCAAAGTGCATAGTTAACACATGGTATTTGTAAGGTACTTTAGACAAGAGTGAATGAGACAAGGATCTTGTGGTTGCTAATTCAGGTTGATGTTAAATGAACTCTTCCATGCTCTCTGCTATTTTTTGTTTTTCCTTCTCTGTTAAGCAAAAGAGAAAATTACAGACTGCATAAAAAGAGGAAATAAAGAAGAATGTAGATGTTTAAAAGAAATACAGTGATAGATGTATACATATTTTTTTTATAATGGGAGCACTAGTTCTTGCATCTACAATACTGAAATAAACTCTTTACCTTGATATGTGAAAGAACTGACTGTATATATGTATCTGTTTATATATTGTAAGAGTTATGTTCCTCTGGGCATATATAAGAGGTTTTATAATTTGGGACAGGATCTTTCCCAAAACCAATTCTATAGCTTTCTTTTCAAAAGGAGGTAATCTTCAATATTTCTTTGAGACACATATTACTGTGTTAGCAATCTAACTAGGAATGACAGAAATTTATCATAAACACTTTGGTATTTCATGGCTTTTCCACAAAGCAGGGTAAAGTTTATTTGGGTTCAGATTATGACAGTTCCATGGGCAGAGAATGTCTGTATTTTTTATTTTTTTTTTTACATTTTCCTCAGCTTGAATGTTCTGGTTTGAAAACAACGCTGTGTTTATTACTTTTAACTCCATCTCAGTACATTTTCACATTCTTCCTCTGTTTTTGAGTCTACCAACAGAGAAATACCATAGCATCTGCTGATATTAAGCTCATTTTCCATTTAATTACTCTAGTAATGTTAATTGAATTCTTAGGAGGTCTAGGCAGAATGAGAACTTTCCTAGACATGCTTCTATGGTCTTTTCACTCCAAGTTTTTTATTTTTTTCTCTATAGCTCAGTTTGCTAGAGACTGTAACTATATGTAGTTAATTGAGTTTAAGTTTGGAACATAAATCAGAATTTTAGACCTGTCTTTGAACCATTCAGTAGTTCCACCTTCCATATTGCATAATCCAGAAGTCCAAATACTCCTGCTCTGCTTTATTTAATGCTCAATTAAATGCCTGTCATTCTAACAGAACTCATACTACCAACTATCCAAATGGAAAAGAGATTTGAAAGAACACATTTTTTAAAAATAGCTGTATTTTTCATGTATTCTACAGCTGCCTAGTTGGGCTGAGGAAGTGACTCGTCATCAGATGAGATTTTGGAACAGCTCACAGTTGAAGGTGAAGATGACCGTGTGTTACACTTAAATGAAGATTGATTTAAGATATTTTTAATCTTCTAGGAAAGAGGAGAGGGAGGAAAACTGAGCAAACTATACCGATTTACCTACAGTTCCTGCCATTAGGGAGTGGCTGCACCAAGTATAGAAGTTGCATTTTGTTTTGATTTCATTGTGCCTGCCACACCAACCCAAATACTTGAGATTCACCTTGATGCAGCTAGAATATGAAACTGGCTGCCTAACATTAACAAGCTGTGCTTTCAGCTGACTCTCTGACTAGCAGAAGTGATTCTCTGCCCCACACTAAGTTTTGAAATCTTAAAAGAATATTTCTATTATGTTTCAGAGGGAAAAAAAAAATACAATTTCAAGTTCAATGGATGAAAACCCAACAAAAAAAAAATCAAAACAAAAACCTCAACCAATTAAGGCAGGTGAAATTTGTTAACTTAAATTTATCTCTATGTATTTTGATAAACAGCAAATCCAGAACTAAATATGCAATGTCTTCATTAAAACACCATTCTTTTTATCTTTTGAACAGCAAAAAAAATGCCCACTTTATGATCTGTTCTCTTAAAGAGTAGAGTAGAATAGCTGAAGTGGAAAGGGCATTGACAGTTTATCAAGTTCAACTGCCTGACCACTTCAGGCCCAGAGGAATAATTCTTTCAAATTTGCTTCAACTTTCTTTCAAATCCAAATTACTTTCAATTCAAATTTAATTCATATTTCTTTCACTTTTTTCTTTCTTTAAGTGAAAAAAAATTCTTTCAGGAAAAGGAGGAGAAAAAATTATCTTCAGGAAAATTCTCTTCTACCCATCTCATAACTTATCAACATAGAGTTTTGGCAGCCTGGCCTTTGTAGTGTTTTTACTCTCACTGACCTCTTGCCTCTGGCTAACTTTTTTTCCAAGCAGTGATGGCTTGAAGACTGTGAGATAAGTGAAGACTTCTGAATGGCAGAGTTCACTTGAGATTGGTTATGTAGAAGTTGGGATTTCTAGGCCGCAGACGTAAAGAATAAGATTCATCACTGTAGTAGAAGGATTTCCACAGTAGAAACCGTGTGTTTCAATGTTATCTGTGACTTTACTACTTTTATTTTTTTATTTATTTTTTTATATCTCCCAGTCTTTGCTTAGCTATGCAAATTATGCCAGATCTCTGTTATGAATACATGGATTTACTGCTTACTCCTTTAGATTCCTGTTTTGTGAAACATGAGAAAGAACAACATTTATTTCCAAATTCTTCATGCAGCAAGTCCAGCCAGGATTATCTAGTCACAGCTTTGTCCAGTGTACACATAAGTTCATTTGCTGGTTTGGTGTAAAGGCTTCTGGGGCTGTGGCTGCCAGCACTGATCAGAGAGTGGCTTGGGCATATAAATCATTTTCTGTTAGAATACAGGTAGGGTTTATGGCTATATGGTCTAGTACCAGATCTGGAGGTTGTCAGCCCTGCCTCTGGCAGGGGGGTTGGAACTTGATAATTCTTGGGGTCCCTTCCAACCCAAGCCATTCTATGATTCTGTGGTATATTGTCATATACCACATTGTGTTTTGCACTGTATTCCTTTACATAACAGCTGTTTGAACCAAAAGATTTAACAGATTTGAGCAACTAATAACTACATTCCACTTCTTGCTTCTTCTTGAAATGAGAATGTGTATTCTGCTGACATTTGCTTTTAAAAAATAAAGTATCTAGTAAGCAACTCAGCTTTTCTGTACCTTTTACATTATGTGGTAGCTAACAAGAAACAGTGTAAATATTGAGCCTTTATACTGTCACAATCACCTGCCCTTTTTTTTTTTTCCAGTTGTTTCCTCCTGCTTTGTTGTCTAATTCCAATCAATGAGATTTTATTCTGAATTCTTTGATGATAAACTGTATGAGTCACGATTTGATAACATTAACATCTTCAGAGAAAAACTTGTAACCCCAGGTTACACTTGATTGGTGTGTAACAATGGTATCTTTGGTGTCAGTTTTACCTTCAGATGATTAATGGTTTACCATAGCCTGCATTGCAGTGATTTCTTGGCTGTTTCATGAATATTTGTATAAGGGATATCAATATCACAAGGTAAGCATACTAGTTGAAAAAGGAACCCCTTGAGCCTCCAATCTAGATACTTGGACTTGGTCAGAGGATGACATTTTCAGTTCATTTCATCAGTAGCTATGATGATCTCAAAGTAGCATGTTCTGCAAAAAGTGTGCTGCAAGGCACTGGAGGCAAATGCTGGAGCTGTCCAGGTTGGTCAGCTATTTCACTGTAACATGGTTTATTCAAATATAGTTCTTGCCTCCCACTGAAAATAGCACCTGAACTTTTCATATTTTAGTTTTTATATCTTATAGATGAACTTATTCTACTGCCTTTGGAGGTGAAGTCAGGTCTTGCGTGCCTTTGGTGTCTCAGTTATTTTTCTTTGCTGTCACAGATAAGTCATTAAAGAGTTTTGAATAAGAACTTAACATTTGAGTTTGCACAGAAATTCTTCCATTTACAAGCAAATCTCTTTATAAAGTTCAGAAATAAAATGGAAATGTGTTATGACCAGTTTTTCCCACCTAAGCATGTGAAACTTTTTCATGCATTCAAAAGAGATACTGATTGGATATAGTCCTAGATATGAATTTTACGTAAGTGACACAAATGCTGATCTTGCAAGACAGCAAAATATGGATTCCATTTCATAAATTCTCTGAATTTCAGCAGGAACATATTAATGTTTCAGTTTTACTTAGTCTGCAGCTTTTCTCTGTCATTTCAACTCTTCACCTTTTAAAAATTGATACCATCAATTGCACAAGGATGTTGAAAGAACTGAATAATATATGAGGTTACAAAACACTGTGTAAATAATTAATACCATTCAGATTCTTATTAGCAGTACTACTATTAGTTCTGTTGAGGCTGGAAGGCTTCTAATGTAACTATAAAACCTTAATGTATTTTGACCATGTGCTTTAATTGCAGAAAGCTAAGTTCTTACCCTGCATTTAAAATAAATAAGAAAAAAAAGTGTTTTGATCATTCAGAACTGTACTGAATGGTAGAAAGAAGTGCAACGTGTTCTTCAGCACCATTACCAAATAAAGATGAAAACTGTTCACCTGTGAGTCCAGCATCAGTGACAGAGCACATCCAATGGTCATTCTAACTATTTAAATCAGGACAAGCAAATCCAACACAAATACTACCCAAACAAAAGGAGTGACATAGAGGCATTACTAATTACTCTTTCTTATTTGCCATTTTCCTACCAGCAAGGCTCCTCAGGAATATTCTACCATTGTTCATTACATTGAAATCTTCATCTTGTTCTTCTTTTTTGCCACTGTGCTTTCTGACTCTGTGTGTCCCTCACTGCACTGTGGGATGACCTGCAATGCCTCTTTGAAGCCCAGGTGAATTCAGTGTGCTGGCAATGCAGCAGCAGAATTCTTCAGAGAGAAGTGGTGATGCTCCTGAGGCCTGAGGGAAGGTCTTAATTACTTTTTGACACTCATATGATAAGAGACTATGGAGGTAGATCTGTGGAAAAAGCAGATGTTTGGATTGTAGAGACTTAATCAATATAACATTTTTTTAGATATGCAGCTACCTAAAAAATGAGTGTTTCCCCATGTTCAGCTCCTTAAAAACATCACTGACTGCATCCTCCTCAGAACAATAAAAGGGCAATTGTTTTAAGTAAAGTATTGAAATATGTCATGATTGCTGTTTTAACAACAAAGCAGCCACTGTATTTTTGATAGGATCAGATAAGTGCATATCACAGTGGGCTGTTAGTGTTCCTTTTGGTCTGTGTGACAGTGATGCACACTGGAGGTGCTTCCAGAGCCTTTACCAGGACATACAGAACGGCATGCACTGCTCTTGCCATGTTCCTGGACACCCAATGGCAATTGAGCCCCAGTCACCTTGCTTTTCTTACTGCTGTTTGGAATAGGCAGGCACATTTTCCACGGTTGTACTCAGTGTATTTGTTTGGTGGAAGGCTCTGGCTGGAGCCTCCTGGCGTACTTACGGTGTAGCCATCAATGATGCTGTCTAAGCTGACATAAAGCAGCACAGACACTGCTGTGAATGAGATTATGTACCAGAACTTGGCAATCAAACAGTTTTTTGCAATATAACTGTCTTGTAGAGTTAAGTACATTTGTTTTCCTGTGCATGGAATTGTTTTTCTCAAAGGCTACATCTACATCTATTGTGTTCTGATTAAATTACATACTAGAACTGTAAGTAATATAATTTCTGTGCCTGGTTCCTGCTGGTTTAGAATTCCTCATTCTCTTGGGATATTTTGAATTTCCTAATTTAAGTGTATAAAGATTTGGCATTTCCACCTCTTACTTTAAAGTTCAGCAAAATATCTTGCATTAGAAACAGGACAGAAAGGGAACTGCAAAGGGCACATATTTGTCTACTTCTCTAAATGGGAAGAGATACAAATGATGTTCTTTGGGCACTTTTGCAATTCATTTTAAAGTCTTTAGAAGACCAAAGGGAAGAAAAAATTTCATACAGTCTTTTTTTTAGCATCTGAGCATCATTAATTCCCACTATTTTCCTTGCAAAACAAATATTTCACCAGTCTCATGATTATTTGTAATTTGTTTAGCTTAAGTAACTGAAGGATTATTAAAATGTATTGGTTTATAAATTATGTGGACTGGTAGCTCATTTATATAATCTGTCATTACTGCTCTGGTAAACTGCAATTAGATTTACAGATACAAAGTAGTTAAAAATGCTAGAGCTTTCAAAACACTTAAATCATTTTTTAATCATATGCCCACTGCTGGTGTTCTGGCAGTGGAAAAAAATACAGGTTCATTAGGGCTGGGTAATTTATAATAGTAAATAAGATAATTTATAATAATAAATATATAATTTAAAAGTAAAACTGGACATGCTCCCCACTAGTCCTAAAACCACATATTTAATCTAACAGCAAAGGCTTGTTTGATTAGTTGCTAAACTTTTTGAATTACTTGGCAGTAATTAAGGCAGAATGTATTATTTCTACTAAGAAACACGTCATGTCGATTATGCTTCTGTTCTGCTTAGTTTGGCCCAGCTCAGAAACCCCAGGACTAGGCAAAATGCTTTAGCAATGCCTTCTCAAATGTGAAGCCTCCTCTAACACGTGAAGTAATTTCTGTAGAGAAGACATAGAACTGTTGTGAATCTTTGGTCATCGGCCCGGTGTGCGTATGGCAAAGCCATTAGTTTTCTTTTTCTTTTTGATGCCTGTTTTCTTACTACTTAACAGATTGATTACAGACATGTTTGCTGTTCTGGTTCAAACGCATACGATACCTGCCATATTTCTGTATGCCTGTAGCCAAGTGATAGCTACCATTAGCTGGTATTATCAAGGCTTTGTAAAGCTTTTCTCTCTTGAAATAGCATTATCTTATTTGTCGTTACCACAATGCAGTTTCTCACTTTTCAAGATTTCTAAAGTGGTTTTGATAACAAAAAAAAACTAAGACAAGTGTCTTTGCAATGTCATTTCCTGTACCTATATCCCAGTGCACTTAATATGAGAACTCATTTGTGAAAAACAAGAAGCAGATGTGAGCAGCCTGTGTATCTTGGGTTTTTCAGGTGGGGAAATGGGAGAACAACTCACTGAGCCTGAAGTACTCTGTCTGGCCAAGGTATAGTTCCTTTGCAGACAGTGACCCAGATGATAACCACCTGAGTATTGTCACCCTGGAGGAGGCTCCCTTTGTCATCGTCGAAGATGTGGATCCTTTGATGGAAAGCTGCCAAAAAAACACTGTGCCATGTCGTAAATTTGTCAAAATTAAGTAAGTAAATCATTCCATTTTTTTCAAGTGCAAAAGATGCACCCCCATTTTCTTTATTTTCCCTTATTTCTTTTGTTGTATATATTTTTTTATAATTTGCTATTTTTTCTCTTGCTTTTCATTCCATATTTCTCTTCCTCTTTCTCCCTTTCACATACAGTGTGCTTCCTTTTTAATAAGCTGGAAGGTTCTAGTTATAAGCTTGTAAGTAACATTGAATTAATTACAAGATAATCAGTTTACAGCAAATTTGAATTGAACTGGAACTAGCCCTTCTCAGTCTCATGAAAGAAGAGAGCGTATCTAAAATTGGACTGATTTAATGAGTCCTCTTTGAATTGTTTCCTGTCATATTGAAATGTGCCCACTTGAATAACTTTAATTAGTTTACAGCTCAGAAATTCCTTTTATTGAAAACAGCATCTTTATGCTTAAGTTTGGTACAGGAGAAACTACTCTGGAATAAAATACTGCTATGACAGAGAAAAGTCCTCTGCTTTCATTGCTCCAATTTTGGAGCAATTCTTAAAAATTGGTGAAACATCTGTCACTGAGTAATTACCAGTGCTTCTTCACCCAATCTGTGCTTCAGTCTTTGTATTTCTGGAATTAATATAATAACATTTTTTCATTGAATAGGTGCGAGGAGATCTAGTCAATATTTTGAAGATTTCTAGAAATTGCTCAGTGGTTCCCGAGGTCCAGAAAAATATTTTTACTTACATAATTTTATTTACATAATTACAATTACATATGTAATAATAATATTACATAAAAGATCTGAATTTCTTCAAAGCCAGTAAAGTATTGCTTGACCTCGGAGGAAACTCAGACTGAAAAGTGCTAGAGGCCGTAGAGCTTTTCTAAAAAAATAGAAGGAAAAACCTTATCTAAGATCTACATGGCTGATCTCAGTTTGAGACTCTAGTTTACCTGTTGGTAAGGCTTGTCTGACCTTCCTCAGTGGTCCTGGCATCCCAAGGTAGCTGAAAGTCACTTTCTTAAACTGCAGCAAAACGTGCAGCATCCACTTTCAGTACTGAAAACTGCTGCACCTTTATTCAGCTTACAAGATGGGCAGTTCTGTAATTACTAAATTCCATGTGATCTTATGTGTCTTGAGAGTAAAAAAAAGACTTAACCTAAATTGAGGAGACATCCCTAAGTGGGGTCTGTGTTGAAGTCCAGCAGGCCAGACACTGCAGCAGGAAGCATGCCAATATCTTCTTAGCTCTTGTCAAGCCACTCCAGTGTGATTAGGATGAGCTGCAACCACTGTATAAAGCATTCTATTGTTTATTTATCCAATACTTCAGAAAAACATGGTCACTCAGAAATAGGAAAAAGTGTTGTTTTACAGTGTGCTGAATCTTGCTTTTGTGGTGGTTCTTTTTCTCCCAGAAGAAAATTTTATGTGTCTCTCTTTTTGACAGCAACTCAACTAATGAGGGAACTAATGTAAAGAAGTGCTGCAAAGGATTCTGCATTGATATCTTGAAGAAGTTGTCTAAAACTGTCAAATTCACATACGACCTGTACTTGGTGACTAATGGGAAGCATGGCAAAAAAGTCAATAATGTGTGGAATGGAATGATTGGTGAAGTAAGTTCTGTTAGGTAAAAGAGCTCTTAAGTGAGAACTTAGCAACGTTTGTTTTTAATTCATTTGGAGAAACAAGGTATTCTCTACTGAGTAATGTTGGTGGTGTCTTCTCTTTGTGGATCAGGTGGTTTATCATCGTGCAGTTATGGCTGTGGGGTCTCTCACTATTAACGAAGAGCGCTCTGAAGTGGTTGACTTTTCAGTGCCGTTTGTTGAGACTGGGATCAGTGTCATGGTGTCACGGAGCAATGGCACAGTTTCACCATCTGCTTTTCTAGGTATGATTCTCTAACCCCTCCAGATCATTTAATTGCATTTCTGTAGAGTGGGGTAGGTTTCACCCCATCAATTTTTGAATTATGCATTAAGAAGTTTGCATGGTATTGACAAACTTGATTAATGTGACTATTGGCACATGAATGCTGCTGGATTCAGATGCAATAATGGGAAACCAAATGACAATGATTTCCTTAAGAAAAGCTGCATTACACACTAACATATTCTTGTTTAGCCCATAATAAATTGTTGGTGGTTTTTTTTTAACAGTCATATTTATGAAATTATTTTAAAACCCCTTGTAGAAAAGCGTAAAAGAGAAGACTTTGTTATGACTGGAATAGATCTGACAGCTAAACTGACAGCAGATGTGTCTGACTTCTGAAAGCCATATTACTACTGTGTTCTGACAGATTTCCTCATATCTGTTATTTCTGATGTGGGTGTTCCCTGCATATAAGAATTTTATCAATGTTAAAACATCTTCATTTATTTCTACAGTTAATGTATACTACTTCCTGTAGAGATGTTATTCAAATTTTATTCAGGCAAAGTAAGGAAAAACCTAAATCCAGATTTCTATATGTTTAAGAGAGTGAGTTTATAGTCGAGACCACGTGTCCATTTTGGAAAAACTGGTAGAACAGGAAATCTGTGAATCTGGTTTTTTTTGGTGGTTTTTTTGTTTGTTTGCTTGTTTTGTTTTTAATGTATTGTGTGTGTATTTCTTTTCTTTTTTGGTGTGTGAGGGTAAAACTTGAAGTTAGTGGAGTAATCCAACCTTTTTACTGCTCAGTGTTACCCATAGCCAATCTTCTGAACTGTACACTAACAAGACATATACTACTGTTTTGTTTTTTTTCACTCTATTGAAACATGAAACCAGCTGCTTACTGGGGGATGTTCTTTCTGCCTTTGAGAATCAAATGAAAATGCTGAATGCATAATTCGATCTGTAATGTCACAGGAAGATCAACTTTATTATTCAATTGATTTTGTACTTGTTCAAACTTACTACTTGTTATTATAAATAGCTTTTTATTTTGCTGTTGCTTCTTTTAATCCTCCGTCTCATTACCAATCTGCTTAAATTATTAAAGAGCATTCTGCCTAAACTGTTGTTTATAGCTTGCTGTTTCAAATCAACGTGCTTTGCTCTTTGCCTTAGTTAAATTTTGACAAATTGCCATTGGTGTTTCCACAGTGTTGCTTTTGATAAGAGTTTCATTAGGCTTGCTTACTTCTTTGAAGATGATGTCAATATTGAACGATAATTTCATGTGAATTCCAATTAATTCCAATTAATACATGAACTCATAGAATATTTCTTAGTAAGTGTATTTGGGTTTACGTATTTGTTTCTGAAAGGATTGCTCTCTTCCTTTTAAACATTGTTATTTTGCTCGGTATTCTCTTCCAAACAAATTTCTGTAATAATTGAAAGAATTTCATAATCTGTATTTACAATATAATAAATGAAATACATTTCTTAAAATAGGAAAGAGAACAGTATGGTTTAATAATTCCCTGTTTTGTCTTGTTAGTTCACATCCAAAACATTTTCAAATGTTAAATTCATTGAATGAAGAAGTTTGGATGGAAGAACGCCTTGAGCTTCCAAAAAAAGCAAAGCATGGGTGCAGATTCACTTGTTGTCACATCCTGTGCTTCTTGGTTCTGTTCTAGTCTGAAGATTTCTTTCTCACACTTCAGAGCTCATTCACACTTCCAGTATCTACTAAAATTAGCATATATACCCCCAAATAAATTGACCGAATAAAGAGATTACTTTGACTTAGAAAACCTTTACTGCCTGCATCATTATACTATATTGACTAAAACAGGAACTTCTTAAATGACAGAGAATTTTTGATTAAGCAAAGGTGTTATTGATGATATTTAAGAACGCTGTGTTATCACATGGCAGTAACAATCCCTTCGGATAGTTGGTGCTTATTCTGTACTTGAAACTGCTTTTAGTTTTCCGCTCTAAACTACTTTAACTTAATCATATTTGTTGGTTTTTTCACTTTTTCTGACGTTCAGTTTTCCATAGAAAGCTTTTGATTTCAGAAATTTGCTCCCAGATGAGAGCAAGACTTGCTAAAGGATGAGTTTGCTATCGGTGGAAACAACATCTTCATTAGAAGTAGATAAAAGTGAACAGAAGAAAAAAAAAAAAAAAGAAACATACAGTTTGCTTTGGATGGAAACATTTGGCTCTTTTCCCTACTGCTTTCTGTTGGATAGAAAATGAGAGAGGTGTACTTCTCTGAAACGCCAAACGTCTTATGTGTACGCTTAATTGCTCTTGCTCTGTAGCAATATGGTCATAATGATGGGACCATTCTGTTGATAAAAGCATACACCATAGGATAAACAGAAATGAGTTGTAAACGGGATGAGCAGCGAGTCAAGCCAAGCATTTGCCTCTGTGTCAGTTAAGGCTTTGTTGAAGAAGTGAAATACACAGATTTTGCATTTGAGTTGCAACTTACATTTGTGATTTAGAATACGTGAGCAATAGCAGTTCCTTCTATATTGCTGCTTGTTTATCTGCTAGCGTTTTGGTTGAAACAGCTAATTTAAAGAAAGCCAGTGGGCTTGCCTAGCCCTAAGACATTGGAATTCTTGTGCTGTGACTGGTTTAATGAACTGTTTCTGTTTCTCTTGTCTCTTTTGCTGCAGAGCCTTTTAGTGCTTCTGTCTGGGTGATGATGTTTGTGATGCTTCTCATTGTGTCTGCCATGGCTGTATTTATATTTGAGTACTTCAGTCCTGTAGGATATAACAGGAATTTAGCACAAGGGAGAGGTAAGCTTTGCATTTTACACAGCCCTAGAGCCATCAGAAGAGTATTCATGTATTTACCATCCATTGCCCTCCATCTTTTAAAATAAACATAACATAAAGCAGTAAAAGCAGTCATGAAGCTTTTCATTTAAAATGTGATTTTGTGGTGGGGTTACATTCTAATTCATTGCAATAAAGACACGGAACAGTGTTATTAAAAGCAGTTATATTCAGGCAATGTTTGGTTAGTATACTGTAACAGCTGAGCTGTCAGCTTAAAAGAACTTGGGATAAACTCTATGGACTCCTGACTTATGAATTCAGAGCTAGTTCAGAGATAATGATCTAAAATGATGTAATTTGTTGCGCAAGCTGGAAAAGTAGCTGTTAGCTTGTATATAGTTTTATATAGTCCCTATAAAAAGGTATAGTTCTCTTGTGGTGAACTCAGCCTTGAAATGAGCCCAGTGGCAAGAGAGCATAATTTCTTACTGTGTTGCATCCTTGGCTATAGAAAGTTAATTTTCAAAATATACTGGCAAAATAAATGAGATACAGAACATGACTTTCTTGATGAAATTGTATAATATCAGCACTGGCCTGAGAATGAGGATTTCATGTACTGTGGTAGCCTCATCCTCCCCTTTCTTCACTTTCAGTTCAGAATGTGGGCTGTTTTTAATTTCTAAATCATTGTCACCTCACTTTATAGCAAGCAATCTCCCAGCTTGGTGAGGGTAATCCTAGAGACTGTGACTAGCTAATGGCTTCTTCCAGTTTGTGATTGGTTTGCTTCTTGAACAAGGAGTTTGCTGTAATATTCAGATGATGTTATCATTTTGATAAGATGGTATGTTTGTAACCTATGTCCAAAATAAACACTGTGTTTAGGAAGGGGAAATTAAAGGTTTGTAGAGATACTGGGGATCTGCAGGCAGGGTTGTTCTTTGTCACCTCATGTGCCAAAATTAATTATCTAGTGGCCAGAAATTCATAGTGTAGCACTGCACCATTCTAGCAGCTCCTAGAGGCTTGCCACAAATCCAGTTGCCATTCATTTGAAATATGGAGAGCTTAAAATCAATGGGAGTCCTTAAGTATATTACTCCCTTTCCTACCTGTTTTCATCAGGCAGAAGCTCAATGGCACTACACTCTTAAGTAACATAAAAAGAACTTTAGACTGTTTTCTTCCCATATACTTTCCTTACCATTGCTGCTCAGAAAATACATCCGTTCAACAGCTCAATTTTAAATGGCCTTATAAGGTAGTTTTACAAACCAATGGCTGGCTCCATTACGTTCATTTTACTGCAATCTAACTTAGCAATGCAGCAAAAAGAGGATAATCTAAGAAATGCTTAATTGTATTGTGACAATTGCTCTAAAATACATTTCTACTGAAATGATGACATGCACTGAGTATACCCACTTTGGGCTTTATTTGTTTAATAATAATTAAATTATTGGAGGTGTCTGCATTGTACTAATCTAAAGCTGGTTATGAGGATAGAAAAGTGGTCAAATATTTTTCTAACATTTATAGACATATGTGTAATTACAATGTAGAATACCGATGATAAATCCTGTGATTCCATTGGGAGGACTATAAATATGTATTAAAATATTTTAACCATGTCTTGATTAGTACATTTTGTTATACGGGGTATCTTACCACACCTTAATATAATTGCAACTAAAACTATTACTCTTTGCAATTATAGATCCCCATGGACCATCCTTCACCATTGGAAAGGCAGTATGGTTACTCTGGGGCTTGGTATTCAACAACTCCGTGCCTGTGCAAAACCCCAAAGGGACAACCAGTAAAATTATGGTGTCAGTTTGGGCCTTCTTTGCTGTCATTTTCCTGGCTAGTTATACTGCCAACCTAGCTGCATTTATGATTCAAGAGGAGTTTGTTGACCAAGTGACAGGACTGAGCGATAAAAAGGTAGGTCTTCTGCCTTAAAAGACATTAATGTCTATTCTTCATAATCCATCTACAAATTTGTACTTTGTACTAAAAAAACTGAGCAAGATAATCAGTTGGAACTGTATTACTTCTTTCTGAGTTCAAAACTCAAAGCATGAAAATATCTGACTGATTTCAAAGTCTTTGTATTGCCTTTTCCAAAGTAACTGCATTAATTAAAAGTACATTAATTTTGTGATGGAAATCAATTCTTGTTAGATTAAACGTGATGCCTCACCACCCTATAAAAGCTTGAAAAAAAAGCAGATAAATCAGCTTGAACGCATGGAAGACATTTGAAATGATTTAAACATCTCTGTGTAGAATGTTAATAGTTTATTCATTGACAAAATATTCATAAAACCAGTAACTATTCAGTTATTATCTGAAAAGGATCAGTGCTCTTGGAAAAAAAGTCTTTTTGATTTTCATATAGCATGGATGAAAGTCCAGATTTAGAGTGACACTAGCATAGGCAAAGAGAAACATTAGCAATCCATATAAGTTCGCTGTAGACATTTGAATATATTTCTGGTATAAAATGGAAAGAGTAAAGTTGAGATATTACCTGGAATAAGCCACATGATATTGAATGTGGAAGTGGCTTTCCTGGATTCAAGAATTTCTTGTGAGACTTTGATTCTGCACTGGAGAATTGCAGATAAGTTGTAGATAAATGACAGCTCATTTAAGCTCTCCTAAAGTTTCACACAAATTGACAAATAATAAACATACTTATTTTTCACATTTTTCTAGCTTGACTGAGTTTTCTTCCGCAGAAAGTATATACAAGCTCTTTGAACTTGAATTTTTCATCAATTGTCTCATAAACCAGAGACGTAGCAATTATTTATTTGTTGTTTAATTTGAGTGACTGTTTTGTAGTACAACTGCACAAGGGGTTCAAGTCCATTTACAAAAGTATTGTTGTGAAGGATATGCACAAAGCACATAAAGGGCACACCGTTGTCAAGTCTCTGCCCAGTTGTTTTAAAATGAAACTAAATATTGACATTGAGAAGTAATATTTCAGCAGTGTAGCAGAAGGGAGAACTTCACAAGGGATTTATTTCAAAGGACAGAAAATAAAAGAAATTGTTATTAAAAAGAAACAGTTCAGATGACTCACACCTGTTTACTGATTTAATGGTTCTCAATGACTGGCCTTTGAGTGATCTGAATTATCAAAGCATGACTTGCAAGCATGGCTAGGGAGAAAACAGATAAAAGGAAACAAAAAACAAAAAAACTGTGGAAAAACAAGCAGAACCCTTGAAAGAGTATGAATAGAAACACCTCTATTTAAAGGTAATATATTTAGTAAGCGATAGCTAAAAGATTTTCTCCTCTCGCAGATTAAAAACATAGATTTAAAACATCCTTTGTCCTGTTTCTGATGAAATAGTGTTTTCCTGGGAAGTTCTATTTGGGCAGGATTTAGCTTCCACCTGGCACCATGCTGGTGTTCAGGTCTACCAACACACTGCTGTCTTTCCTCTGCCCCAACTTGTGCTGAGCGCCCTCTTACCTGTGGGCTGGGAAAGTCTCTGTATTTGTTCTGTAGCCATTGACTAACAATTTATTTTTAGATGTTAAATAATCTTTATTGGTGTCATTTTTTCTGTTCTCTCTACTAAGTGAGATCTTATTTCTACCAAAAAAAAAAAAAAAAAAAGAAAAAGCAAAGAAAAAACACTTGAATCAGAAAATAACATCGACTCATGTGCAGATTATTTATTTGTTATTTAAGATTAAATTTTATTTTACAGTTCTTCAAATCCTGCCTGAAACATACAGAGATATATCAGGGGGTGCTTTACCTTTTCTGATTAAATTAGTTAAACAAGCGAGAAATACACTAAAGAAAAAATCTATTTAAAATGTTCTTCTCACGCACAGGTTTTGGTTCTCTACAAGCTTGAGCTTTCTCAAATTTTCAAAATTTGAATAATTAGGAGTAATTAATGGGTATATAATATGATACAGATTAAATTATTTTACTCTTGTCTTTGCCTTGTTTTTGTAATATCATTAGCAGTGGAACAGTTCAGGAAAACTCTGACCCTTGCTGCAAACCGAGCTGTCCCAGGCAAACGCCAGTGTGAAGAGACAGGATTGCATATGAGTAAAATTAATTAGTAACATCTAGAAGTTCACCAAATTCTGGTTAAGTTGGCAAATTTCAATATAGAAAAATAGCCAGAGACCTGAGTAATTGTACTGGCTGAGCATAATTTTAATCCTTAAACCTGAAGATTCCGTTCCTATCTGTGTTACTTGAATTGGCCTTCATTAACTTGTGAGTGGTTGGGAAATTGGTTTCGTTATTCTTCCACTTTCCTCTTTTTCTTACTTCCATAACTGAAAAGTCATGCTCCTTTGTCAGTGCTGTCAAGCAATAAATCATTCCCAATCAGAGCTTCAGGAGTTTCTCAATACTTCATAACTGACAGATAATAGAGAAGTCAGGAGAATAAGTATCTCTGAGCAGTCACTCCGACAGTCAGCATTAAGTAACTTCCACCCCAGGAATGCGTTTACACCAGCATCCAACCCCTGGTTTTGCTGAACACAACAGCATGCTGCTTACCTTTCTTGGCTTTAAGACCTCTTGATTAAACTGTCATCCTTCATAATGTCGCTAATAAACTTCTGAGTGCTGTGTCATCTGTGTGTCACCCAGAAATACATGGCACAGCATGTACTGGAGTTACTGGGGGTGGGTGTTCATAAACTCGAATGATTTAGAAGATGAGAGGAAAATTATGTTTTGACATTTTTGTATACGTAAAAGATTTCGAAAAGCTTTGTGTTCATAAAAAGGTATAGAAAATGAGTCCAAAAGTATCCATTGAAGCTGGCTCTCATAGCACTTGCTACTTTTGAGGCCATTTATACCTTTTCATCTGAAGGGAGATAAAATCATTAAGAGAAAGTAGGAAGCATTGGACAGAATTGTCTTGCAAAGCCTTTATCTGCTGTGGTTCCTCCAAAATGCCCCATATGCATGTGGTCATGGGGATTCTCTTCCACCTTAATAAGGAGCCTTCATGATGCCATTTATAGATTCCTTAATTTTTAGGATTCACATTGTTCTTGGAATATTACTTTTACTTTTTTTGTGAGGTAAGACAGCACAAGCTCTCTAGTTACTTAGGGACATCCTTGTGTCATAACAGAGCAGGGTGAAATCAAAAGGCAGTATGGCTGATGAAATAGTAGGGCGACCATTTTACCCCAGTCCATCTCTCCTCTTTGATATTATACCCTTCAGTGCCTTTTGAGACTTGTTGGAGGTAGATATTGAATAGTGATTATAATAATTTGGAGTTACTAAACACAGCAGCTACATTTTTCAAAGACCAGAAAGCAAATTGTTAGAATAAATCAGAATTCAAATGTGGGTTATTTTTTTCCTATCTCCATCTATGACTTCCACTAAAATCCCTGTTAGCAGAGGGAGAATATTTACTATTTTCTACTATTTTAATGTTTTCTGCTGTTCCTTAAAATAGTCCTGAAAAAAAAAAAGAAAAGCTAACAACTGCTCCAAATAGCAACGTTTTCAGACCGACGTGCATATCATCAAATTAAGTCCATATTAAACATTTGTGAAAGATCACTTTACTGCCTAATGAAATTGTCAGTTTTCCTTAGGCATATAGGAAAAACAAACTAAAAGCACTAGGACTGTTTTTCCTAAGCTTGGGCATCCTTTTGGAGGTTCCCAGAGCAGTAGGATTGGGGTTTGGTTACCATGTGCTACAGATCGAGCAGCAGGCAGAGCACGGAGAATGAATTGTTCTGTCTTCTGAATAATAGTTGATCTCTCTGCTGTTATGATTCAAGCAGGGGGCTTGTGCATTAAATTTAAGGATTTTATTACCAACTTTAAAAAGAAAAAAATTAACATTTCAGAAAATGTCTAGGAAGAAAATTGCTTCCTAACAGACATGATACATTTTAATTCCCACGATGGGGTTTTAGGGAAAATGAGTACATCTGTAGATTCAGTGCTTTTTTCTTTCTTTTATGCCTACCACACCACGCAGATCTCTGCTGAATCATAGAGCCTAGGACACGTCAGTTCTCTAAATACATGTTTAAAATTACTGATTAGAAATCTATGCACCTTAGATAAGAGTACAGCATTAGTAAAAATGTTTTAAACTCTGTTTTCCCATTTACACGTAATCAGGCAGCAGCGCCACACAATCACTTCCACAGAAATATCTCATTACTGTTCAACGCTTTTGGTTAAGAGCCTTGTGGCAAGAAATTCCAGTCAGTGGAGGATGTTTGGAACTATTCATTTCTGACTTTTCTGTATGCGAATTCCATATACAAATTATTTAATCAGTTGAATTACTTGTTATCCTTATGTTGTTAAAATGAACTAGCACTTCTTTGCTTTCCTGCAGAAATATTGTTATTTGAGTGTTCAGTTTGGGATGGAAAACTGCAACCATTCCTGTGGGAGGGAACTGGTGCCAACAACTTTAACCCACCTGAATGTTCTTGAAAAGTGAGACTATTCAAACCAAAACTCCATTTGTAAATCACCAAGGTGTTCCACTATGATCTTCCTGTTCCCAAATCCCTTGTGTTATACCCCAGGATTAGGAACCAAGCTTGCAAAATGCTCGCTACCATTGAATTTCCATAAATACCAATCGTGTCAACAGCAGCAATTTTTACAGGTCTTGAAATTGAAAATTTTGATTTTTTTTTTTCTCATCCAGTTTTATTAATTCGAAAATTTGAATCAGATATTAGGAGTTATTGGAAGGCATCTCACTGTTTCAGGGATTAATTAATTATATGAACATTTAAATAAAGATAATAGCAGACTACAGATGTATCAGTAGAATCTCTAGACATAAATTTAAAAGCAGGATTTGCCTCAGTGCCACATAGTGAACACAAAAAGGAGAGAGCAAATATAGTCTAAGAACCATGACTGGTATATAGTGTAATTTTAGTGCATAGGTCAATTAGTATGTGCAAGGTAGTAGCAAAGTAATAATTTAAACAGTATAGCTGTGAAATGGGAAAATGAGAAAAGTAAGACATTCGTTAGCTAGATGAATAGAGAAAAATAAAGTTCATTTCTTTATGCTTTGTCAAAATATGCTTAATTAAAATGAAGCATTTAATTGTAGTTCTTTAACAGGAAAATATTGTTGCAGCCATAATTTCACAGTCAGGGTTTGATGGAATGGAAAATACTCCCACTTTTTGTATAACTCTGTATTTTCTTTCCAAATTGGCACTGGATACTGAAAATTCTTAACGCCCTGAGACCAAACTTCAAAAAGAGGAGCATTACATACGTAGCCCAAAGGAAGCAGCAGCTGTATAAATATTAGCTTCTCTTGCAGCACAGGATTTGTAGATTGCTCTTTAACTTCTACAGCAAAAACAGAGTGCATTTTACCATGGAATTTATGGGTGACTGCTTTTACCAGTGCTTAATTGAATTCCCTTACTAGCCAATAGTTCCTCTAATTTGAATGGCATTTCAAAATTTCTTTCTTAGAGAAACATTTTAACAATTCTAAGGTGTCACGTGGTGCTTAATGGGAGATATTGAAAAATGTATATGTACATAATTTTCAGGTCTAGTAGCAAGTGTTGGAGTGAGATTATCTTACACTTGTGTGTGCCCTGAGCTATTGTTAATCCTGTTGAGTAGTCCCTGGCTTGCCTGTTTGTGCTGATGCAATAGTGATAACAGAGGGTAAAACTGTAGAATAACATCTATTTACCCTTGAGCAAATGGTATGTAGGAATAAACTGCATCTAGGATTATAGGTGTGAAAGCTCCAGAGACACTTTGCGTATCAAGTGAAGTAGCTGCTGAAGCCTTGGGGAAGATGCAAGAACTGTTCTTCCCCCTGAATCACAGGGGTAAGAGGGAAGTCAACCCTCACACTTTCCTTCCCTGCGCACCGCATCACCTCTGGAACAGTGTTAGGCTCTTTTTAAGGATGTGAAAATGATCCTTTTCCCTTGGCAACCCACTATGTCTCCGCTGAGATGAAGGTGTGAAATGACTATCAACTACAATTGTTATATACCAGAGTGTCTGCCTGGAGTTTGGGTTCTCTAAGGACACATTGGCAGATGGGGAACATCTTCCAGAATCTCTCTGTTCCAGTTTCTGTGGTTCTTCCATATCTCAATGCACAGAAGAAAGTCTTATCAAAGTGGCACATCTGAGCTGTTTTTAATTGGCATGTAGATGTTTCTGTGTAGTTCACCCAGTGTGAAGACAGTTTCTGATATAATAGAGCTGAGTGTGAACCCCATGCATTTGCCTAGAATAAATTTGAGGCAGCCTATGCAAGATTTTTATTTTCTACCTGAAATTACCCTGGTAGTTATTTCTTGCTGAAGTTACATCTCCATAGGTACCTATTTTGAGTGCCTGAAAGATCCTGATTTTCCTTTTTTCTCTGTAGTTTCAAAGGCCACATGATTATTCACCTCCTTTTCGATTTGGAACTGTCCCAAATGGCAGCACAGAAAGGAATATCAGAAACAACTACCCTGATATGCACCTCTACATGACAAAATATAATCAAAAAGGAGTTGAAGACGCCTTGGTCAGCTTAAAAACTGGGTAAGCTTCTTCCATGGGTTTTAAGGAATTTGCAGACTACAAAAGCTGAAAAATATTGATCTGTACTTACTGTGATACTGAACAGCGATCTCAGGCGTCGTGTGTAATTCATGGCTTTTTTTTTGCTTCCAACCACAGTGTACTGATTTCAGAAAAGAAAATGAGTACCCATGATTTGTATGACTACTTCTAAATTGTGTGTATGCTTTGATGTCCAATATACTATAGATTCAAAGTGCAAAAAAAGTATTATCCAAATTTAAATAGAGGAGCTACAGCAACACCTGCATTTGGGATGAGCTCAAAACAGATGACTATTTCTATAGCCCTGGTGTATCTTTTCAGGACTGATCCATAGGAATGTGTTTTCAGAGGGCACATTTCTGACTAAGCTTGTTTGTCTGCTGAGTGTGCAATAACCTGAGATTTCTTTTCATCTTTCCATCCTTTCTGTCATTCTTTGGCCCTATATATTTGCTGTCAGATCTGAAGTCTTGGCTTTGATCTCCACATGATGGAGACCAGATGATATTGTCCCATATGTAATCTAATCTTGCTTCTGATAATGTTGGCAAACCAGCCCACTCTACTTGGCTGGTCAAGAAGACTGAATTTTCATTTTAATTCTGAAAAGGTTTGAATGCAACTCACTGCTTGTGTCTGGATGAGAGCAGTATGTTAGCTTTGGTAATCTTTTCTAAACATGCAGGCTTGATAATAGTCTGCGTATTTCTTTTAATGATACTGGATTAAAGAATTTATCTGGATACATTTATATTGCTTTTTTTTCAAATGACAAGACTAAGTTGCCAACAGCAATTAAGTATATCTGCTCCCGTGACTGCTTGGTGTCTCAACTATTATTTACAGTAGCACAGGAAACATTTCTTCCTGTACTAAATTATCTGTTACTTTTGGTCCTTACTGTGAGAACTGTCTGTTCTTTTAATTTCTACTCTCCTTCCCCCAAACATGTTGTAGATTGTAATATATTTCTTCTGTGGGGAGAAAAAAAAAAAAAAAAATTGAACTCACTAAACCTTTCTGAGGTTTTCTTCCTTAAAAAGTTATCCTTTCCATGGATTTCTTTTCCACAGTCTCCATGTAACCAACTGGACTCCTTATATTATCATTTCTATAGGTGTTCTCAAATGGCATTTCTCAAGCACAGTTTGTTCTAAGATAAACACATAACTTAAGGTGCACTTGACCTCACCCAAGATACTGCAAACTGGGCCCATGCAAATTTTATTTCCTAGGAGACATCTGCATTGTGCACTGCATATACTGAGCTGAATGCTACTGTTCCTGCTGTCAGTTTTTGAATAGGCAGCTCTCCCTAAATTCAACCATTTCTTGAGCTCATTTAGAAGGGATGGTTTATTTATGGGATATATGTTCCTTGTACTTTTCATCTGTCATTTGTGGTACTGAAAACCCTGAAAAGCCACTTTTAGCTTTAAAATAAGGCCACCTGACAGACCCTGAAGCAAGAAAAGGGGGATCTGCCTGGCTACAGGTAGTTCAGGACATTCACTAAAACTGGGGCTGGCTGCTCCTCTGCCAGCTGCTGCTCTTCCTCAAATTCTTTAGTGCTTTTGACAGTATAAGCTATCCATATATTTCTATTTAATAGATTTTATTTCAACTGGAGTCTCCTCCCTCTTCTAAGTAACTTCTTAGAGCAGGCACCCCAAGGTGCCTACCTTGCTCCCTCTGGCTGACATTTCTCTAGCAAGTGGTTCCAATAAGCTGCCATGGGTGATGTTTTCACAGAATCACAGAATGCCAGGGTTGGAATGGACCTCAAGGATCACGAAGCTCCAACCTCCCTGCCACATGCAGGGCCACCAACCTCCACATTCAATACTAGACCAGGCTGCCCAGGTCTCCATCCAATCTGGCACTGAACACCTCTAGGGATGAGTTTTCTGGATCATTGTAAGCAACTCTTAGATAATTGCTGCACTCCTTTGTATTTTTTCTGATAGAACCTACAGGAGGATTAAGCAGCACACCGACAGATGCTGGGAAGTGTCTCTTTGGCTGAGCTTATATCACAATTTTGGACATTTCAGCAGGAGAGTGGTGTCAAATGGGCTTACATATTTCCCCACTGCAGTTTCTGCCACGCAAAAACTGTAGAAACCCCCAGTGAATGTGCTAACTGTGGGCAGTAAGCTCAGATACAGATCAGACAGCATGACTTTATATTTTTTTTTGCCTTTTGGTGACCAAACCAATCTGCCTGTGTGATCATCCTGTCACTTGCACCTTTGCCCCATTTGGCTTTTCCATTTTGCCAAGAAATTTGGTGAGGATGTGATGGCAGTTCCTATGGCTGGCACCTCAGCTCTGCGGAGCTAAAAGTGTCCTAGGTGAAAACAATGAGCCTGTCTAATAGTAGACTGTATTAGTTTCCATTCCTTGTTCAAGAAAAGGCATGAAGAGACATGTCAGAATATCACTACTGCCTGCCTCTTCTCTTTGTCCAGGCTTATGCTCTTCAAAAACAGCATTTTCCCCTTTTCTTTCTCAGTATACATAGCTGTTTCCTCCTTTTTGACATTTCCCCAACTTCTGCCTTTCCCCATCATGATTTTTTTTTACCAGATTGCAGATTGTTTCACGCTTTCATGTGAAGTTTGCCTTCATCCCTTCTCTACATTAGATCAAGCTGACTTTTTCCCTACTTCACTTAAGCCTATGAGTGTGAATACTCTGTGCCCCAAGGAGCCATGTCACCACTGCTCTTCTGAGGATGACATCTCTCCTTTCACAAACTGCTTCTTTTTCCCAGCAAATACACCTTTTCTGTTTTCTTCTTCAGTATGTATGAGTTCTGATTACTGCTATTTCATTTATTTTCATCTTTATCTCTTGTCAGAGTTATCCTTTTATCTGTTTTTCTCCTCGTCAGCATCACTGGTAGCATACAAAAAGCAATTTTTCTTCCATATCATGCAGCCTGCTGCTTCTGCACAGCTTATTGAAGATGAACTATTTGGTAATTATAGAGTCATAGACCACAGACCCGGTAAGGACTTGCAAAGATTGTTTGCTTGATGTTGTCTGCTGCAAGTCAAAATAAACAGTGCTGGTGTTCCTCTGGAAGAATTCTGTAATTCTTGTTGTAATTCTTTGCTGTGGGTTGTATCTACTCAGAGTTGTTGAGTTTGCATGTAGTACTTCCCCATGTATTAATGTTCTGCTGCAGTAAAACTCTCAAGGGAAGTGCAATGGCCATACACTCAAAGTGATTTCAGTGTTCTCACCCTTGCCTTGGCACATTGACACTGGTGCACTGACTAGAATTTAACTGCTAATGGCTGAAATGACAAAATTTCATTGGTAGATTATTTTCCTGTGGTAGAGATAAAATGGGAAGCTTTCATTATCTGTTTGCCAACACTGATGAATCCATCTAATTTTTTCTTTATTTCCTTAATTCTCCTGGAAATTAGACTGCAGCGTATATCTTGTTTCAAGCGAAGTGATGGCCTCTCTAACTGGTGCTGTGTTCTGAGAGCATATCGATGTGAGGACTTTATTTCAGCTTCACTGCAAAAAGCTGTCAGTATAACTCGTTTCAGGAAAATTGCAGTAATGAATCCCTTGTGTTCCACGGGCAGGCAGTCTCTTGCTATACAGCTGCAGACCCCTTCACTGTCGTTAATGTTTTTCAGTTTTTATTTGCGGCTGCAGCTGTGACTATACACTCAAGGATTTGATGCTAAAGTTTCCTTAGGTTTCCATCTGCCTTCCTGTTAATGACTGCAATGTTTGCTGATTTATATAATCAAGGTTAGTGCCTTATTCTCTCATTGTCTGTGGCATACTGGCAGTAACACAAAGCTTTTCATAAAGAATGCCATGGTGACAGCAATTCTGCAGGGTTCTTGGCAGGTATGGCCTTACATACAGAGGATTATCAAACTTGAACAGTCCAAAGAAGATATTTCTGACCTACAGATGTGCCCTGAGCTGTTAGCTGCTTTGATAGGAACAGGTGAGTTGTCTGTTCCTTTCCTCAACGTTTTTAATGACATTGTTATTATGATGCTAGAAGAAACACCTGAAAGCAGCTAATCCAACAGTGTGAGTGGCACGAGAAGTTCTTCCCCTAACTCCTACAAGCATTCTTATCTGAAACAGCAATTAAAAAAAATTTTTTTAAGCATGCAGTTTTTCTAAGCAGAGAAAGTGCAAGAGAAAAGCCCCGGAAGGCTCTGATGTCCTTTTAGCCCTCAGTCCCTAAGCTTATTGGCCTGAATTGGATTTTTGTTGTGTTTATAATGCTTATAAATTGTGTCCAGTTCACAGCTCTGCACACTGTTCTTCACTGAACAGATACAGGCTGGTCAGAGGCTGTGCTGGCAGCTTCCACAGTGTGTTGCAGGCATAACCAGAAGGCAAACATCTCCATTTCTGTCAGCTGGAACACAGTTCAGATTGTGCCCAGCAGGTCTTTCTCTTAATTGCATCTGCCAATTAAAGTGGTGGTGTACCTAAAATAAAAATAATTTTAAAAAACCCTTGTATTTTGGGCAGCCAGCTGACATCTTCGCTTGGATGCAAGCCCAAGCTGTATTTCCCATTGTTTTCAATTTGTTTTGCAGAAAAAATTGTTATCAATTTTTCATCAAAGGAAAAACTTTATAGTTTTTATTCTCTCTGTTCCTTTTCACCTGAAAAGAGGAGTAAAGCAATGAGAGAAATTACCGATTTGAGAGAAAAGTTGTATCTGTGAATTTTTGATAAAAAGCACAAGTTCTTCATCATTCTTGTGGGCAGATAATAACTGCTTGCAACCAGAACTCAAAGAAATGCTCAGCAGACATAAATTTTTAAACTTTTAATCTAGTGGCTGAATATTTTCTGACTGGATCTGATTGACAACACCTTACAGTATTCGCAATTGAGACTCTTCACACTTTTCTTTGACTTTTAAAATTACTACAGATATAGCAATTCTTTTAGCTAATTTTGGAAAAATTACTAGAAGTGGTTGAGTTGGAGGAAAAAAAGGAAAGGTCAGTTGTTGAAAAGTCAAAATATATAGTAGTCTGGTAGGACCTAATGTGCTGCTCCAGAGGACTCCAGGGGCTGAGGTTGGTTGTAACAGGTTTGGATGGGGAGGAAGCAATAACATTGGAATTTAGATGGTTATTAGGATCTGAGAAGGCACTCACTAAAATGTCTGTGGAAACTCATACCCCAGTGTTTTCATGTTATCTATAAACAGAATCTGAAAACATAATGTCCTCTAAAGCTGGGTCACATCATCAGGATCTTCTTCATGGCTGTAAGATAAATGTTGATTCCCAACAGCTTATCCAGAACAACTTGCCTCTAGGAAAAGTGGTTTATAGTCATTTATTTCTAGTTCCACTACTGAGTACCTGAATGCTTTTTTGATTTATTTTTTTATTTTAAAAAGATTACCCTCTGTGTCTGTATTATTTTTTTTCTTAGGTAATGCAATTATCTACCTAATGTCTTTAATATTTAAAAGAACCTGGAAATGAATGAACAGGTGAAAGGAACTATATTCCACCTAACCCCTCTTCTTTTGAGAGGAAGCTATTCTAAGTTTTAATACTCTTTTGATTTGGGGATGAGATCAGGTGCTTGGTGAAATGTGCTGAATTCACCCTTCATTATGCTATTGTAACTAGGACAAAACCTTTAATCTAAAAATATATTCCCCCTACTTGACTTTTCAAATTTTGTGTTTTTATAACCGATGCTTTGCAAGCATTTCATTGCTTGGCTACTGTGACCTGAAATGGGCACAATATTCCACTGCTTTAAGTACTCATACAGGCGTGCATCATTTTCCATTATTTTGTTACTGAGGAAAATGCTACAGGGACAAGGAAGGCAGGTGGGCAGAGGATGGGGAACACGAACTCCTGTGAGCGTGGGGGGAAAATGCCTGCTCAGGTGACTACAGGCATGTTGTGCTGGCAGGTTCACAGCCTGAGATTCCCTGACAGGTGAGGAAGAGCCCTCACAATCTCTCAGGTTGTGCAGCATGGTGTTAATGTCTTCAAGAGGCTGCTCTTCTGAGTTTTGTGCCTGTGTTTTCTGTGTGAAGATTGAAGTGAGGACAGTGAGATCCATTCCCTGCTAATGAGTTCATCATTTAAGTGGATAAAACTTTGCTAACCTGCGTTGTGGTGGGAGGTGGCTGTTAAATTAGCTCCTGTTGAATTGGTAATGTCAAAGTGTCACAGAATCCATCCAGCGTATGTGAATTTAAGATCTGCACAGAGCTGGCGAATGTATGCTGTAGGACAAAGTCTCTGCGGGTGATGAAGTGCCATCAGATAGCCTGAAATGCTTTTTTTGTCAAAACTGGGTAGAGGAAATCATCTGTTCTTCATGCTAAAGGTTAAATATCTGCTTCTCTTGCTCCGATAATGCCAAAATGTCACGTTAGAGCACTTTTATTGAAGCCTCCTCTTCAGAGCAGCATTCCTTTCCCTGATTGCTGTGCCACTACGTGGTGACCTTTGGGCATTAGACTCCTGGACACAGTTTTAGAGATGCACAAATGAGGCTGTGTCTCTCACTCTGCATTCTTGACATGCTTTCTTTTATCCCTTCACTGGATTTAAAAATAAAAGAAATCTGTAAATCTATCATATATTGCAACCACCGTTTTTGCAGTTGCAAAATGCACTGGCTGCCTTCCCAACAGTGGTATTTATGATCTCTAAAATATATGCTCATGTTTAATCCTGCTATGAGTTGTTTTGTTTTTTTTCCTAAAATCAAATGCTAAGTGCTTATAAATGAATCTATTTTGCAGATGATGTGATTTATTCTTAAAAGCAGAAAGCTAGAAAGTGGTCTGTTGTTTGTTTTTTTTTTTTTGTTTTGTTTTGTTTTTGCAGAATGCTTTGAAAATGAGCTCTATATCAAAAATCATTATTAGACAAAGCTTAAATAAGTGTTGTTGGGGATGAGGAGGATGAAAGGGGAGAGTACAGATGATGTTAAAACTATTGTTTTGAGGATTCACTGACTTGTAAGTCTGATTCTTGTAACAAGAAAATAATTCTAAATATTGTCCTTTGAAAGGACAGGAATGGAGCCTTAGTGAGCAGGTATCACACTCTCTTTGTAACAAACTTTTCAGAATAACCAGAATAAACCAGAAGGTGCACATTTAGGTTTAAAAGACACTTCATCAAAAATGTAAAAAAATCACAAACAGGTGTCTACAGCAAAATGCAGCGCACACTGATTTCTGTGATTCCTATCTTCTATGCATTCTGTTTTTATGTAAGTCAAACCTGTGTTAGTAACTATACACAGATTTTCTGTGGCCATGAAAAGAACATATTTGGGGTGTTAAAAAACATAAGGAAATGAGAGTTAAAAAAAACGATTCTAAAGTTAATGTCCTGAATATTCCAAACCTGAATCTGACAAGTGAAGCCTCCTGTTTTAGCAGGAAATTAATTTTGCTGAAGATATTGTATGTTTGGATTCGCTATTTTTTGCATTATTTGAAAGCTGGAAAGTTACTTCAGTCTTGCTTCAATTCCACTGACTCTCAATACAAACACAGTATTATTTGTTCCATAGACTTCCGTGAATGACAGTAAAGAACAATAAAGAAAAAAACAGGACTGCATGAAAGCATCCATCTCATTTTCTGAATACTGCAACACAGGTCGTAGTAGGACACAAAGTAATTGAAAGAGGTTGATTTCTGGTGCGCTTGATTACAGCTCTGCGTCTGCAGAACTACTGAACAGATTGTCATCTTAGATTATTCCATTTTCTTTCCATCAGAAAAACAAAATCCCTGAAGGATCGTGTAGCTGGCTAAGGAAGCAAAATAACATTTTCCAAATGAATGATACTTTTATTCTTGAGGAAGAAGCCGTAACTAATAAAGAGGCATTTTCCTAATCCTGCTTTTCAATTTCCATCCCATGAATTTGGTGGAAAGTGTGTGCAAATGGAAAATGACTTACAGTGGAAAGCAGTTTTCAGCTTTACAGAAATTATTCTTCTGTACCTTTTCCTCTAAGTTGAATTTTTCTTGCACAGGCATTTTTTGAATGCGTACAGCAGCACTCTAGAGAAAGGGCTTTTGCAGTAGCTGTTCTGATTTTTCAACTCATGCTTCTTGGTGACTTGTAAATGTATAGGTACAAGACTGTTTGCATTTCTTTTTCACAGATTTCACACTTCAAATTATTGCATTCAGTAATGTTTTGGGTTATTTTAGAACTATTCCAATTCATAATTTTCTAACACCTGCTATTCTCTTATGCTGTATGAGCTAAATTTCTCCCCCCCCCTCCCAGTCTTCTCTGTATTTGTTGAGTAATGAAGGACGCTTGCCTTTGTAGACTTTCTTACATAAATATTCCAAACTGTTTATTTTCTCTCTTATTCAGGATTATTGCAGTAGTTCAGAGGAACTCTACCAACCTGCCAGTTACTCTGATGAGTCATAAGACTGTAATCCTGTTCCTCCACGTTCATTAAAGAAGCCTGGCATGCTTGGCTAGTCCATGGCAGCTATAAATCTTTGTTCTTGCTGCATTCCAGTTTCTATTGTTCTCTCTTCTAATTCTTAGCAGTTTATTTAAACCTACACAATGTGACAAAGCTTTTCGCCCCCTGAAGCGGCTGCACTGAAATTACAAGTTAATTGATTCATCTTTACCTGACTGAGGCTTGTGCAAGGCTCTGAGCCTTTCAGGCTTTCTGTCTTATCCTGGAGCTTATGGCTCACTGCCACCTCTGCAAACAACTGGGAAAGAATCACATTTTTTGGCTTGTCTAGATTTTGCTGCCTCAGTTTTCATAAACTCTTCTTGAGAAACATTTAAAGAAAATTCTTCCAAACTCAGAGTGTCAGGAAGTCTACCTTCTCATGATGGAAGAGGCCATTTGCCCTTACTTTGAGGATTTCATTTGTGGCTTACTCCTTGCCCACACTCCAGGGGCACATTGTATTCTGAAGCTGTGCTTTGCAAGGAAAAGTGCTTCTGTAATCAGCACATGCTGAAGAGATAATTAAGCCTTGAGAGGTTATAAGATTTATGGTGGAAATCGGGAAAATATATTCTGAATATGAGCTTGTATTTGTAGAAAGCAAGACTTTTTCAGGGCGATCAATTTTTTGATTTACAGCTCAGGCATTGGGCAGCAATGCAGAAGCCTTCAGCCCTCAGCCTCTGTCAGAAAAGTACCTCATGTTTTTAAATCTGTTTACATAATGGTATTTTTTGTGACCTTCTAGACATAGCAGAGAGAAAGTTCCCCAAGGTAAAGCTGTCTGTGCATTCAGAGCCTCCCTCCTTCCTCACTGTGCACCCACTGCAACTGATGCCATGCTGCATGGGGAAGCTGGGAGGGGTCTGTCCCGGCACCTCCTCCCCACTTCAGCCAGCCCACTTCTGTTGCCCTGGCACTAGGCTGCTGTGTCTCATTTACAGGCTGAGATTGTGACACAAGATCTTCCAGATGCTTAAGAATTGTTTTCTCCATATTGTTACCCATTTTTAAAGAAGGAGCAATCAGATTTTTAACATTAATGGGGTTGTGCTGAGGATTAAGTCTACTCAGTTTTAGAGAAGAATGGAAAAACAAAGGAAATGATGGCCCAGCTATTTCTTCTAGTGGCATGAGCCACCTGTTGTTTCTCCAAATTAACCACCTCACTAAATTTGATTTGATGACTTGGATGGTGACCATGAGTGATATCCTCGCAGGGGAGAAATAAAGTGCAAAAAGAAGTGAGAGAAACTTTGCTCTTCACTTTTTCATCGCTCCCAGAAACCTCATTCTTCTCTGATATAACAGGAGACAGATATGTTTGTTTCTCCAGTGTCAAAGTACTGCTATCTGATCTGTAAAAGTTAGGCTACTGCATCGCTCTGTTGATTAAATATTTAAGAACAAACATTGAATTATGTGGTGTATAGAAGTGTTTCTTCTCTGTCAGTAGCCAAAATCTGATATGCCTCCATCTTGCTCTAATCTGGGAATATAAATGAAAAGCTTTATCAATGAAAAACAGCTGAAGATAAGCGACAAGTGTGACTTCAAAACCTGAACAGCCGCAGAATTCACAACTGGTACAGACTGCGTATAGATATAACATAACTGCAGTTGATACCCTTGTATGTGTTTGTGCCACAGTGAATTTATTTTTACAATTCTCTTTCCGTGAAGACAGGTCCCAACTGTTTATAAACAGCATTCTGCCAGCCTCTGTCATTTGCATCCCTTCAGAACATTTCAGCAGTGCACCATAGCAATGTATTGCAGCTCTTTGGAGGCAGAGGACAGTGGGCAGTGCCTGGAGCTGCAGTGCCAGGAGGGCAGATGTGTGGTGAGCCTTCCTCCCACAGCTGTGCAGCCAGCTGTGTCCTGTGTCCTCCCCACTCCCCTGACTCTTAAGGGATGTTTAAAAGAAGTAATAATTTATTTAGTGCAAAATTTAGGCGGGTTTTGAGCAAATACGCCGTTTGTTTTTCTTGTTGCCTCTGCATTCTGCTAGATTTTTTTGTGTTACACATCTTAAATATTTTGGTTATAGATCTAGGGTAGTAATACTAAACATACTTATGTTTCTTCTTTTTTTCTTTTAAATATTGCTTATGACTTTCTGTAGGCCTTTGATTGAGTTTTCTGCTGGCAAGTGACTGCCTTTCAAAATGGCTTCCTCTGCATATATGCACGCTTTTATTGCCTTCATCTGTGAAACAGCCATGCCCAGTTTTACCTAAGTCTTGCTTGGTAATGCTTCTTAAAAATGATCCCTGAAAGATACCTTTCTTTTCCTTTCCTTATCGATTTTCTGTTTCCCTCTGTTTTGCTATGTTAGCTGTATATCTTAAAGAATCAGATCGTTCCATTCGTACATTGTAGGTAGATAAGCTGAAAGACCTGAATTTTTCCACACTTTCCTTTATTCCTGCTGTGTTTCAGGTACACAAATAGTATATTTGGAACCTCAAATGATAAATAAATATTTCTGATAATTTTAAAGTAAATTTAGTAGCTCTGTCAGATATGCTTCAATACCTTCCTCTGTTTTAGCAAGGACTTCATTTCCACCTCACCGTTTATTTTTGGAAAGAAAAATAAAGAGTGTGTAGGGAAAACTGGTTAAGCCACAATTTCAGTCAATTCATTATATAAAAAAAAATAAAACAGTTCTTGTAAGTTTCATTCTAAATTCTCTGTCATCATTTCTGTTGTATTTGGAGATCATTTTGCATTTCAGTATCTTTATTATCCATGTTGGGATGCAAAGATACAAAGGTAACAGGACAAGACATTCTGCAGCTTGTTTTCTCCTGCTCTCAGTATTTTTTAACCGCATCCCTTAAAATAGAAATGCAAAACTATGTGTCCTACTTTCCCCTTACTGAAATAGATGCCTTTTGTTAATTTTAGATACAGAAGGGCAGGATATGTAATTAATGATATCAAAGAACCCATACGATATTCAACAGGATCCTAACATCAAGGACAAAAGAAGTCTGACAACAGCTGTCCCTAATGATTTGGTTTGTAAAATGTTTTCTTTTATTTCAGGAAGTTGGATGCTTTCATCTATGATGCAGCAGTGCTGAATTACAAGGCTGGAAGAGATGAAGGCTGCAAACTTGTCACAATAGGCAGTGGATACATCTTTGCCACTACAGGCTATGGAATAGCACTTCAGAAAGGGTCACCGTGGAAGAGACAAATCGATCTCGCCCTTCTTCAATTTGTTGGAGATGGTAGGGACCAATCTTTATTCTTTGCTTTCCTTTTTCTGCATATGCGATGTTAATTCAGTTTTAATAGCTCTGAGAATTTTACTGATCTTCTCTTACAGTCTTTATGGAAAAAAACACAGTGTAAACAAATGGGTAAAATATTTCTCCATGTTCTTAGACAGAATTCTCTTCTACTCTGTTTTTTAATTCACCTCACTGCCTAGGACACTTGCATCTATTTTCAGAAAGAGTTTCCATATGCATCACAAAATAATGTTGGCCTCAATGTTAAAAAGCATTTCTAAATTTTCTTTTCTTTTTTGCCTGTGAGAAATTCCTGAGGATTTTTTACCTTGTAGACAAGTTGTCTTTCAGCATGGCCAAGTTAGCTCTTCTATACCTGTCTTGTAGGTAGAGGAATTAATATGATTATTCTCATTGAAGAGTTCTTTGAGCTCTTCCTTATGGCAAGAAGAGAGAAAGACTGACTGAAACTGCGACTGACTTTAACTTGTCTTAAAATCCTTAGACTATAACTGTCTAAAAGCCTCGCTCAGATCAGTGTGGTACATGTTATGTTATGATTCTGAGTCTTTTACATAGATACATATGTTCACTTTACATTTCTTTGACAGTGAAATAGAGGGTTTCATAGGAAAAGAACTCTTAAAACATGTCATAGCAGTTTAAATTGTCAAGTGCAGGACCTCAGCTTTGTGGCCTCCTGTTCAATTAAAAACAACAAAAATCCTTTAGACAGTAATTTTCAAACTGGAGACAGTGAGTGTGTTAGTCTTCGAGCACATGGATTTTATTTCTATTATAATACTAAATCTCTGAAAGAGGCGTAGTCATCATTACTGATGGATTTGGTCTGGTTTCTAAGGAGAAATACTAGTGTCACCATTATTGATCTGCTGAATTTAGAGAGGCTTAGGGAATAAACATTGCTTGCTTCTGCTAAGAAATGAATATATCACCCACACTGACTAGGTTTCAAGCAATTAAGTATTCTTTTATGTAGTAGGAATTAACTGGCTAAAGTTTTTGCTTTCTTATTTCTGAGTATTTTGTGAATATCATATTTTTTCTACTTATGTAATAGTATTAAGAAGTGTTAGATGCTGTAATTCTGACCCTTTGTAATAGGAAGACAGAATCAGAGAATTGAAAATATTTGTCCCAAAATAAAAGGGAAAAAGCTGTCACAGCCTGAAAGAGGATCTGAGGTCTTTGTCAGTTATGGGCAAACCCCTCTAGATGTGCCAGAGCATCACTGTGACTATCATTCTTTCCACCTTGCATTTTCTTCCTGCTTACTCTCATTTTTGATAACTTCCTCATCCAGCAAAAAGAAATGAAATGCCAGGGAAAGAAAATAAACAAAATAGAAATTATTTGAAGCTGTTCCATTATTACAAAAAAAAGAAGAAAAAAAATCCTAAAAATAGCACAGGTAATGCATTTATACATGTCACTTTGTCTCCTGGTATCAGGGAGAAAACAAAATGGGTGGGAAAGAAGAGGGAAAAAACCTTATAATTGTACTTATGCTTTGCCTTTGAACTTACATAGCATATGAATGTTTATCTCCCTAAATCATTTTTAGTAGCTGAAAATAAAACAATTGGGTTGTCTACAAAACTTGATATTAGAGCTTCCACAGAAATAATGTACAGAATAGCATTTGATACATATAGCCTGTCATGAATGAAAGTTTGTCATGAAAGTACTGCTCCCACGTTCATCAATGTTTAGATTACTTCAGAAGATGAGCAAAAGTTTTGTATGCAGCCACAGAGATTATGAAAGGGCATTATTTGATGATACTTTTCAATACGTTTAGACAGAATTCTGAACAGCCCATGAATGCTAATGTGATCACTTTCTCTTTTAACAAATGTCTAACCTCATTTGGAAAATTGTTTGGGCAGTATATAAGAGGACAGCGGTTGGTCGTATATGATGGGAAGGAATAGGTGTGTTTCTTTTAGTCCTGTAATTGTTTGCTGCCTCGTCTCACTTTATTGCATCATAGATCCGGATGATAATTTTCAGGATTATATATATATATGTGAATACAAAGAATAATGTTGAGATTGAAATTTCTTCTACTGCTTTGTAAAGTATGTTGTGAGCTGAAACAAAACACCAGGAAATTAAACGTAAAGAACTATTGCCTAGAACTCTCATGACCTGATATTTGTAAGCAAGGTCTAATTTCTGTAGTTTGATGAATAATCTTTTTTTGCCATGAACTTATGTAAGTCTGTTTTGATGAATCAGAAGGGATGAATCCAGAGTTCAGGCCAACATCATTTTGCTGTATCACTAAAAATCTCTTTGAAGTTTTCCAGACTAAAAGCAAACATGTCTGAGTGGAAAGTTTCATCTTAGGATGAAACTCTTGGGAAATCCACACTGAAGTCTGAATGAGGTTGGTTAAGTAAATAAGCATACAAAATGAAAATAGAAAGACTTCTTTCGCATGTGTTGTCTCTGCTGATTTTATTATGCCTATGAAACAACAAAGTGACTGGCAGTATTGAATCATTATTTGGTATATGTAACAGAATATTCATCTCTACGGAATAGTTTCAATGAATGACTGTAAATCTAATGAGTTTCCTAAATGTAAGAAAAATCCTAATTAATAGAAAAGATGCCATTTATTGATATGATTGCTACGTTAAGGAGTGAAAGAGAGAACCTTTTGGATGATACTTGCTAGATATTTGGATAAGACCATGTAATTTCTTTAAAAGATTTGTTTAAAAGGTTACAGTGATTTAAAAAATGATTTCATTCCTTTTTTATATTTGCCTCATTCTGAGATCTTGAAATGTATTTTTTAGAATCTTCTGTGTCCTATGTAGGTCTTTCCACTGTGATTTTTTTTGTGATTTTTTGTTGTTGTTGTTGTTGTTGCCTCTTCCATGATGGATATTATCGTATCCAATTCATATACACATTCAGGTGAAATTTTTTTGCATGGTTGATAGGAACCTTTTTGCTCTCCCTCACTGATGTAAAACATCAAACTCAAGTCTTACTGACCTTTAGTAAACTTTCCATCCCACAAGACAGTGTTTTTTCTGCATTGAAGTTAATAGCTTTGAAGTGTCATTTGTATTTTGTTGCCACTGGTGAAAATTAAGGTAAATACAAAGAAACATAGATTTGTGTTAGAAATAGCTTTAACCTTAGACTGAGTGACTTATTTGTATCTACGTGAGTTGAGTTCTGATCCTAAAGACAGTTTTGCTGAGTGGGCAGATTAATACTGCCAAATGACAATTGCAGTGGTAAAGTGGGAAGGAATCAGGCTACAGGATGCCACATTTATTATTCTAATCAAGAGAAAAAGAGAGATGGGGAAGGAACATGGGAAGGAGTTGCTCACAAACTTGAAGAACAGAGAATACCTGCAAACACAGTTATCCCCAGAATTGTTTGCTCACTTGGTCTGTGCAAGTTCATATACATTGCCCACTTCGTTGGAAGTTGAGATAAGTATGCATTTGTTATTAATAATGTTAATTACTTGGGATCACTGAGCCCTTTTAATATACTGAGTTAGGATTTTCTTGTACAATGGATACAGGTGAAGCAAACTACTCAGTGAATTTCCGGTTTTGTAGTTCTGACTACCTGTAAATCACATCTCATTATCTGAGCAGAATTGCAGTTGGCAATTAGAATCTGTGATTTCATTTGAAATAGTGGATCATCAAGGTAATTCTCTAAAGTACGGGTTGTGCTTTTTTATTTACTCAAGTTTTGCTTGCTATAGCCACAAGAGGAAACTTTCATTTTTTTACTGAGAAATAAAAATGTTTGTACTGACACACAGAGGACTATTTCTCAGTCTTCTGCTGAGAAATAGAAGCACCCAAAAATTCCAAAACAACAAAATGATACAGCTGCTGAGAAACAGCACCATCATTTTGTTTGGATCTTTCGCCCACAACGACAGCGATGTGTCAGAACAGAGATGTTGAATACTGAAGAGTTGCATGATACGTGCTTTGATTTCTCTTATAAACCTCTGTAAGGAGCAGCTGGGAAGTCTGACATGCCCAATATCTCGCACATTACCCCCAGAAGCTGTCAACTGCTTTTTTAGTGTGTTAGCTTGCAGTTTGATAAGTTCCATATATGCTCAAACACACAGGCTGAGTAATTCAACAAGTCTATAGCTGCTGAACTGCTGCATGGCACACATGTTCCTCCAGCCTTCAACATTACAAACTTTCAGCCAGCTGCTCTAGCTTGGGCTGCACGGTGTGATGTAAAGCAGAGCTATACTTCGAAATGTATATTGCAGAGTGCCTTGCAAGATGTTGCTTCTGAAATCTTCTGTAGTGTCATGTATTTGTGGTTTGGAGCAGAATCACTTTTATTTCTCTGTCTTTGGTGTTTTTGAGTAAATGAGACTATTGCACTGCAAAAGACAAAGTTGCTTTGGGATTAAGAGAGTAAAAGGGCTTCAGGGGGTGGATAGGATTGAGTGAAAGATAGCAGGGAACCTTTAGCTGTTTGGATAAAAGACACGTGCATGCAGAAATAGCTGGAAATGGAGACAGAAAAATGCTGCGTAAAGAGGGCAAGTATGGAGAGGAGTGGGAGAATATCATCCAGCTGACAAGATGGAGCTCCCAGTGCATGTGAGGGATTTGTAACCTGTTTGCTACCTGCAGGCCATGAGCTCAGTTCAACCAGAGATCTGGGAAGAGATCCCCAGGAAAAGAGGGACAGATTGTATAGCTGTATTAAGCCCGACCCACAAAGCAGTGGCCTTTAGAGCAATTAGAGACACAAAGATGTAAAGAAGAAAACTGGTTTTGGTTTGAATTTCTTCAGAGACTCTGTTATCCCCTTCCTAATACCTTTAAATTCTGGTTAATCTTTATGTGCTTTTTTCAATAGCTTAATGTGCTAAGAATCATTTTCTTGGGTGGATAATTGCTTCCCACACCTTAGTGGCAATAGGCAACTGTGGAAATAAGATTTGCCCCCTTACATCTGGAAGAGGAAAATGCCTTGCTACCTTTCTTCACGTTTTAGCATAAGCCTTCCAAATCCCAGTAATAAGGAAGTGTAGCAGAATGACTCATGCTGGCCGTTAAAAACCAAGAAGGAAATACGTATGTGATTATATGGACATATTTTCAGTGCGTGCTGCCTAGGCAGAATACACCCACAATCCCAGTGATTTTCTGTTTATATATTTAGTGTCCTCCTTAAGCAGTGGGTGGAACAAATGTGACTGGAGAGTGTGAGTGTATAAGAGGAGGCTGTTTGTGCAGTTGAACAGGAGTGAGAGGGATTGTAATATTGAAAGTCGTGCTTAACGGTTTTGTTAATTCATCTGTCACTAATAGGGGCATGCAGAGCACAGTCATTAGCTCACCATAAGTTTATCGCTATCAGTCGTCTGTGTTCCTCTTACTACATTTACAAGGGGAAATAACTCAGAAAATTCCCATGGTAAGAGATTGTTTTGGGGGTTCCAGGCTAAATTCAAGAGGTCATAGTGCTTTTATATAATATCTTACATGCAGTGCACTGTATGGTTCACATAACTAGGTCAGATTGAAACTGATGAGCTTATCGAACCAAACACACATCAACCCATTTGGCTTCTGACTCCTCTGTTCAGGGTAAAGAGCCTCTTACACTGGGGTCTGGAGATGATGGAGTGCTGCCTTCCTCCTCTGGTGCTGGTGGGAGCTAACACCAGAGTGTCTGTTTCCAAATTGAAAACTGTCCCATTTGTCCAGCATGAACTGCAGATGATTCTGCGAGCATAGCCACAGACTTTTGAACATTATGCCCTACATTTGCCCAATGTGAACATGTGTGTTTAACCCCTTTATTCAAGATCTCCCATTCGTATATGTTGATTTTCTTTATTCTTTCAATGCTTGCTCCTCGGGCTGAGGAGGAAAAACTCAGGTTAGAACTATGTGCAAGTTAGCACCCATCAGAGTATCAGTAGCAGCCTGTGGCTTTGCATGCTGTCACATACATTGTGACCTGTGCCACAGTGACCTCCTCCTGCACTGCACCTTGTGCAGCCTGGGGTGTGCTGAAACCAGAGGGCTGCTGTAAATCACCAATGGAACAAAGCAAAATTCCATCTTTTTTTTGCAATCCAGAAGGGATATGAAATAGATTTCTTCTCTCTTTGTGTAAAATAATTAAATAGATTAAAATTAAGGTAAGGACTTGATGAAAAATTCCCCCAGAGTAGCTAAGCAAGTAGCTGAGGCAGCCTTTGAATCATCAGTGATTATCTCCAGCATCCCAGGGAGGATGAGTAGAAGCCTATGGGGTTAAAGCAGAGCAAAAGAACACCTGACTCCCGAGGAAAAAATTAATAGTTCAGTGAGCTATATAGACTTCAATGCATATGAAAAATTAAAACACAATTTTTAACATTTCGATCATTTGAGCATAAAAAGAGAATCAGGATAAAACAGTAGATTTTTCACTTATAAGTGCTGTAAAACTATTGTACGTTGCTTATCTGATAGACAGGTTTTTGCAGAGAAGGTAGCAAAGTGAAATAACCAAATTGGGTTTTTTCACAAGGAGCATTCCTGTTTTCTTTTCCACTTAGTCAGGGCTTTGACTGTCATCACTGTTTGTAAATAGCTGCTTATTCTTCCCTCCCATAACTTTGATTTAACAGCTTCTTAACAGGCTTTTCTCATGTGTAGAGTCAATTCCGAAGTCATATCTCTGTAGTTATTATTTCCTCCATTTCCCTCCATCAAACACCCTGTCCAAACTTCTGCTAGTGCCTGCTCCCCGCCGGGAGCTGCTGAATGCAGCACAGCTTCTAAAAGCATGCAGTGCCTGGGACTTGTGTGTGATATTTTGGACTGCCACTGAGTCTGTGGTTAGTCTGGCTGTGTTCCTAAGTCACACTGAAATCCAGCCCAGGTTTGGCTTGCTTCCCAAGAGTGAAAATCAAAGAAAGGAAACCATGCTACAATTTTGGGGTGATTCTACCAGGCTGAAGCTCTCTCCACAGCTGCGCTAGCTGAGGTGGTGCTTTTTGGTGCTGCTCAGCAGTTCTGGAGAGGAGGGGAAAGCTCTGTGTCTGTGGGCATACAGATGGGGGCACTACCAGGGCTGCAGTACTTCTGGTGTCTGCTATTTATTGAACTATGGAAGAACAGAATTGGTTTTGGCATCAGGAGGATACAGGGTTAGATTCTGCACTCTGTCCCTTTTCTCCATGCTTGGATCCTCAGGAAGAAGGGGGAGAGGATGCTCGGGTTTCAGAGGTCCTGTTTCCTTCACTGAAGTGGAGCAGCAAGTTAATTTTGTAACTTACTTTTTAAGTAAGCAGCAAAGAAGGTTATCATCATTTTTTGTTCTCTTTTTGGTTGTAATTATAAAGCTTTATGCTTGTTTATTTCTGGTAAGTTTTTAACTAGGGAGCTATTGAGTGATAATGAAGCATTTTTTCTTTTAACCAAGTAGGAAGAACACATCAGACAAATGTTGAAAAGCTGTTCTTTCCCCTAAAAAAACAAACAAAAAAAAGTTACTTCCAAACTACTTTTCTGTAAGTGAATGTGGAGAATGATGGCTTATGTAGGCTTGGGTTTGTGGGGCCAAACCAAAAATCATAAAACCATGACAGGGGCTTTTTGTTTGTTTGTTTGCTTTTGATAAATAATGTGATTATCAGTACGTGTGCTTCTTCCTGGTTGCAGGATGTGGGGGATGAAACACTCAGAAAAGAAAATAGCATCAGTGAAACATTCCATAAGGCAAACAGCTTTAAGCATGTTGGGCCATCATTTGGGAAGGTGCTGGCTCTGTTTTGGGAAGGTGTTTGATGAACAAACTGAGAACCAAGAAATGAAGGCAGGGCCTTGCAAGAGGTTGGGCTAGGAATGGAGATTCTGCAGCCCCAACAAGCACCTCTGAGAGCTGACACTTCTCTAGGGAAAGGGGCAGTGACAAGAGCTGCAGAATGGGAGCATGTTTTTCAGCTCAGGATAGCAGAAGGGTCAGATATTTCCCAGAGCATGCAAAAAAGGCTAAAGGCTGTGATGAGGAAAAGTGTAATTCTACCCTTTGATCTGTATCTTGTCTGTGTCTGGATAATGTTTTTCTTGTCAGATAAGCTAGAAGTGTTGAACTAAATGTAGACAGAAAAGCACTTCTGGGAAGTTCAGAGTCAGCACAGCCAAACAACTGTGTAAACAGAGCTAAAGCAAAGCACACCACATAGAAACCAACCCAAGAGAAATTTACAGGGAACTTTTTATTGTTTGCAAAAACTTTGTAAATAGTCTTAAACTACCACTGAGAGCTAGAATTCTGCAGTTTGTTTGAGAGGGCCATACTGCATTGTAAGTGAATAGTGCAGCCCCTCAGCACCACTGAGATTAAAAAAAAATAATGTAATAATTGCTTAAACTGAGTCTTACATTGTAAATGAGGCAGGCCTTATATAAATATGATTATGTAAATTAAAATATTGATACATATCTTACTGTAGGCACCAGTTATCTATGAATTTTGCAGGTGAGCTGTACTGTGACCATGTTAAACAGAAGCTAACACTAGTTTTTTATTTTATTTTATTTTATTTTATTTTATTTTATTTTATCAAATATATTGGAACCATTCATTTTGTAATCTTGTGCCATAATGCTACGTTATATGGCATTGTTATATATACGTCTTATATAGCACTATTATATCATCCTATTCCATCATATAGTGCTAACATGCTATAATCTACATAGTAGTGTCATGATGTACTTTGCTACTGAAATCTGGAACAATTCTATCAATATCTTGGATATAAAACAAAAAATGGACAAGAGGGGCAACAAAAAGATCAGGCTTTTTTTTTTTTTCTCTCCTAGTTTTGTAGATCAGCTGGGCAAAAGAGTTATTACAGCTAAAGGAGTAACTTTTGTGTGTCTGTGTCATACATACATGTGTGTACGTGTATGTACATACACACTGGAAATGATTCATACACTAGAATGCCAGGCTAATCTGTCTATTCCTAGATAATATCATTTAATAAATATGACAGTCCAATGATTCACAGCGCTTTATGATCTATAAAATTGTACTGCATTACTTTTAGCTACTAATTAACAATCATTTCTGTCACTATCAGATATAATGAAAGGGCTGTTACAACAGCAGGATCTGTGAGACCTTGGGATGCTTTGTTCTTCATAGCTTAGCAGGGTGCTGCTACTTGTCTCAACTCAAACAAGCCCAGTTTGTTTCCGTAGTGATGTTTTTGGAAAGGTTAGTGGATTATCAATAGTCACTTCAGATGTACAAGCCAAAGGGAAGGAACACATGGGAAACTAATGAAAAAGAGGTTTAAAGTCTTCTCTGAATTTTGTAAAAGGGCACAGCAGTCAACTCAAATTGATGTTTGACAATCCTGGGAGGTGTGCATTTTCTTGTGGGAAATAACGAGGGCTGATTGTCAGAGCTTCAGCTACTAACGCCCAAACCAGAAATATCACTGTCTTTGGACTCAAATTTTTTTGTGTTCCGTAGCCTGTGAGTTTTATTCATAGACCCTGGGGAGGGCTTGAAAGATGGACGAGGCAAGTAGTCCAATGAGGTTTAGCACGTGTGCATATATACCAAACAAATCCAAATGTTCCAAGACGTAGAAGTGCACAACGACCCCCAGATAGCTGTGTACTGATTGTGCAATATCCATATGGTTACAATTAATAATTTATTGCGCTTATTTCCTGGATTAGAACCCTTTTAAATATTCATGAAATTGACTTTCTTCTTAGGGGATGTGCTGAGGTGTTTTGAAGATTGAGCACTGTAATTTGGGAGAAGTCACACGGCCTTTTTCAGGTGTAGAGGTTCAATTCATGCTTCAAACACAAAACTAAACTCAGAATTAACTCAAAACTGAAAAATCTCTTGCAAATTTGTGAAATGCCTTTTCTAAAATGCCCCAGTGCTTGTCTTTTCTGCTTCAGTATTTCCTTCACATTCCCTGAGAATCCATTTCTCCATTGCATCTTGCTTTCCACTTCCAACTCACATATCCAAATTATCTGTGGGCTGCAGCTTTCCTATTGCCCAGGCACTCTATCCTTTTAAAATTTTCTTGCACAGCAAGTCATTGATCTTTTCGTCTGGCTTGAAGGTAGCTGAAAAGTCAGTATAGCTTTTAGCCATTTTTTCCTGATCTTTACTACAATGCTCTCTGGATTACAATACAGAAGATGCATTTCCTAATTCCTCAGTAAGGATTAGGCATCAGAAGCATGTGAATTCATCCCCCAAATTGAAGCCATGCCCTGAACTGTTTTGGCCCTCTCTATTATCTAGACAGAAATTTATGCCTATTATTAAAAATAATAGATTTACTCAGCTGACTATATTCCCAAGAGAGTAAAAAGACATATGTATGCATTTGCAATGCTACAGTAAGTAGAACAGCAATAGTGTGTAAAAATATCATATGATACAATATAGAAAAACAGTCTTTGCAGTAACAAATGTGATTTCTCGCATATCTCTGTCCATGTTGGCAGCTGCTGCTGAATGATAGCGTCCTTCATCGAAGGCCAAATCTCTTGTGGGAAATACAGATGCTAAGACTAACAGGGAGTTGATCTGCTTGTTTAGTTTTAAGTAAAGTAAATGGTTTAATTACAATAAGATGCTGTATAGCCAGAACCAGAAAACAAGACTGCTCTGTGATGTTTATTTTCCTGCTGCTGCTCAGAAGGCAACAACAAAAGGCCAAAGGAGACTGCAGTGGGAGAGTGGTGAGGTGGGGAGCAGAGAAAGGTGTGCAGGACTCAGCCCGAGCGAAGCTGGAAGGGAGCATGGGGCAGGGAGAGTGTTTGCAGACCCTGCATCACCCAGCTTTCTGGCTGGAAGCAGGGAAAACAGAAAGCATGAAGAAGGACTGTATTTGAGAGAGACAAAAATAAAGAAATGTAAATAGGAAAAGACATACTGCATGCATTTAAGCATTCATGTCAGCATGTTGTTTTCTACAAAAGCAGGCAGTTTATGAAACCCAGTAGAATTTTTTTAGAATGACACTTGTATTTCCTCGCTCCCTGTATGTACGGGCTGGGTTACAATCTCCTGCTTCACATTCCCAGTTTTACATCACTGTGATTTGTAAATATTGTGCTTTGTGTAATTTTCCATCCAGTGTTGGTGATTGCCACTGCTTTGCCATGAAGCTATTTGGTGGAAAACCCACAAAGTTTTGACAAATTGCATCTTCTCTTTCTCAAATCGATCTTTAAAAGTATCTTGTAGATAAGGAAGTGACTGAAGACATAATCTCTGGATCAGTTTAGGTATTAGTGAAATGCAGCCAGCTACAAGAGGAAATGTGATTGATAACTGCAGTAGCGATGGCCCAGTGAGGCATCCAGAGCAGCCCAATGCTGAACCTTGCTGTTATCACTTATGCTGATTTTCATAATTTGTCATTTAATCTTTTTTGATTGGATTTTCTGTGTTTTAACACCCAAGACCATCTGACTAAGTTAGGAGACTGGTGTGCAAAAATACATTAAGGGATGCATGAATGAAAAGTATATGCACACGTAGGCACGTGGAATGTAAGGTCTTTAAGAAGGTTCACAAATGAGGCTTCACAAATGAGGCATTAAAAGGTGCTGTGTTTTTCAGTTTGCAAAGACTTTCTAGTGTTGTGACAATTAATTTTTTGCATTCTAACAGTTTTGACTCCTTGCTCTCCCTAGGTGAAATGGAAGAGTTAGAAACCCTGTGGCTGACTGGTATTTGCCACAATGAGAAGAACGAAGTCATGAGCAGCCAGCTGGATATTGACAACATGGCAGGAGTCTTTTACATGCTTGCAGCAGCCATGGCGCTCAGTTTAATTACCTTTGTCTGGGAGCACTTATTTTACTGGAAGCTTAGATTCTGCTTCACTGGAATCTGCTCTGATAGACCAGGATTATTGTTCTCAATCAGCAGGGTTAGTATTCTTTGCATTTCACCCCTTCAGGCAATTGACAGTATGAGCACTGCCTCCCTAATACACTTTTCTTTGTATTTCCACCTGGACATTTGAAATACTTGTTTACAACACTGACAAAGTGATCAATGACCTTATTATGTTCTGGCACTCCTGGGGAAGTCTTTTCTCCAATGGATTATTCTATCAGATTAATTATCATGTCAGGATAATTGTTAATCAAATGCTAGAAATGTAATATATTTAAGGGAGATTTTGATGTGGGAAAGGCAGAGCTGCTTATATTCAAGAATACTCACCCTTCCTCGACTCCCCCCCCCAAAAAAAGAACAAAAAAAACCAAACCAAAACCAACCCCACAACCAACAAAATAAGCACTAAATTAGTGACAGATATTAACTCTCAGGTTTGTGTACTTCATAAACATTTTAAGTGATAAAAGTACTAGACTAGTTTTTAAGTAGGCTTTTCTTGATAGCTAACTTATATAAGAGAAAGAGTCGAACACAAGTATCGTTTGTGTTTGGTTAGACAGTAAGACAATTTTTAATAATACCAAATCCAAAGCAGATTTACATATCCCAATAATTAATGTGAGCAGTAAGATAAAGGAAGTAGGTGCTTGTTCTCAAACCTTTTGACAAATCTATATTTCTTATTTAATTTTTTAAGTGTAGTGCTTCATTAGGTAATGGACTTCGCAGGTGTTTGTATATAGCTGAGGAGAGCAGAAAATGATTAAAAAGAAAAGCCTAATTTCTTAAAAAATGTACTAACATTACCTTTTAGAGTAAATCTGATTGTATTGGAACTGCACTAAAACACTCTGCCCTAGCCTGTTGGAGATTGCCTAGTAAAGCATAAATGCTTACATCTTTATGTTTTGTTTTTGAAGTTTATACTTTGGGCTTCAGTGTGAAACTCAATCTTCTCTGGTAAAAAATACTTATTTAAAAGGCAAATTTCACAGGATCCAGGATATCATTCAAACTCACAAAACCACTAAACAGGTAAGAGTTACATACAGGATGGACTTGAACCATTTGTCCCAGATGAACTCAATTTCAGGCTTAGAAAGAACTGAAGAGCGCCATAACTTCTAGTAGCCTTACTGCATGCCTCTTTTAGAGCGGTAATTTAATCATTGCTTTGGAAAAATAGAATTTCCATTAATGAAGGTTAGCTATATTTTATGATGGCATTAGGGAACCTTTTGAGGTCCCCTATAATCCTGTTGTCTGGAATAAAGTATGGGAGGCCAACACAGACCACTGGTTCGTAAAATACTGGCAATCGTCCTTTATGTTGCCAGTGGATTATGGCAGAAACTATTCTTCCATATAGATCTAAACAAATACTACAAGAATAGGTATATGCCTTTTACTAATTAAATAAGCAATGCTTTATTGCCAATGAAATTGGATTGAAAATATTTAAAATTTACATATAGTAATTTAATTTGTTTTATATAATTCTAATTACAGGGTATTTATAGCTGCATTCATGGAGTACACATTGAAGAAAAAAAGAAGTCCCCTGACTTTACTTTGACCAATTCCCAAACCAACATGTTAAAACTACTACGAACAGCGAAAAATATGACCAATATAAATCCTTCAAGAATTAACTCCCCCAAAAGAACAGCTGATTTTATTCAGAGGGGTTCCTTGATTATGGACATGGTCATGGATAAGGGAAACTTGATCTTTTCTGATAACAGATCCTTTCAGACAAAGGACAACTTTTTTGGTGAAAACATGAGTGAATTGCAGACACTTCCTGGCAATCGACACAAGGACAATCTTAACAACTATGTTTTCCAAGGTCAGCATCCTCTCACACTGAATGAGTCCAACCCAAATACAGTAGAGGTTGCAGTAACAACAGAAGCAAAAGTAAACTCCAGACCCAGGCAACTTTGGAGGAAATCTGTTGAATCTTTACGTCAGGAATCTGTACGTCAGAGTCAAGGTTCCCAGAGGGAAAACGGGTCAGATGAAAACCGGCAACTTTCAGTGAAAAGCCAAAGATATCTTCCTGAAGAGATCGTCCATTCAGATGTATCAGAGACATCAAGCCGGGCTACTTGCCATATGGAACCTGATAACAACAATAAGCACCACAAAACCAAGGACAATTTTAAAAAAAGAACAGTAGCATCAAAATACCCAAAAGACTGTAGTGAAGTGGAACTGACATATCTGAAAACCAAACAGAGCTCTCCACGGGATAAAATCTACACAATTGATGCTGATAAGGAGCCAGGATTCCGCTTGGACACACCCCAATATATCGAAAACATTGTCCTTCCAGAAACGATAGAGTATCCTGATGTTTATCAAGATCACAATGACAACTACAGGAAAGCAGAACATGCTAACAGGACTCCCATGCATAATGAAGACAGTCTTCCAAATAATGATCAATATAAACTTTATGCAAAGCACTACAGTTTAAAAGATAAAAATGCTTCCCTAGTTGACATGAATGATAGATACAGACAGAATTCTACCCACTGTAGGAGCTGTCTTTCCAATTTGCCCACTTATACGGGACATTATTCAGGCAGATCTCCCTATAAATGTGATGCATGCTTGCGGATGGGGAACCTCTATGATATTGAGGAAGATCAGATGCTGCAGGACACAACGAACTTATCACTTCCTGAAGAAATATATGACCATAGTTGGTCACAGAATAATGCTCTGCAATATCATAAAAAAAACAAGTTGAGGATTAGCAGGCAACATTCATTTGATAATATTGCTGATAAGTCCAGGGAAATTGATCTTGGAAGACCTTCTCGTAGTATAAGCTTGAAAGATAAAGAGAAGTTTCTCCAAAGTAGTCCATATGCAAGCATGTTTAGTGTTCCCTCAAGCAAACTGTTGAGCAACAAAGCCTCACTTTTAACCCATTCTCTAGAGGACAGTAAGAGGAGCAAGTCCCTGTATCCCATTCACTCAGAAGATAATCCCTTTCTGCACTCGTATCGTGATGACCAGCACTTATCTCTTAGGCGAAACCCAGCTGATCTTTATAAATATTCGTTACCATCCAGAGGAAGAAATGATAATTATTTCAGGTCATCCATAAAGTCTACAGCATCATACTGTTCCAGGGATGGTCGGATCCATAATGACATGTACATTTCAGAGCATGTTTTGCCTTATGTTGCAAATAGGAATAGTGTGTATTCAACTCCAAGGGTTTTAAATTCCTGTAGCAATAGACGTGTGTGTAAGAAAATGCCTAGCATTGAATCAGATGTTTAAATTTTCCATGCACACTTATCTATAGGGAAAAATAGTTGCCACCATCTTAGAGGGAGAATATTTCCTTTAACAATATCCTGCTGTAGTAAATGATATGTAAACCTCTCCCTTTCTCAATGTACTTTTGTACATGAATAGGTGAACTTAGTATGCTCTCAACCATCTTTTTAAAATATGTCTTGTTGAAAAGGAGAAAAAATAGCCATTTATGTATGCTTTATATAAATGGCAAGCTGTACTGAAATAGCCCCAATATATGTTGGCAACTATGCTATTTTGTATCTGATTATTTTATAATTTTGGTTATTCTAATTTCTGTTGCTAAGTATCATTCAGTGTACTTTTGTCCTTAGAAATGTTTAATGATTTTCTAGTACCGGATAAGCAATATGGTATGCATGTAGTATGACACAGACAAAAAGAATTAGGAATGCATTTGCTAAGTTACAAAAATAAGACTCTTTAAAAGAGACCAGAGAACTAGGCTTTCAAAAATATATTTTAGCTTCATAATCATTTTCAAAGAAGAAAAACCTTTAAAAAAAAAAAAAGAATCCAACCCAAACCCCAGGACCTTAATTAACAAAATACAGTGTGTTAGCACAAAATTAGTATGTTCATCGTAGGCTGACAGAAAATAAATGGGAAGACTGTAGACCCAAACATGTGAACTGCTGTGTACCAAAAGGAAGCCCTGTGGATTTTACACAAATTAATGTTAATGTTAATTTACAAATGCTTTTCTTATATTTCACATGCACTTGCCATTAGAAACTAAGTTCATTGAAAAGTCTGCAGTCATCTTGTCAAAAAATTCACAGCTGCCTAATCCAGAGTATATATTTTTAGCTATCAATATATGTCACTTATTGTGGAGTTCATTAGTAACCTTGAGACCTATTAAGTATGCAAGTTTGCATTTGCCCCTTACTGGTGATTACTCAGGGCTGTATAGTATTTATTTGATTCCTTCAGTTCCCAAACGAAATCCCAACCCACCACAGTTCTTTGTTCATAGGATGTTAGTGACATCTAATTAACTGTATGTTAGTATTACTAAAGCTGTTAATATGGTATCAAACACGAACAGCCATATGTTCAGTGTAATCAGCAAGGAATGCAATGCCATTTATTTGCATATACCGTGAAGGATTAATGCCCTTTGTGGGCCTTCTTCTTTCTGGAATATCATGCATGTTTGTTGAACATCACACCTTTTTTTTTCTTTTTTTTAACCTCTCTAATCAAATCTGTCCTATAAATTGAATATATGCACACATCACCACTCACCGGTATGCAAAAACTATTCACGTTACAAGGCTGTATTCTTATATGACTTTTATTTCTAGTGAAGATCAATCAGCATATTTCAGAAACAAAATGTGTGCTATGCATCCTTCCTCATCCCATAGCCATAAGGAGTGTAAAAGGGAAAAGGGGAAGACTTTCTTGAGTAGAGTGTACAGTTGTAAATTGTAGTTAAATTAAAGAAGTAAATTGCTAATATATTTAAAGTATCAACAGGTAGTTCTCTCCCATTGTTCTGGTAGTCTAAGAATCACTCTGATTTTATTTATTTATTTGTCCATGTATGGGAAGTTTAGATGATTAGATTATTAAATTATTCCTTAGATTTCACTGAAAATCAGTGAACGAGGAAACCATTACCACTGTGAATTGGAAAATGTAAATATTACCCTGACTTTTCCCTAAACAAAAGTTATTTTCAATAGAATCATACTTACATCATCTGTAATTGTATATCTGCAAGGCAGAGTTACAGTGTGCAAGTTGTTTAGTTTGGAGTAGCATCCTTCAGACGAGAGCTGCAAATGGGAGGTAATATAAATGACATGTAGTGATAGATAGAATATGGCCTATTGAATTTTTATTTACAATTTTTTTATTAAACAGATTTGAGCTGACTAATTACTAAATGGTCCACAATGAATTCTTGATATTTACAAATGCATTTGTACTTTCGTCATAATGGTGAAGGATGATATTTTGGAAGGAATGAAATGCAATGGGATTTGGGTTTTCCAAATCCCTTCCTAGCTTCCAAAAATCTCAGCATACTTTGTTATATTTATGTTCAGAAAGCATATCTATGGGCATCTGCACTCTGTCCAGAGCAAATGTCTTTTGAGTACTTCTTGTTCGACATTTGGTCGCAATTATTGGCCCTAATTCACATGATATGCTTTCTGGCTTCTCACTGGCTCTGGTTTTTATAAAAAGATCCTTGACTGCCCTTACAGGGATTCTATCTCAGGAATAGCTGTATGAACCAAGCAGAGATAGGGTGTTTATGGATGGGATGGAGCACTACTATTCACAATCAAACCCCCTTTCCCGTGTGCATACACGTGTACCCTATTCATCTTAGGTCCATAGGTAGGAAAATGCACTAAAGACATAAGTATTGTTGTAACAAATATAATTAAAATATTTGAGGCAAATTTTAATTTCTAAATTATATTTAATTTCTAAATCATAGTAGATTAAACAAGATCTTAAGTGTTTGGAACCACCTGTGTTTTTCAGCAAATTGTCTGTTTGCTGATATCACACCAAAAACTACTGTGCAAGTTGCTGGGAATTTTACCAAGTGAATCATAAAACTCCATGGTGGCTCTTATCTTTCACATCATCTGAAAGCACTCAGAATACTGTCTGCTCACTCCAAGTCTTTTGTAACTTCATCTTTATCTGCAACTAGACACCCATGCTTCAATATATAGACAAGTACTGTCTATAAAACTCTGGGAAAGAAAAGTTCCCATTTATGACATTTTCTAAATAAACTGTTGAGATCCAAATGCAAACATGCTAAACCCAGGTGAATTTATCCTTCTGTGAAATGTTCAGGCAAATTAGCTAAAAAGAAGTACACTGCAGTGTTTGCTTTTTCTGATTGGAGATTTCTGGTGACTGTAGAGATTGGTTATCTACAAAATACAGTCCCACATCAAACCAAATTAAAGAGACAGAGGGAAGACTTGATAATGTTGCACAGCAGTTGTTCACATGGGAATAAACTATGCTGCCTTAAAAGAAAGAGATTAAAAAAAAAAAAGGATACTGAAAGTAGAGGGATAAGAATCATGCATGTGTTTGCGGTTTTGATCTTGGCATGTAATATGTCTGAATGAAGGGGGAAGAAAAGGCTAAAGTGCAGGGTTGTAGCTAGAATAGCTAGTGTGGTTGGTGATGTATACATGTAAAGAAGAAGAAGCTGAGAAGTTGAAGGAAAAGCTCCAACAGTAGAGCCACAAGCCACAGCTTGTGAGGCTCAGCTGTAGGGCATATGGAACTCTGAATATTGCCTGAGCTTTGTTGATATATTTGCACTGACTTTCAATTAAATTGAGATCAAGACTTTCTGTATTTCCCTCTCTCTCACTCTAGCTGCTGCTATACTTGAAGAGGAGAAAAGAATCTTCCTGCATAAGTGGCCATCCTTTCTGTACCTTTCTGGATGGTGCTGGTGACTTGTTACATTTTCCTGATTACAGCTCTAGCAGATTGTTGGTCATTCCTATCACCAAGATTTCCCGTGACTCCAGCTGGAACTGAATCAGGCTGTAAATGATATGGGCCGTTCTTGGTAGCATGTCCCGTAGTGTTACACTGCTCCTGGACGACAACTTTTATGGAGGCAGGATATTGAATTGCTGAGGAATGAAGTAGGTACATGGAGGTAAAAACAGCTATGTAGACATTCCTGCCTCGTGCTTTTTTTCCTCTTTTAAAGACGTTGTAGAATTTCTTCATGTTTTTGTCTTCCCCTTTTCACCACAGTGCATTTTCCTTTTCCTTTCAAATGAATTTTGTTTTCTGCTTGTGTTTTGTAGAGCAGTGTAGCCACCCACTAACTTAAAAGCATGGAAATAAGATACTTTAATATATAAGATAAAATTAAGGAAATTAAGAGTTCTTTGTATTTCTGGAAATTTTCATTCAATGTTTTGGCAGCTTTCGCTCAGAATTCTTTATTTTGCTACTTTAGAAGCTCAGTTAGGAAAAAGAGTGCTGTGGACACACTGAATCCAAATCACCGCCAGCCCACCATGTTTTGGCAGCATCTCATGAACATGTCTCTCTCTCTGTGGTCATTCAGGAACACTTAGTTAAATTAACAGTCACAATAAAGCTAAGGCAAATTAGTAGTTGTTTTTTGTTGGTTTTTTTTCCTGATGAAAATGAATTTTTTTACATAGTTCCTAAGGTAGCAAAAGCTAGAGGTATGTATGTAGCGTTTGGGTTTCTCTGCTGGAAGGCTAAGCTCTTTGTGTTTCCAGTGTAAGGAGAGAAAGAGAGAAAGCTCCCTCCTGATGGCAGTCAGAGCACTGGAGGCTTGGAAGCAGTTGTGTTGATGCGTCTTGAAAGCATTTGTATTTCTCTGCAGATATTTTAGGAAGCATAGGCACTAATCAGAGATCTCAGGCGTGCTTACTAGAGTAGTGGACTATTTATTCCAGCCTCAAAATCTGCTCAGTTGAGTCTGTGAGTGCCAGTTTACACCTTGCAGATCATATAGATTCCTGTGCTTATTCAATATCTGCTAAAGTTGCAGCTGTCTGTTGTGGATTCTGCAGTACTTCCAACCTAAACAGTATCGCCATTTTCTTTATACCCTGTGACTAACCAGCATGAAATAAAAGTGTTAGCATCTCTTCCCTGTAGAATAACTTGCTATTTTTATATTTCTTCTGTGTAGCATATGCATCTTAAGATACAGTGATGGGGAAGACTTCAGTACCACTCCTTCCCTTGTTGAGTTCACCAACAAAAAACAGAACAGGAATTATGATACAGGTCTTAGAGTCAGGCTGGATGTAGGAAGAATTAAAGAGTGAATGTTTTTGTTGTTTTACTTTGAATTTAATGTGTTATGTATGAAACCTAGTGAAAACAGATATTTTATTATGAAGTCCTCTTAGTTAAAAGAGAACAGCATCCATTGTGTGACTTGGGTAGTTTGTGTTAAGTGTTAATCATCACATTCTGTGCTTCTGTCAAAATGGAGTGTTGTGAATCCACTTGCTAAATTTTGCCTTTCCCAGCTCGAGCTTTTTTTTAGCTCAAATATCTGGCTCTAATTTTAGCTCAAATATCCTTCTGAAGTAAGTGTATTTCCTGCATAGGGCAGTCTGGTTTACAACATAAAAACAGTTTTCTGGTGACATGCTTAATTCACTTGTTTTACTGATGTTAATTTTTTTAATCAAAACCTTTTTTCCTATTGAGAGTGGAACCTTGGAATTAGTGCTGAAGGATCTTCTGAAAGAGTGTAAAGGTCTTTCAAAGTATGACTCTACGGTATGATCCATTTCCCTGCTCAGTGGAACCTGTACCACCTTGCTTAAACATATTAGCAAAATGCTAGTAGTGATTCTCAATAGGAGGGAGCACAATTTAATCCCTATTGTGTACTTATTTGTGGACGTAAATGCAAATGCAGACAGACAAAGGTTATGGTATAGAAAAGACTCCACCTGTTCTAGCTGAAGTCTCCTGCAGAGCTCTGGTTAAGTTACACAAGAGTAGCCTCAAGACCATCCTGTCTCTTCCATTGTTCTGATCGTGCCGACTTCTCTGTCTCATGTGCACATATTGTACATAGTGTAAAATTCTTGTTGACACTCAGCTGTCATTGTGAAATTAATCCCATTTCCACCTGTTCGCCTTCATTGCAGTGTAGCAGCAATGTCTGTGGGATGTAGAGGTGGTTGTTTGCGTTCACTGGTGTCTGCTCCTCTGTTCAGTGGGAGCAGAAATTCTGCCTTGCTTCTCTCTGCTCTGCTGGAGGAGGGTTACTGCACTGCTTGTAAATAAGTCCCTCAATCAAATCCAGCTTTTCATTTAATTTAATTTAATTTTTTGCCCTTCTTCACTAGACCTGCATAGAGAGTACTTTGTTGAAGAATATGCTCTCTTTGGAAGTCATGATTACAAGCATGCATCTCTTGCAATGCAGTGAGAATGCACTGTTGTCTATGCAGGTTTGGGAGCTTTTTGGTTACATCCTGCAGGATGCCTCTACCCTGGTTAAAAGTGTTCTTAAAATGAATGCCAATCTAGACAGCTGTAAGAATCCACTGCTGATTATGTGATGATCTTGTCATATCTATCATTTAAGAACCAGAAATAACAGAAGTGAAATTAAGTTACCTCAATATTTAGCAGGATTTTGTTGTTTTGCACTTAAGTATTTTACTCATTTTCCTCAATTCTTTACCTGTATTAAATTAGTAGAAAATATAACTATGCTGTAGTCATGCAATATCATTATTAGCAGATAACCACACTGAATTGAGTACTACATATTTAAAAGAGATGATTTTTGACTCTCCAGCTCTTCAGAAGTAGTGGTAATCAGCAGTTATACTGTTAGATGTTTCATCCTTTCCCTTTTGTAATTAGCATTTGTTTTCACTGATATTTCAAAAATTATATTTCTGTGTGCGCGTTCTAAACTGTGAAAGTAAATACCAGTAAATATTATGATACTTATTCAGTGCACTGTAAAGTTCCAAGTGAGATGATAATTTGCCTGTGAATTAATGAAGGTTTCCTCACTTCTCACAAATGGTCCTGAGCTTTAATGTGGGCAAATGGTAATATTTATAGTTACATGAAATTTTAATGGAGAAAGTTCTTGTTTTGCACTTCTAGATCTATTAGAAGAAATGGTGTGTTTTTCTGAACAACTGAATTATGATCATACATTTTTAATTTAAGTATTGTACATTGCCATGCATAAGAATAACCCTTTTGAAGAGCTTTGTGTTAATCGTCACTACAGGATTCTTTAGACTGAGAATCATTCATTAAGCCTGTTTTATAATGGCATCTAATGGCAAAACACAGTTTGGAAATATATTTTGGATTCTGTTTCTCACTGTATTTGGACTCATAGTTCTGCAATTGAAGGCCCTCACAAGGTTCCTATGCCCTTTGCTTTGGGGAAGGAGACTTCTCTTGTTCATTGATGGAACAACATTAGAGGAGTCAAAAAAAGAATTTGGAGTATGTGTTGCTCAATATTTGAAGTGTAAATTATGTTCAAAATGAGAAAAAGGAGGGAAATTGGAGGTTCACAGTTATCCACACTAGGGAATGGTCTGTGATGGGCAGCAAAGTGTGGTTTCCAGAAGCTAATTTTTAATGAAGGTGATTTGAATCCTGCTGGAGATTATAAATCACTGAAATAAAAAAGAGAGTTTCTTATTTCTTTTTGTTTTTTAAGCCAAAGTCTTTATATTGTCATACGAGGTTTCACAGGAAAATGGGCCAAAGAATACAATTAAATATGCAAAAGGTTAATCCTATGGAAATGGATATCCTGTCATCTTGATGTGCCAGAGCATATCAATGGTAACAGGAACAATGCGTGTAATTTTCCTGTATATTGCTATGTAGGTTGCACTATTTTGAATGATACAAGCCTGATATTTTAATTACCAAATACCAGAAGAAAGCTGTTTATTAATAGTTTTTAACCTAAATATGTATACAGTATAAACACGTGTGCGTGCATACCCTTTCCCACCCAGTCATATATGAGTAATCTCCCAAATGTGGGGCACATTCCAGCAGTGCTTTATTGTAAATGATTCTCTACTCTCCTTTCCAAACCTCCTAAAGCCACCAATTCCCTAGCAGCATTTACTGTAGTGTTTGATGCCTATTGCTGAAGAGGCTGAGGGACTTGCTGGGGATCAGGAATGCCAGGATGCGAAAATAAATGAGAGTTTCTCTCTGAAAGAGCTGGAAATGGTACTTGCTGACATTTCCATATATGCAGGCATGTCTTCTTGTGCTATTTTGAGGATTAATGACCAGAGACAGTCTATTGGCCCAGTGGTCCAGATGTTAAAATTTTGTGTCAATTTATGTGATCCAAACGTGGTCATTAAAAACATTATTTACAATAGCTGAGGAAGAATAGTTAAAACCCAAAATTTCCAGGAAGGATCAGTGGGTGTGTGTACCAGTGGAGGCCATTCTATTCATCCAGGCAGACTGCAGTTTTCAAAATGTATTTTGTACAGAGGCAGTATTTAGCAGTGATGCTTGTTAGTAACTTCTTGGTGCATGGGCTTTTGGCCATTTTATTACTATGTGAAAGTCTTGACATAGAGATGGTGATATTTGGCTTCTTTTCTAAATTCAGAATGCTCTAACCAAAACTTATGATAAAAAATTGCCATGGATTCATTTATTTGAAGTTACTCCTGAGCTTTTTTTTCAAAGGGAGCATTGCATAATTAGTCATTTTTTCCCATACTTACACAGGGAAGCAGAAAATTTGGTATGGTCAGCATTTCTCTATGACTCATTGCAAGTGTGTCTTGGAGAAGGACTTTGTTCCAACTCCTTTGTCTGCAGTAAGAACAATTTTTGTTATCTTGTCTTTATCCAGCCTAGATCTGGATTTCTACTGTAGGCAAAACACTATTTGACTTAAAGATGTGCGAGTGCGTGATGGGAGAGCACGTTCTTAGTGTGGGTCGTGCTCAGAGTTAAAATACCAAAACCAAACCTCATGTTGCAAAGGTAGGGAAGTTGCATCATGTAAAATTGCGTGCAGCTAGAAAGGAAACTTGTGCAATTTTTAATAAGAACTGTTTACAATTTATACTTTATATCAGCTATACTATCTTAAAATAGTCTTATTTATTTCAGAGCGTCCATTTTGCTCTGATGAAGAACAGCTTAATCTCTCTGTCTTCACACCTCACGCCCACATGCACAGTGTATTTTGTGTCTTCCCTGAACAAACCAGAAGGTACAAACAGAATTCATTACCATTAGGCAGACTCCTACCTGATTTTTATCTAAGTATGTTACTTTTATGCAAAATTTGCATCCATACATTCTAGGTTCTTTAGAAGCATTTCACCTGTGAGCTAACACTGTTAATTTTAACTCATGAGAGTTGAATTTACACTAAACTGGGCATTTCATGCTTTGTTTCAGCCTCTGTAAAGATGTTTTGCTGACTAAGATGAAACACAAATATTTCTGTGTGCTGCTAAACAAAAATCACCAGAAGAATTTTAAAAGTTTAGCTTGCAGTTAAAAAAATATGTTTACCTATTTACTTGAATATTGTAAATGTAATGTGTTGTTCTGATTATTCCTTATATACATACATGTATATATTTGAAAGCTGTGTGTAAGCTTTATATAAATGTATGTGTATAAAGGTTTGGGTTTTTTTTTAGGAATGAGGGGCAGGAGAAAAATTCAGCATTGTGACAAAGGTTCTACAAACATTTATTAGCATTTTCCAGTAACATGCTATTTTGATTTTGACTGGAAGTTATTTGCAGTTGTACTCTGAAAAGAAAATTAAATGTAGCAAAAATTAATATTGAACCTTTGATCCTTTGGCGTTGGGTTAGTTTCATGTGTATCTTGAAAAGAATTGACAATATTAGCTCTGTTTTCTTCTCAGAAAGTAATTATTTGGTACACTTGGAAGTGTATTCTTATTCTGATGGGGAAAAGGCTCTACGTGTACCAATCTTGTTGCACAGAGCAGTAACCTACACTGCAGCTAAAGAAGTTCACATTCCGTAAACAGCATCTTACCAGAAATCCTGGAACCATTTGGTTCCATACACAGTAAATTAAAAAGCCTATCACTGCTGCTACTTAGTGCCATTTACCATAACATCCTCAAGAGCGTAGTATTGCAAAGTAAATTTCATAAATTTCCTATTGCTAGCAAAGAATAGCAGAGGTTTGAAGACCTCTGTGCACCCAGGGAAATTAATCAGGACATTAGAGTAGAAAAAAAATTATCTTGGAAGTGGAATAAAGGATGAAATAATTCATTTTTCACAGGATCCAGAATTTCACGATAAGACTCATAGCGCAATGGATTGTTCAAAAGGAAAGGTTTTTGGGGGGAAAAAAAAAAGAAGAATTAAAAACTAGTTTTGGCATTCCAATTACTGCCTGTTTCATTAGATAGGGTTAGCAAAATGAAATTAATTTTAATACGCAGGTGTCTGCGCAGACAATTTAAACTGCCATGCTATGGACACACGCATACACCCAGCTACCCCTGCACCCATCTGTCCATGCCTTTAAAGCCCTGGTTGTAGTAGGATCTCCCCAACAGCACACAGTGCTCCCCAAAGGGGCTGGGAGTCGTGCACCTCTCCTGCGTTACGCGTACCATCTCATAGCAGTTCTCCCCACCCACCTTTTAACCCAGTGCATGACTGAGTGCTAATACTGTATAAATATTTTGAAACATATCTAAAACAGACGTTTGCTTCAAACTTTTTATGATAGAGAAATATATAATGATTATGGTTGTCATACAGAATTGTATTGTGTTCTTCATTTTTGTTAAATATGTAGAAAAACATTAAGGGAATGGGAGACTCGAATGTCTGTGTGTACCGAAATGTATATAACTATTTGGAGAAAACACACGTGCCAAGTATAACATGATGTAAAAAATGTAAATATATGAAAAATTCATTTTTCTAATAAAGATAATTTCTGCCAGTTGATATGAAAATGAACAATGGAATCATTCTTGTCTGTATTCCTTGCTAAATGGTAGAAGATAAGCGTCGCCTGTGCATAAGGCTTATCTGTGTTTTTTTTGTATTTGATTTGAAAGGTGTTAACAGCCACGTGTTTTGAGTCATCCTTTGTTGTTAGGAATTATCTAAAGGTGAAGACGCCTGAAGCTAAGGCTGACAGTATAGACTTGATGTTCCCAGTTTAATTAATGAAAAGGACAAAGACAATTAACTTACAAGGAATACATTCAGTGTGAGTCATGTCGTTTAAATGATGCTCCTGAACAGAGGGAGGAGAGAAACCATAGGGCGAGGGTGGTCCGTTAATGCATGGCACCACATACATGGGGGCCCACACGTGGGAAAGAGATGCTCTTGGCTGCAGAAATGCAGGAGCTCTTTGGGTGATGGCAGAGGCAGCACCCAACCCCAGGAGGATGCATTGCTGGGAGGCTGCTGTGCTCCAAAGAGCTGGAATATGGTGAGCCCTGGCCATGGCAGCACTTGAGCAGGTGAAAGCTGGGGAGAGCAAACCTGAGGGGGAAGTGGTAGTTATAGTATCACAGGATGGCTTGGGTTGGAAGGGACCTCAAAGATAATCTAATTCCAACGCTCCTCCTGCAGGCAGGGCTGCCAACTGCTACATTAAACACTAGATCAGGCTGAAAATGGCAGAGATGTATCTGTCCTTGATATCAGCAAACTTGTTTGATGTTTCAGTTAATCAAGACTTCATTTAAAACAGGAGATTTAGTGAAGCAATCCAAATCTTTTTGAAGAGTTGTCCTTTTGCCAGGCCAGTGAGGCTGAAGGAGTGAGGTTCACACGAAGTTCCTAGGTGGTTCAGTATGACCCATTTTCAAGAATTTCAAATCAGTTAATGAAAGTCTTCCTTTATTAAATAAAATGAGCCTAAGCAATCATTCAATGGTTAGAATAATGTTCTTCGAGGCAGTGGGATGAAAGCCATTATCTAAATTCAAAGCATCGTTTTGATATGCATGCTTTATGTAGTGGAATATAAAAGTAATGGACAAGAGGTGAAGGTTGCTCACAGATCTCAGCAGAGCAGTCCTGCTTGTTCCCGTGGTAAACATGACTGCACAGATAATACGAGAGATATGAAACTGAAATTCTCTTCTTAATGAAGTAAAGACTGCTGAGCTTTCTCTCATCTGCTAGAAGACAGTTGTAAAGGGATTCCTCTCTATTTCTATATAAACATTCCCATTTTGTGAAGCAGAGTAACAAACAGTGATCTGTATGGCTTTGTTCACCTGCTGTGCTGTCTCTCGAAGGCCCAGTTCAAGTCCTCCGGTCATTTAAAAACAGAGGGAGTCAATAAAGGAAATGGGTGATGCAGGAAATTGCCGGCGTGCTTCCAGTCCTGAAGCACTGCTGTGTGGCTGGGGAGCTGGGCTGCTTCTCCTGCCTCACCTGCCACAGTAGTTTATATCTATCTGTGTGTGTATGAGTCAACTCAGTTTCAGCTTTGATTCCCTTTGGAATCTGATTCAAAGGCAATCATATTCTCCCAGATACTTCTTTTGAACCTTTACTGATGTGCCTATGGCAACTGTCAGTCCTGCACAACTTTGCATATTAAAAAAAAAACAAAAACCACAAAACTTAAGGGGTGACTGGGAAATTAACACTTTTTAAATCAGATATCTTGTGTATAGTAATGCCAGCAGCGTTCCTAGCAAACTGAGCAATTCACTAGCTATGAACACAAGTATCTTCCTCTTATTTGGGCCAAAACCCTAGTCTTGAGACCAATAGCTGAAGTCAACTTGTCTCTACACACAGGAACACCAAAACTCCAAATTGTGGTGCTTTTTTCCCGTTGATCACATGTGCCACTTGTCTCTCTGCTTCCCCCAACAGTTTACAAACAGCTTCAACTTCCCTTTGTGGCCTTGTTGCAGTACAAAAAATCAAATCATGGTTCCCACCAACTGCATGAAATCTGTCCTGTGGTTTATCTTGTACTACTGCTGTTCTCCTCCAACTTGTGGTCTAATTTATTGATGATTTGTTTTCTGTCCAGCTTACATAGGATGATTGATCATTTCAGAAGTTGGCTGTACTATTTTCAAATCAGTATGCTCAAAATGTACTTATTAAAGGTAATCTATGGCACAACTGATGATAGTTCCTTGAGTATGGCAGTAACAATTATAATGCACTGATGTTTCTTAACACTGCATGGGCAACAGGGGACAGTCATACAGAAGTTAGTTGTGATTAATGTAGTTTACACAAGGTTACTGCAAGGTCAAAGACATTTTCCAGCTATCTCCATGCAGCTCCAGGTATTCCAGGCTGTATTCTAGGAGCCTTGAAATCCAATTTGTGTTGCAAAAGTACAAGGTCTGTTGTTTTCTTCCTCCCTGTAGAGCAGACCTTTGGACACATTCAGTGAGATAACTGAGCATTTTCATGCTTCAAATGTTTAGGCCGGTAACATCTCACACATCATTTAAATAACCATGGAAGTTACAAAAAAGCTGAAAATCTGAACTTGAGTCTTTAGAGAGAAAAATACACCATCAACCATGTTTGAGTCTAAGTCCCTCTCTTTATAGAATTATATAGTTCCACTAATTACTTTGGGGACTGATGATGTTTGGCACTTCAGCAGGTTGGCTGTGATCAGCTCTCTCCTTTCACCCTGCATAGGGAAAAGCAAACAGGGAACCTAACGGAGATTTCTCTCTGATCAAGGGAGACACAGATTTTGGACAGGTTTTACTTTCACATCCCAAGATGGTATTGTTTCAACCAGTTGAGAAGTTTCCCAAATGAAGTAAAAGCTTCTCCATTTGTGCCACAATATCACAATGCTGGTTTTACCCTTCTCTTTCCCAGCAAGAGAAAAAATATCAAATGTGTAATTCTTGTGGCAGCTGAAATGCCTCTGAGCTTCTTTACTGCAGTTGCTAAGAAGAGACATTTGTGTACCTCGGAGAAAATAAAAGCAGAGAATAACTTTGATTTTCCTATTTTCCTCTGAGAACAGAAATGCTGTTGCACTGAACTGACCACAGTGAGGATTTCCTTGTATGGACTTTGAAATCTGCAGAGTATATTAATCACTGTCACCAATTTAATTTAAATACATGTGAAGAGCTTATGACTAAAAGTAGGGGTGGGGATGATTTGGAGGGTTTTTGCTATGGGAGAAACTTTGGAATAGGAAAGACAGCTGTCAGAATTCCTACAAAGAATAGTGCAAATCTCTTTGAATGTGCCTCTCACCTGTAAGAACAGCTCATTCTCAGTCTTTACCAAGTAAGGAAACTATTCAATATATTGTTTTAAGAAAAATCAAACATCAAATTGTTATGTTATTCAGATTTTGACCCTAATCAGAAAGGCTGGATTGATTTCTGAAAGAAAATCAGGTCATGTATTGCTCAGCATTAAACCACTGCTGCTCCCTTCCATGGATGCAGTATTATCTTAGCAAATGGAGCACCCAATGTGACCTTCGCTATATTTGTACTTCTGCTTGCTTTCACATATCTCTTCTCTGAACAAAACAGCTCTACTCTTGGAACTTTCCTTCTAGTTTCTCATTCTCTCTGTCTACTCCTAACAGTTTTCTGTTTCTGTCCCTGCTAGAACATGATGGAAGTGTGAGCTCCACCTTGAACAAGAGCTGCAGGGTCAGCATATTTCCATGTGTTAGTTCTAAGTGCATTGTAATCTCTGTGTTCTTTTCTATTTCTGTCTCTACAAAAACTAACATTGCATTTATTTCTGCACTGCCACTCTGCAATGATTTCAGTATTCAGAGCATAATGACATCTATAACCTTTTTTTTTTCAGATGTTATTTTTGCACTCAAAACATTTGGATAGCTTAAATCATTTCCCTAGTGTATATTTATTTCCTGGCATTTCTAAACTTTTTTTTTTCCTTAGTATTTGAGTCTGATAGGTCATTTTAGATATTGTTCAACTCAGTTTAGTTTTGAATAGCAGAGAAAGAATAGGTCCTCTGTGGGCTGAGGCCAAGGCTACAGCTTGCAGTTCTGTATGGGTTTTGTTGGGTCCATGTGCATACTTCTATGACCTGGATGCCTACGTGTGCTGCTGTTGCATTCCATGTGCTAAGGACTTTTTCAATTAATATTCAGCATCAAAAAAAGCTTCATTATGTAATGTGGTATGCTGGGTTGGGCCACTAAATGCTTTGAAGTCAGAGAATAAGAAAACTAAAGCTTAGGTTATCAAGAAACATGTTAAATATTGATGTTTTGAGAAAAATGGCACACTTGCCTTCAGTTCTTACAAAAAAAAATCAGTTTACTTCTGTGAGAAGCTGTACACAGGCAGCAGAACGAGCCTAACAAGGAGAAATCGAGTCACTGTTGAAACCAGCCCTATTTGATCATGATGCCTTTCTGTATTCCTTGGGGCTTAGAACAGCGAGTGGGGAGACTGAAGAGTGTATGAACCAGACTTGCCACCTGGTTGCTCACATCAGTGTATCCCCCAGCTGGCCCTCCATGCTTCTTGCAGAAGCATTTTTGCTTTTTGAGAAAAGTAGGATGCAAGGTTATCTGCAGTGTGATACTTGTGCCCTCTTACTGCCTGTGCACTACTGATTAAGACTGCAATCCTGTGCCATATTTGCCTCAATGCTGTATCAACAAAATCCTATGATTTTGCATAAGTAGGTGACATGTAGTTATTTACACATGGGTAACCTGCAGTGAACTAAATGCAAATTACCTCCAAGCAAACTGCTTCCTGTTACCCCAGTGAGGATGCAGGGTCCCTTTGCTCAACATCCTACGCGTAGAGACTAATTAGGACCTGGGAACACTTCAGTACTAACTGCAAAGTGCTCCCACTGGCTTCACCAAAAGCTAAAGAATCCCAGACACCACAGGGCTTTAGCAGTCCAGAAATGTGCCTGCTACTGGGGATTGGTGAGGGCTATTATTTTAGGGAACTGCTTCTGTGTGTGTGTGTGTGTGTGTGTGTGTGTGTGTGTGTGTGTGAGTGTGACTGTTTATGTGTGTGGATATACATTTCAAAAAATCATCTTCCACTCTAAATCCTCTCTAAAGTGAATGAAACACTCCCAACGCCAAAGCCTTATTTGCTGACTTCAGCAGCAATCATAGGAGAGATATTTAAGGAGACAGTGGTCTTTGAGGTTGGAGGAACACTGCCTATGCGTGTCAAAAAGACCTTGATAATGTGGTGCTGTGGGTGGTTGGCCAGTTTGCATGCTAACAGTTTGTCCTGGATTAGGATGTAAAACCTTGCATTGTTTGGTCAGGAGTGTGGAACTTACGAGTCTTGCTTTATTTTTTGTTGGAAGCAAAGCAGGGTCCTGGTTTCTGCAGCCTGGTTTTTAACACTGGTTCCCACATCACCATGCCATGGGAACCTGTCATGCACCTCACCTCTATGATCTCACTCCTTCCATTTGACAGTAAAGTCTTTGCTGGCATACATCCCTTGCCACTTTCTCATGGATCAAGCACTGAAAGAATCTCCCACTTGTGGCAGAAGCCAACAGGATTTACAACAATAAAACAGTGAAAAATATACAAATGCAGCATTTCCCTCTACTTGGAAGCTATTAGGATAATTTCACAACATATAACCATTTACCAGCAGAAGCCCAATGCACAGAGGCATACAATGAAGCTGAGCTCACCTCTGAGCCACCAGCATTGGGGGTGAAATATGACAGTAAAGGTAAGCCTCAAACAGGTCTCTGTCTACATCTACCTGCAAGGCAAACCTCGAAGCCCTGACACCACGTCACTCTGCTATTGAGGACGGGTCTGTTCTGGGAGCACATGGAGGAAGCATTATTTTTAAAGTTGCAGACCCCAAACTGATGGCGTAGCATGGGAAGCATTAGTCAGTTTACCCTCTGTTAGCTTGTTTGGCTTGATCTTACAAGCAAAACTAACTTACCGTTAACCTCATATAAGTCATGTTCTTAAATAATTTCTTTTAAGATTTGTGCAGGATATTTTCAGTGGATCATGCTCATGACATTTGCTGTGCTTTAGACCCTTGTGAACTTGTTGAAGTGTCCTCAGGACCCATGAATATGAGTGTTTCCTTTTCTGGCTTAATTTTGTTTTCACTGTTTTTGCTGTCTTGTTGGTTGTGTGTGGTGCAGAGCAGCTGTCCTGAGCGTTACCGCGCTGTCCTCCTTACAGCAGGCACGAAGGAAAAGCCCTTTGGAGGAAGTAGCTTTGTTTCCCTTTACGAGCGTCAGCTTTAGAAAAATGATCATAAAAGAGGACTTAATGAGAATTTGAGCTAACTGTAACAAGAGGGATCCAAATATTTTTTTAATGAGATAGGTTATAAAAAGAAAAGCCCTGTCCTAATGGCTTTGGAGATTTAATCAGAAATCTTGGTTCATATTCCAGAAATGATCCCTGTGCAAGAGCTACATCTTCATTAAGGGGCTGCACTTTAATGGTCCACCAATCAAACTAAAGATCTCTTCATAGTTGTAAGATGGTGACAGTCCTATTTTAACATTATGATGTCTTTTCATCGCTTTCAGTGCACAGCGTGTGCCAAAAAACCTTCACAATGTTTCACAGAGTCCTATTTGACCAGGCAGGGAAGAGAAGAGCAAGAAGAATGGGTGTTGCTGGGTAACTTCATAAAGTCATAGAATATCCCGAGCTGGAAAGGACTTACAAGGATCACAGAATTGCAGGGTTTGGAAGGGACTTCACAAGATCATCAAGTCCAACCCCCTGGTTGGGACTGCTAAAGCAGATTCCCTACAATAAGTTGCACAGGTAGGATCATTAAGTTCAACTCCTAGCTCTGTACAGACCAAGAATCAGGCCATGTGTCTAAGAGTTTGTTGTCCAGATGCTTCTTAAACTTGTTGACTCAAGCTGTCCCACAGCATGAAATAAAATATCTAATGAATGTTTCAAAAAGTAATAATGAAAATTCCCAGCAGAAATGCTGCTTCAGCAGTACTGAAGCCATGAGGAGAAAGGTAAGAAGTTGTATTTGCTACTGTTTTCTCTTTCCTGGTGAGGATAAAGGAGCATTTGGAGCATGACAGTGCTGGGACGGGATGGGATGGAGCAGTACACAGAGGCTGTCAGTACAGCACCTAATATGGCACTGCCCTGCTCAAATTTCTCAGTTAAACGTGGAAAATAACAGGCATCCAGCCCATACAGCTAGCAGAAGAAAGCCCTCCTTACACTGGTAAATCTTTGCAATTGCTAACTAAAAATACTATATTATGAATAAGAGATGTTACACAACATGTCGTATGACAGCAGTATTGATTTAGGGCCTGCATTCTGAGAGGTGTCGTGCAGCCCAAGTACGTGCTGTCTAACCCAGTATTGTGCCATCAAATGTAGATGAATCTCCTGAGAGTGAATCTCCTGTTTTCCATTCCCTGATGTGCTGGTGTAAGTGTTACGCTTCCCAAAAGTGATATAATCACCCAAATATTTAGATGAATGATTTGAGTTCTTGTATTTATTTACATTTTGATTGCTACAGATGGAATAAATCCTTTACTTTGAAGTTTTATTACATTAACGAAGCTAGTTTAGTGCAGCCTGGCTCATTTTGGAAATTCTCTTCAAGATGCTGAGCTCCATAAAAGATAATTTCAAGTAACATACAATAAGGCTTGATTGAGCTATTTCCACACACAACACACCACTCTTCTTAGGTGTACAGACTAGAAGAAAGAGATAAATGTGGCAAATTTCTTAGCAAGAGTTTACTTCGCAAAATCAATCAATTTTTTCCCTTAGAATAATCAAGTTTTAGAATAAAGAAACCTTAATTTTTCTTGTTTCTTTTTTTCTTTGTTCATTTTCCTTTCTCTCATGATACCTTACCCTGTCCTGGCGGTGTGCACTGATAGATGTACGCTGGCAGACAAACAGTGCTATCACCTTTCAGGGGCCTTATGAATGCCATGGACTCTGGCAATGTATTCTTCAGGTACGCTGTGACCTCTCAAGCAATTTGAAAATGTTGGCACACATCTCAGAAGTATGTGTTCTACATTAAATCTCCAACAGCTCTTAATGAAACAAAGAACTGGTGAAACTCCAGTGTGGAGGAGTGCAGAACCACCTTGGGAATTGTCTGCAGGTGATGTGATGCTGAATTTTGGCCTTCGGTGCAAGAAGCCATAAGCTCTTGTGTGCTGGTCTGTTTGGCATCAGATCTGTCCTAGTTGTAGGGAAGTGTCACAGGGATCGACTTCTGTTCAGCCATCCTTGATATTTTGTCCTTTCATACCTATGAGAGAAACTGTCTATGCAGGTGCCAGTGCAGAAATACATCAGTTAAGCTGTGAACAATGAACTACTTTCTTTTCTTTCTTCGAACAGTGAATTCAGATCCTTAAAAAATATATGTAGGACAGGTTGCACAGGGAACAAAACCTTTCAGTTCAGAGAGTGCGAGGGTAGGTTGCAAGTGGTAAATATGAAAGGCCTTGTCAGATCTCATGTTCACCTGGTGTGTGCAGTACAAGAAAAAAGCTAATGTGCGTGTGTGTGTATTGCACAGGCACAGAGAATATGGCTGACTCCACTGACTTCTATTTCTGACTGCAATACTTCGAAAAATCTGTTTTCCCAGTGTAGATGTCTTATCTGTTCAGTATACCATACATTAGATGTTTTAACATCCTTGTGTTTCCCCACATGATTACTTATGAAATGAAGTGCATTTGCAAATGGATTTGCACTCTCTAATTTCCTTCCCAATCCATGTGCCAACTTGAAGCTTGACAAATGCAATTTTTATAAACTGAAGAATGTGCTCACAGCCTTGTATTTTAACACGAGCTGCTCACTATTCTTGCTTTAATCTGAAAAACCTGATAATAAACATGCAGGCAGGGAAAATTATCAAGACCACTGACTGGTGACTATAATAATTCTGATTCAGTACTTTGAATGAATAAAATGAAATTGAACCGGATAACATCATTATTGCACAGCCTGTATTTTCGACTGACTTTTACTGATTTGTCACAGCAACTCTCCGTTAACATTCTATACTGGAACCACAATCCTTCATTATCTGTGGCATTACAGACTTCTTGCTCTCATTCCTCTGTGCTCTCTGCATATCTCAAGGCAGGTTTGGTGGACATTGAAATATGTCTGCTGAAGTTACTTTAGGTAGCAAAAACCTACCCACTCAAATGTAGATTGGTAGACATTCCTGCTTAACCAGAGCACTCATTTTGATTGTTCTTTCCAACTCCTGCCCTGTGGCCAGGCCTGCTTAGCTGAAGAATCTTCCAGCCACAGCTGGGACTTTGGACCTCTGAAGTTGCTCACTTGGCAGTAATGAGCTGCTGATGGGACCTGCATGAGGAGGCTGAATAGAGTGCATGGGAAGAGACCAATGAAGTACGAAAAGGTAAGGAGACTTAAAAGACCATAATAGAACATCATGTTCAAAATGGAAGACACAGGAGAAAATGTTAAGAGTAGCACTTAGAAAAAGGGAAGAAACTAAGATAGAAATTGTGTAGTTGGACCCTGGGAAGCTGCATGGTGGGGTCAGATGACCCTAATGTGGAGCAGCAGTAGAAGTAGAGTCACCCATGTCAACTGGGAGACATTCAGCTCCTGCTTTTCTGGCACAAACACTTGCACAGGAAATGGTTTTCACAAAGAAAGTATCAACTAAATAAAACCACCTATTTATTTTACCCATGATTTCCCCATCCCTGTTTCACTCTGCACTTACAAGATGGACAACTGTTTATGTAAAGGGCCTGTGGCCTGCAGGCTAGGCCGTCAGATGGATAACATTTGCCATCAAGGCCTAAAGCTGTGAGAAAAGCCCAAAGGATTGCGAGACATGCAGTCAGGTTTGTAAGAGCAGCTAACAGGTCTGTCACACTCATGACTGAGCAGTTGTATTTCTGCTGTGTTTTGACTGAGCAGATTTTCTGTTTGACCTATCCATGTGCAGAAGCACTCTGGCATGAATCAGAAAGGTCGTTCATGGGCTGAAAAGGAGATACTTCTTTACATTAAACTTTTGTCAGCTATTTCTCAGCCACAGCTACTGCTTGATAGCTCGTAGCTGGAGTAGCTGGGTCAGACTAGAAAAATTCTTGGGCAAAACAGTGGGTTATGCAGAGCCCACACACCAATGATTGCACTCAGCTGCATGAAAAATGGCTTCAATGTTGTGGCTTTCACCACGTTTAAATTGTACTACACTTAATTTTTCACACCTCCCAGAACAAAAGAAGCAGGATTCTCACCCAAGGGGTTGTTTTGTATAGCCTCTGTTGAGAGCTTATGAGTCTCCAAGTGGCATTTAATAGCCTGGGCCTCTTACTCAGAGCTCACGGGTCTCCTGGTTTCCTTTGGCAGGATATACACCATGGAAAAAGTCATTCCTGCAAGGAGTAAGTGTTAGTGGGGCTAATTACCATACATTGTTTACGCTCCTACAAGCATCTGCTGAGTGCAAGAATGGGAAAGCAACTACAACCTGTGAGCTAATGAAAAATTAAATAAAAAGAAGAAAACAAGTCCCTAATGAATAACTGTAGCCATAGTTTCACAACATGTAACTAATCTTTCCTTGGTATTAAACAAGGATGTACTTCTGCCTCTGAAATCAGCTTGCTGCAGTAGCAGAAGCAATCTTCACAAAAAAAGAAAAAAAAGAAAAAAAAGAAAAAAAAGAAAAAAAAAGGCATCCCCTCAGTCCTGGAGAGAGACACTGGTCCAAGAGGCGAGCAGCAGAATGATGCTGGTGGCTGCACTAGATGCTGGGCGTCTTCTCCACATGATTCCCTTCTGGAAGCAGTTGATGCTCCCTGCCTCTTATCTACAGAAAATTCCTCTTCCTCTTGCTGGATTCAATGGCTTCCTTGTCCTGAAAAAAGAAAGCAGATCAGAGAACAGTCATCCTGCCTGCAGTGCAGATGTTTCTGTGACGGGTGCAGGGGGACAGAGAGCTGGCACTGGTCACAGTCCTGCCATAGTCAGAGTGCAGCCCCACTGAGCAGGGAGGGCTTCTGCCTCCTGGGATTGCCTACCAGTCCCACAGACTATAGACCTACAGACACTGAGAATTCAGAAATGAAGTGACTCATCTCATGCAGAAATGTGGTCTGAACAGCTTTGACCAGTTCACCTCACCTCTCTCTCCAGTGGTACTAAGCTGACAAAAAGCAGGCTGTGGGTGAGCAGCGTCTGGGAGAGATCATGCATCTCTTGGCGGTAGGGTGTGCAAGGGTCAACTGTCAGCTCCATGATGCTGTGTCACAGTGACCCTTGGCCTCTGCAGGGTGGGACAGTTGGTTGGGGAGAAGGAGCCATGTTTTCATCCTGTCCATGTCTTGTGAGCAAATTGTTGTACTTGCTGATGGCACTGAGAGATGAGCGGTTCATCACTCCTCAAATCCCTCCCTTGTGTTTGTCCTCAGACATTTAATTTAACATCTGGCGCATAATCCTGACCACTTCCATGCCAGAAAATCTCTTGCTATAGCATTCTTGCTGAAATTTTTACATGTCTTGTTGTGAACACAGTTTCACAACAAATACATCATTGCTGCAAAACTTTTGTCACCTGTCAGTATGCGTGAAGAAGTTAGAATATGTATAGAGAAATCTAAAAATATTAACATAGGAGAATGGACAAACATATTTGTGAACTAATCCAGAGAAAATTGCTATGTGTTTTATTTTGTTTTACTTTAGAGGGGATGGAGGAGCAGGACTGTCAACTGTTATTTTACGTTACCTAATTAGCGATAACAGTATGAGTGTTTTGTTAACTTCTTATTTTCTCTGTTTGACTTGAACTTGACTTTCTGAAGCTGAAGATCTGTGCTGTTTCACAAATGTATCAGGCATGAATGCATTATAAATGCACTGATATGGGAGAAGGTAATTAAAAAGGGAAACAGTGTTCCAGGTGCAGGAGCCATTAGTATTCTTCTGCTCTAGTTCCCTGAACTGCTGCATTTGTTAACCTTTAGCCAGATCAGAGCCAATTTCTCTTGTTTCTTACATAATGTTGGAATTATAATTGACAGTAGTGATGAAAGGGAGAAGTCTCTCTGCAACTCAATTTTTTCCTTCTTTCATGTAGAGGATTTTAGAACAAGAGTCTTATTAGTTGTGAATAATTGCATCTCATTAGCTGCATTCTGGAGATATATGTATATTAGTTGGAGCAACATATATATTTGGCTGGAAAATGTTACGGCATACTTCAAGCAGCATCAGTGATGTGAAATTCAGTGTGCACTGCATGCTTATGTAACTGGAGTTACGTTGCTACAGAGGAAGCAGTAGATGACGGTTGTCCATCTGGGTGCAGTTATAGAGAACTTAGCAGGCTTCAGAAAAAAACCTTTCATCCTCATAGTTAATCAGATTTTATCAGCATTTGGTATTCTTTTTGGTTCTGGGCAAGCAACAGTGTTTTTCTAAGGCTCACTGGGCATGCTGCACCCTCAGAGCAGTTTTTCCCCTGGGACTGAGACCTGGGAGTTCCCTGCCTCGTCAGCATGAGTGGTTTCTTTGCTGTCTGTCTTGTAAATCCCAATTCACAGCAGATGTTGGATGATGGAGTCTATAACAGATGGGAAAAGCTGACAAAAGGTCATTTGTATGCAGTGGTAAGTCTCCATAGCCCTTTTGAATTTCAGGACAACCTACAGTATTTTGACTACACCCTTTTTTTTTTACCTTTTTTTTTTTTTTTAATTATTTTTTATTTTCCCACACAGTGGAAAAGATTCTAAAACCTTTTAGAAAGATGTTTTTTTTAATAAAATTCTGTGGTGTATTTCCAAGAGTCCAAGAGGGGTCTTAAAACCACTTAGCAATTACCCAAGAAATGGATTTGCTTCGTACAGAAGCTGAGGCTGCCATGTGGCTGTGCCATAGGGGCTTCCACCCCCGAGACTAACCTGGCTGCTGCACAATAATTAATTGCTTTCTGGCACCAGGAGTATCTTGTTATTGCTTGTAGTTCAGAGACAATTCAGCTCACACATGCTGGTGCTGGCGTGAAGAGAATGCCTACTGCTCTTACTTCCATTAAAACAGTGATCTAAATTGTTGTGCTGATAAAAAACAAAGCCTTTCTCCTGATTTGTTATTAAACAAAGAAACAAACATTAAAAAAAAAATTCTGCAGAACAGCCAATATTTAACACTGGGAAAATTCATGGTTAAGCTGTTGAAATATCACTACGAAATATCACAGATGAATCCTCATGGTTTTTTTTCCAAATGCAAATTGTTTGTTTTTAATTACTCCTATTGAATTCAAGTCATTTAAGTTATGTGGGGCTCTCAACCATTGTTCAGTTTATCTTTTTTTTTTTTTTTTTTTTTTTCCCAAAATTACAGTCATGTTACCAAATCATCAAACATCTGGCTGCTCTGAAAGTAATGCCTCCTATTTATTTCCATGGGAACTACAACTACTAGCTAGAAAGAGAACAATAACACTGTTTGATCAAATTCTCAGCTACAAAACACTCTTTTTCAACACATTCACCATTGTTAGCTAGTTAGTCACTGGTGCATTTTCACCAGTGATGAACAAGAGCTGTGCTTGTAATGCTGTGCTTGTAATAATCTACACAAGCAGAGTTGTTGTCACCTCTGCTGAAATGCAACTGCCTCATTGCTCTGACATTCACTGGTGGGTCTCCATAAATGTTCATAAGCATCTATGAACGCTAATGGGTGTTAATGCAATAGTTAATAGTTAATAATTGTTAACTCAAAGTTTGGCTTCATGTAAATTATTTTCCTCCTGTTCAGTGACGCTGCTTCTAGCAAGGGGCAGCCGATTCAAGCTGATGAGCTGGTCTATAGCTAACATCAGTCAGAAGTGAAAAAGGCTGTTCTATGGCCTCCTGGAAGTTTTTTCCAATGTTTGTTAGATATTTCGTTATATATAAAAGATTCATCTTGTGAAAACCACCTGAGATTTCTTCTTAATCAGAACATAAGAATCTCTTGGTGAAACAGGCCACATTATGAGCAATTAGCTTTTCATTAAGGAAATTTCAGTGTAGTCTGTTCTTTCAACTATATATTGTACTTTGCCAGGAGGAACATATGAAATTGAACTTGCCACCTCCAAATATTATCCCATCTCAAACTTATAAATGCAGTCATACCACAGGAGACATCCAAACATCCTGAATCTTTGCAAAGCCCAAATTGCTGAGTATTATTTCACTGAAGTAGGTGATGTAATCTATGCTCTACCCAGGCCAAAATGACTTGGGGACATGCTTACCCTTGACCCAATGCAAGAATGGTTGCAGGCCATGCAAATCGACTCTTTAGTCTTCTGTAGCAGTATTCTCTCTCCATTCTGTGTTAAGGAAGAGTGAAATACTTTTCGAGGTTTTCTAAGAAGTAGCCATAATTTGTCTGATGAGAGGTATAAAACAGATGAAGGTTGGAGCTTGCTGAGATAATCAGCAACAACTCTTCACTTTTGGAGCTTCATTTCTCTGGTGAAGGCACCCAAATGGATTCAGAAGAGTGACTCACTACGCTGGCTATTACAACATTGCAAAAGTGCTACTTAGGCAGTTCTTCTAATCTGGAGGACAAAGAAAGTACAATTGTGTTGATTTAGTGCCAAGTTTAATACACGACAGCTATGTGGCAGAACACACCTTTTCCTGTTTTATGAAAACAGCCTTTACCTGTTTTATTACCCTGCTGAGGTGTTGTATTGAAAACATTAACCCATGCGGTCTTTTCATGTCACTTTACCATCTGGCAGATTGGAGATAAGCAGTTTGACACTCGGATAAAGGTTGGCAACTGTGGTGACTGAGTGATGCCTAGGATGGGGTGCAGGCCTCACAGCTCAGAGTTGAAGGAATCTGAAGTAATTGTGTTCATGTAGGTAGTGATACCTGTACAGTTGTACCAGTTAATTGATGGGAGATTCGCCCATGTAAACAATGTTTGAGGAACAGATCATATTGAGTGAGGAATTTAGAGGCTCAGCTGTTGAGATTTGTGCCTTTTTTTAATTATGTGTTTGAAACAGGTATGCTGTACGTCTTTTGTTCTCTCTATAATCATGCCTCTCTTAAAATGATGCTTCTAGGGACTGTTTATTTGATAGAGTCTCAAGTATTCATTACTTTAATTACTCAGTGTAAATTACTCAGGATACTCCATTCTTGTTTGGCTCAAAAATAATTACTTGTTTTTATTCAGCTGCTAATCACAAAATCTTAATCTTTTGCTAGTTTACTATGTTTTTTTTAGAGGAAAATGTTGAAAAGAATCTTCAACACTGCTGTTCCTCAATTTGTTTAGTGACAACAGTGCATCCTTTCTGCCTCTGGGGATCTTCCACAGGCTATGTCAGACTCCTGAGACAGGAGTTTTGTCTGCTTGTGGAGCTGGGAAGCGACAGGACAGGGGTTCCCTTTGTTATGGAATGCTGTGTGCTCCAACTCTCCACTCTCTGAGAGATGTGCATGAGCATTTCTCAATCTGTTCTAATGGGATTGTTGTTGGTAATTTAAATACAATTGTTTGGGTTGTTCTGTAGTGCTGTTGAGTTCTTGTCACTGCAAAACAAGTCAGTTCTTGATTATACAGTATCTCTGATTCTGAGCAAGACCTAGAGGTGGACCATCAGCTGCATGTTTTCCATTCCTTGATGAACTGTACCTTGTGAGGCTGGTGGGTGCTTCTAATGTGGGCATGTGAAAATGGATTTGTGATTGTACAGCTGAGCAGTTGCCCAGATGCTTCCTATTGAAGTTAGGCTTGAAATCCATGAGGCTGAGTTGCAACACAGAGGTTCAACTTGTAAAGATTTTGCAGTTGTTCTGGACAAGCCCACAGAACCCCTCGCCTTTCTCATTTCCCAGTCAGCTGATCTCAAAGTCACTTATAATAGAGGCAGTATTACTGCAACTGCAATTACAACGTGGGCAGTCCCAACGCTGCAATTGATTATAAAGACTTTTCTTAGAGCCACCTATCAAATACATGAAAGATCATAAATGAGACCTCTTATTTTAATACCTGGTCCTATGATGTGCTTGCAAGGCTACAGCACTTCACCTGCACACGAAGCACGGCTGATATCCTAAAAATATGGTAAAGCACTAGGTTATAAGAATAGTGTTATAGGAAGTTGTAGAGTTCTAGAACATTCACTGTGATCTAATGGCTTGGCACATGCCCAGAGAAGCCTGCAGTAATTTGCCTCCTCAGTGTGATCGCTGGAATTATTTATGAATATATTTCATTTATCTGTTTATTTTTAATCTGTAAAAAGAGAGATTTTTCAAAATCAGATTAAAATATTTACATTTAATAATCAGGCTTAAGATGTTTATGCCAGTGCTATTATTTCCAGCTTATGTGATTTTTCATGGCAATGGTGAGCAAACAATTAATATGATGTCGAGGGTGTGAAAAATTTAATATTGCCAATCCTGTTTGAAATAATCAAAGTAATCCTGATCAAAAGATAGTGTGAATTGTGTGTGAATTAATACCATGCAAAAGTCTTTAAGTGTTCATACTCTTTGATGTGGCCATGTAGAAGAGATTAGGGGAAAAGTGACTTTATCTGATAGGTGACTATACAGATGCTGGGAGGAAACAGAAAAAAAGAAGGCATTCAAGGGAAATAACTAATTTTACTATTACAGTTTATTTACAAAAACAAATCTTGCATGTAAATTCGGATTTATTTATTGCAGAAATACTTTTAAACTATTGACTCCTGCACGTCTAATGCTTTCATAGAGTCTCTACCTACATAGGTCTATGCCTTTTCCTTTCCAAATTTGTTGCATCCATTCACATTCTCTGGCTTCCCTGGGTACCAGCTGCACAAACCGGCAGTTTACCAAGTATACCATATCTCTAGTGTACTTTTCTCCCTGAATCTAAATTCTTCCTTTCTAACTTTGATCAATCTACTGGCTCAAAGAGGGGCTGTTTTTTATCATACCTTGTAGAAAGCATGGATCCACATCTCAGTAAGGCTTGACACTCATTTTCTTACATCTAAGCCAGGCTTTCATCATTTCACAAATGGTGGTCATACCTTTGACCCCAAAACTAACTATTGAACACAAACGTTCTGAAATATCCTGTTCTGAATTGAATAAGAATACAGATGTGGTTATGTGCTATGCTAATACATTGGAAAAAAAATTACTTTGAAGTGCTTCCAGTTAAACACACACGCAAAAATGCAGTTTGCTACTGAAGAATAGAACAAGTTTCAAATTAAAATTGAAATATATAATGATAAATTGATGATCATTCTAAATGCTCAGGTGATTTTTGTCACTCCGGCAAAAGGGGAATGTGGATGAGTATGTTAGTCAAAGACAGATCATGGTTTGAATGTCATTGTTTGTCAAATGTGGCATGACAAATCTGAAAATTAGAGCAAACACAAATAACTTTTTGCTATGTTGAGTACATTTACAAATACCTTTGAATAGTGTATGAGAATACACTCTGACAATTTCACTAATGAACTCCCTTGATCCAGTGAGTTGTATCTGTTCACTTGGCTCCTACAGTAGTGTTCTGCATGTCAAAATATGCTTTTTTTTTTCTCAGTTGAAGCTTTTGTTTTTTGCACTGTGAAAATAATTTTTGGTCACTGCACCTGTTCTTTATGTTCTTTATGTTGCACTATTAACTTCTCTGCAGCAGTCAGTCATTCACTGATATCTGCTGATATTTGCATTAAAAACTAACAGTAATGGTGTTTAAATGTGAGTATTACTTTAATTATGTTTTAACTAGATATCTGTTGAATTCTCTGTTACTTGTAAGTGCCAGGCAATATAATTACCAACTATAAACTTGATTTTGAATTCTCTGTGTGACAATTACTTATATCTATCAACATTCCCCAACAAAAGACTCAGTGATAAAACAGATATCGTTTAAAGTTTAAATTTTCTTTGAATAATTTCTCATACTGATATGTATTTTTGCTGTCTGGCATGAAGTAAAACCTTTAATCAGCTCAAATATAAAATCCTGCAAAATGGAAATGCTTCTGACTACTCCATGGTACACTGAACTGTGATGGCAGATCTGGATAGCAAGGCCTTAGTAGACTTGGCCTCCATTCCTGTCATAAATTTACTTTATTCTAGGAAGAGACATTTCTCATAAATAGCATTTGTTTCTCGCAAATTAAATTAAATGGAGTGGGTTTCTTTGGCACCAGCGCTTCTGATTGCTGAAACCTCAATAAGAGAAGGAATTTCCTATACTACACCTGAGCTGCATACGAGATATTTATGGCTCCTGTATACATGCCAAGGCCAAGGAGACATCAAATACGATGGAAGTAGATGGATCTTCTACCAACAGCTGCACATTCAGTTTATATGAAGCATCCTCCATGCTGTGGTCAGGCTCAGAAAACAGACTGAATTCTTATAAACTGACAAGTTTGTCATAGATTTACTTCAGTATATACCAGACACTGTGAATGAAGCACTTGATGCTGCAAGTGAATCAATATATGTGTATACAGCCACTGGAGCAGACCAGAGGTGGAGCTAAATGGGCTCATGACAGAGGTGAGTGCCACATCCTTACATGTCTCTTACTTTCTGAATGCACAATGTACTTAAATAGCTTGCTGTTCATCAGGAAGTTGGTAGCATCATGTGGAGCCATTTGCTAGATATCTGTAAGCCTGAAAATGGCTCTAATGTGTGTGAAGCACATGTAGCGTGTTAGGTTAGTGGTGGTGTTGCCTCGTGGTTATCCCAGCGGTTATAGATTAAAATAAAAAGTGGAAAGCTTATTGATTTTGGTTAGTCGTTATGTAATAACACAGCAGTGCATCACTGCATGTGACTAGGCACAGCAGGATTAAAAAATGAAGGACTGTTCAAATTTCCAGTCATTTTTGTCACGCCTTCATGTGTATCCACTTATATATTCATATGCTGTGTGAAGGTAGTGAGTGCAGGGTCTTATCTCCATCCTTTACTAATGGTTAATACTAAGTTTTCTTTTTTTTTAATAGGAGAAATTTTGCTTTCTCATTTTCTAAACGTTTTTCCAAAAATGGTGAAATTACTGGTGGTGTTTTCTCAGACAATAGAAAATAAACTGAACGTTAAAAAATGCATGTGAGCGTATATCAGTATAGGCATATTATCTGAGCCAGATGCAACCAGCATCTAATTTTTTTGAAAATATTATACAGCTTAGGTTGAACTTGGAAACTAAAACCCAGTACTACACCTTTTTCTGAGAGGAGTCTGCTAGCCCCATGTGAAAGGTGAGTGGGATGGGGGGGAGGGAGAGGGGCATTTCAGTCCACACAGCTAAGACTGTGTGGTTAAATGGCTAAAGAAAGATTTGGAAAATAATAAAGTGCTTCCTGAGGCTGCTTGGTTCCCAAGGCCAAGTATTTTGTGTGAATACATCACTGGATAATATGTGTAGTCACTAATCCTTTGCAGCTATCAACATTTCTTCAATTTCAAATGCAAATTCCCTCAGATGACCTATTCATGTCTTCTAAGTTTCATTCCTTCAGGGCGTACTTCCATGGACTTATTAAAGATTTTTATCATTCTTCCATGAATGTGTAACACCAGAGCCCTTAAGTTAAGTCAGGAATTCAGCTCTATGGGAGAGAATAATTTTTCCTTTAGTCCTTTAATTCTGTTGTTGCAAAGCAGAAAATAGCGCAGATAGTGCTGTAAAATTTGAATAGTTAATGTGAAAATATCTTCCCAACTGTGACAGGGTAATATCAAAATGTTCAGAATTGTTTATGTTTCTTAATGAGAAAGGGTATTATAAATATTAACAGATTCCTTAGGGCTAATGTATTTGAGGTCCATGTACCAAAAGTTTCTAATGTTTAACAAATTATCAACCAGCATTGTAGGATGATCTTAAAGTTTTTAAAAATTTTTATTTCTTGATGATTTTTTTTCCATATTCTCTTTGGGTAGTCAATACATATACATTGAAGTTTTGCAACTCATGGTGGTTCGCTTCTTATGAAATGCATTTTCACATAGAAACGCCAGGTCACATTTGGGAAATGCACAGAGGCAACTATTCGTTGCAGAAAGCAATCAGGAAAACATCTGTGCTTAGCTAGAACTGATTTTCATGGACTGGGCTCAGATGTTGGCAGAAGACACGTTCTCCATGAGCAGCCAAAAATGGTTAATTGGCTGTCAGCTTTGGAGTCTGACCATTAGCTGGGAGACACAATGCTTATGTACGGTGAGTCAGAATGCTTATTTGCAGGGCAAGCAGAAAGCAGTGGAATCTGTGGGGAAGGGGATGTGACAGAGTAAGTGTTACTGAAATGCTATCATCTTCCTTGCTAAAGGGTGGAAACAGAATAAGGCTGTCAGGTACAGCTCTTACTATGCCTTCAGTTACAAATAAACAAAGAACAACAAATAGAGACTGTAGCCACTTGGTGAGGGAGGTTATGCTTCAGGAACAGGGGTTGTGCCAAGTTTTCTGAAATTGTGCTAAATGACTATCAGCTATTCTCATTAGGATAGGTGTGTGCCTGCCTTAGGAGTTCAGCCTCCATTGAAAGAAATAAAAGTATGAGGAGCTGCTGGGTTTGTTGCCGCTTTAGAGTTCTTCCACATTCCTTTGTGAAGGAGGATTTATTGTTCTCTTACTCATTTTTATCTTGTTGATGCATAACTGAATATAGAACCAAATGCTTGATGGAGTGAGCTGTGTGCACGCTCTCTTTTTCAGTAAGCTGGGGCTTGTTTGGCAATTTCTGTTCTCTTTATGTGGTATTCTTAAGGTTCTGTAAAACTTAATACAAAAAGGGCTAGGAAAGTGAGGGTCTGGGTGTTTCCTTCCTCATTCCTCTCCCCCCACCCCATATGTTCAAACTGCCTGTAGATATTAAGTTGGTATATGAGAACAGCAGATTTTGGATGACACAAATGGTCACCTTTAAGAGCTAGTCTTGTATTTCAAGTACACCATAATTTTTTTTTTTAACCACAGATGCATTTTTCTTTATTATTATTATTTTTTTTAAAACCCTTTCCCCACTCTTCCTCACCACCCTTAGATCGAAAGTAACAACTTTATAAAATAAAATAAAGTACGTTTACCAAAGCTGGAATAATAAAACACTTGTGTGCCTGTGCAAAATACATCAACTCAATGTTTTTTTTAATTTCTAATCAGCTATAGTTTTGAGGCTTCTGGAAATGCATCACAAATCTTAGTTATTTTACCTTTTTCACAAGTCAGAAACAATATATTCACAGGACCTGTTCAAGAAATAAATTAAAAACAAAAAAGTGTTCTCCCTTCAGTTTGACAGAGCAGTGTCTGCACTAAACAGATATGTTAATTGAATCTGGCAGCCTTCATTTAGTTGTGACTTATTGCAAATGACTGAGCTTTTCAATTCCTCAGTTGCAGTTGTTTTTTTGTAGTACGAATAAAAGAAAATAGGCAGCATATATATTTTTTATTTTTTGGGTTTTTTTCCTAGAAAAGCCATGCAACTTTGAATACTTAAAGGTTTGAAATTGTCCTCATTTTTTTCCCTATCCATTTTGCTAGTTTTTAAGCCCACTAATTTTAGAATATACCTGTACAGTCATGTTGCAGATGTTGTTAGCATTTATTGCAGATTTAAATGCTTGTAGGGAACAAATAAACACTGCTAAATTACTGGGATTAGTCATGCTACATCAACGATGTCAGAAACTTTCACTACTTCTTAGTGAAAAGAACAATGCCTGGGACAAGGAGCAGCCCCAGCATCTGGATCTTGTCATCTTATCATCGTGTAACTCATATGATGATGTTATTGAATAAGAGCAAAAATGTGTGCTATGATTTTCTTTAATGAAGTGACAAGTTACCGTAGTGAATGAACATGATGAGAAATATCCATCTGCACAATTGTCTTATCTGAAGAGCTGTGATGGAAACCAGGGAAATAATGCAGGAGATAAAACTTACCTTATTTTTCTGGAAAGCAATAAACTTTTTGCTTTATATTATATTTACTATCCCAAAAACTTGAGTTAGATGGAAGGCTTATTTTCTTAGAAGACAAACAGTTTAATTGTGCCCATATCAAACAGACTTTTGGCCCCGGTTAACTATTGGAAAAGAAAGAGTGGAAAGGAAAATGTGGACAAATGAAAGATGATGCCTGCAAGGTCTTTGTGGAACTAGGATAGACTGAGAGCAATGCTAAATCTATTAGGCTCTTATCAATTACTTGCTGACCTAAAGAAATTTTCTCCATCAAATTTGCCAATAAAATATTGTTCCTAAATGTTAACATGTACAACAGCTTGATTAAATCCTTCTGAACTACTTCAGCTTTAGAAGTTTATTCTTGACTTGGATAAACCAGAGTTCTAAAACGTCAAAACAATTTGGATCTTTGTGTTGCAACATTTCTTGTAAACATGTAATATTCTGTGCTTTTAAAATGCCTTCCAAGCAGAGTCAAATTCTATTACAGTAAAAGCTTGCAAAAGATGGAGACTTTAACTTGAAAAGACACATTGTAGAACCTGGCATATCAGTCATCATGTCACATAAATCTGCACTGGTACATTTCTGAACTGAAAGGAAGGATCTGGTGGGGCTTCTGCTGTTATGGTTACTGCGTTACTCCCAGAGTTCTTTCCAGTGATCAAAATGGTAAAAACCTTCAATCACATAACTCTAAAATATTACAACAATAATTACTGGGCAATACTGGTTAAACGCTATAATGAAAGGCATAATTCAAAAACACAAGAGCAAAAGATAGTGAATTCTCTTCACCTGTGTAATAACTCATCTCACAAATATAGGCTAATAGGACTGGTCCCTGAGCCCTTATCTGAGGTTAAAGATTACTTTAAAATTCTGACATAATATGGAGAGGTTCAAGCTTCTTTTTTCTAGAATGAGGTATCATTAGACTAGTTATGCCTTTCTGTAGAAAAGAGTTGCATATACCTTAAATACTTGCAATGATAAATGCTGTGGCTATTTCTATTGTGCTAATGCATAATGCTTCTTGCATCTGCTTTTGCAGGATGAACCTACATCCATCAATGGAGCATTATCTTGCCAGCTTCCCCACCATATTTTTATTTAGCTAATTCAACAATTGCATTACCTAAAAGGATCTAATTAATCATGATGCTCCTAATCTTGGCTCTCATTGAGACTACAGTTAATTAAGTTTACAAATCGACATAGCAAGGTTTGATCTAGATAAATGAGGAATATCTGTATCAATATAAATGTCTGGACCAGTTCAGTGTTGGTTTTGCAAAACTTAATAAATATCTAACTGAATGTAGTAAATATCTAAATTTAAATGTAAATATCTAACTATCTAACCTAGGTCAGGATGCGGGCACCCTGCCCTGGGTTGGGGCAGGCTGAGGCCATGACTTCCATGCCCTGGGTAAGATGTCAGTGACCGGACTGTGTGGCTGTGGGAGGCAGAGGGACACTGAGGGAGGATTTTTCTGGAGGCAGGTGCCTGAGCCATCAGCTGGTGTGTGTGTTTGGGACGGAGACGCCCAAGATGGAGGAGGCTGCAGGCTTGTGACAGACCTTGTGAGACACGGCTCGTTTTCTTGCAGAACTGCAGCTGCAGATGAGAGCCAGGTCTGCCTGGTAGCTGCTGAGGGGTGAAAGCTATCTGGGAGGCAGCAGAGGGAGTTGCCCCAGCACATCTGCATTGGCTGGGCACAGAGAAGGGTGGGCAGTCCACCGTGAGGCACAGAAGTCCCAGCCTACTCCCCAGGTGCTTGCTGGAACTCAAGGCCAGGATGCTGTAAAGATATTGCTGGGATTTGCCCAGATCTGGGGCTCTAACCCCTTCCATTTATCCCTGTCAGTCAGCAGAAGGGCCTGGTAAGCCTGGAGCTGTGAGGGCGATCTTTGATTTCTTCATGAGGGAGAAAGGCTTGGAGAAGGAGCTGGTGGGTTACGCTAGTCAGTACTGAGCTGTACTAGCTGTGTTGCTGATTGGGGTTTGGCTTTTACAGCTGTTTTACAGCCTTCCCTGAGAACCAAAGGCTGCTAAGGACAGATGGGATCTACTTGGAAAAGGAGGAACAAGAACACCTATGTTAGCTGACTGCCAGCCTGGTGAAGGGAGCTTGCAGCTAGGAGGGATGATAGGGAGATTGCAGACCACCTGTGGGGGAAATGCTGAGTCACAGCTTGGAACAGTAATTGAACACCTGGTAGGAAGGCGGGGCCAACCAGGGGAGCTCAGGTGCAAGCAATGCATCGGAGTGATGAAGGGTGTGGAGCCAGGATCAACCCCTTCCCAGACCTCATTTAAGAGTTGGCAGAGGACGTGGGGGTTTTTTTTCTAGAGATTTCTGCCAACCTGTGAACTTTATGGGCCTTCCAAAGGTAAGTAGCTTCTTTTTCTTATTTTTATGTCCATTGCTGTCTCATCTGCTGTAGATCCTTATTTGCTGCAGTCTGTGATCTTGCTGCTCAGTTGTCTCGTTGCACTTTCCATCGTGTTGCATCACTGCTAAGGTAGTTAGTGGACAGAAATAGAAAACGAATGGTGTAGGGTTATGGGAATGGGAAAGACCCCAGAAAAAATAAAACTGGGTGGAAAACAGCTTGGCTTAAATGTGCATTCATGACTGCACAAAACCTATCAAGTGGTGAACTAACTGCATCACTGGAATAGCGGAGTCGTTGGGACTATTCGTGCACTTGGAGTCTTAAGGAAAAGCAGGCAGGGGAGGTGGGTGGAGGAGATGTGAAGGGGCATCTGGAAGGTACACCAGCTATGCCAGGCTGGTGGGAAGCCTCTGAGGCAGCACTGAAAAAGAAGCCTTGTGGATTTTCAGTTTAGTCTCCAGGCAGTTCTGTGTTTGTGCTTCTAGAGTCACAGGTAAAAGGAATCCTTCGGTTTTTATGTGAGATTATTGGTAATGCAGTGCTAGCAATACATTAGGTAGTCTAGGCATTTATTGTGGAAAAACAGATCTGTGTATGAACACTTTGCTTGACTGATTCTCATATTTTTTTCCCTAGTGTGATCAGTGGTGAATGTATTTAGAAGGTTTTTTTTTTGTGTGTTCCTGCAGTACCTGCTTCCTGTCCTTGATGAAATACAGTTATTCACTGGAAGAGCCTGTTATTTCCAAAGGCTAGGTTAACTACTCCAGACTTCATGTGTTTACTATACTGCTATTTGTTTAATTCCATTTTTCTTGTCTTGCTTTTCTTGAAACACGTATTCATATTCTTTTTCAACTTTCCTATCTGCTGTTGCAATCTGAGCTCAAGAAATGATTCTAAACTATGCTTTGAAGTTACTAAGCATCCTCAACTAAGTCTAAGTTATATTGACGTTTCTGTGTCTGCAATTTAAGGGGGTGTGCCATAGGTAGATATGAATCTTTGTTTGTGTGCTGTGCTAAATAGTGCTGTATACTGTTGCACCAAAGCTGTGAAGGGCAGGATGCTTTGTTGATGCTGAGCCAGAGCTACATCTTCCAGGCACCTTTGCAAATTCTAGTACAGACTGGATGAAGTGAGGCCAAATGAGCTTGCTGAATGACAGCACTTTTTCAAAGCAATTGATGAGGCAGTTTGTTTGGAATGGAAACCCTGTGGGTGAAAAAGAAATTAATGTAATGGCCACTGAAATGTCATCCTGTTTGCTGATCTTGGGCAGTATTCATGAGTGTTGAGTGGACGTGCGAGTGAACTGAAAAATTTTATTCTTTAGAGAATCATAACAAAAAGATCGTATCCCTTGCCTTATTCATTTTCCTTTTAATGAAAAGTATCTTCTAAGTATCTTGGCTTTTTAAAATGTAATTGTTTGAGTTGAAAGGGACCTTTAAAGGTCATCCAGTCCAAATTGATGAGAAGGGCTTTGTAGTATGTTAATCTGGATTGAGTGCTGTTTGAGTCAGGTTGATCCAAAACTATTTCTTCTTGTTTCATTGTTTTCTAGTTGTCCAGGAAACTAGAATACTGCTGGTTCACCCATTTCTTCTGTTCATTAAGAGGGGGAAGGGGAAGAGAAATTCTTAAAGCTTGTATATTTTTGTCTTCAAAATGAATGCATTTTGGGGGGAGGAACAAAAGAGAATTTTGATATATTGCTTTCTTTTGCTACTTCTGAAAATGTTGTCAGGTGGAAATAACCTCACTCTTATAACATTATTGTGATACTAAAGTATAGAGAGACATCCCTACTGTCATATTTTTCAGAGTAATGTGCTATTACTGGAACTAAATTATTCATATAAAAAGGATGATTGATCAAACACAAGCTTACCATAATGTGAGGGCTAAAACAAGGTCAAACTTACTTTACAGGCATATGGAAACTAATAAAATGGGTGAATTACACATTCAGGCAGATATTTCCTCTCATGAATATCACTGTTTACATTGTTATGTTTTATAGCCTCTTTGATACTTTTGACTCTATTGAAAGAGAGTCTGCAATGTGCATTAATTCATTCTGGTTTGTAAGCTATGTAAAAAAGCATTTATTAATGGTGATATTAAACCCAGACTGTTTTTTAGGTATACGCTCCTATATCATGGAAGAAATGGTGTAAACCTCTCTTGCAGTATCTTGACACGTGAAATATATATAGTGCTGGTTTGGTGTTCTCTGTCCCAGTGACATACAAGCTGTTCTCAGGTGTACATAAGTCACAGAAAAAAAAAATTAGAGCCAACATAATAATAATGAATAGTCTATCTGGTAAATTTCCCAACCAGTTGTGGTATAAATAATTTAAATGTTAATTTCAACACTGCGTGTATTATCATTCCTACTAATAATTGTGTCTGAATTCCTAGCACCCGTGAATCAGGAGAACAATTCAGTGCTGCAGTGGATTCAAAGGATGTTATGCAGCTTGCCTGACCAATCATGCAGACAACATTACTTAAGTGAAGAATTCATTGCACTATTCAAAATTGGCAAAAATGTGCAAAGAACAGCAAATATGAAAATGAGTGTCATGAGCTTTGTGTCAGGTTAAATGGCAATGCAGATTGCTTCCCAACATTCAGATTATTGGAGACACTATCTGTTTGGCTCCTTTTCGCCTGGGTCCTGCTTTGCACATGCTAGAATAATACAATTGTACACAGGGGTGAAGAGAGCACCTGCACTTATAGAAGTTATGCCAGGGCATGAAGGGATCTAATAAGGTGCTGATATTGACTGTTGAAACTGAGAAACTCTGGTTTGTCTGATCTGCCCTTACTGGATCACAATGCTTTAAATAACTCTGTGCAGACACAAGTATGCCAGCAGTCCATTGGTGTTTCTGAGTTCTAGCGTAGCTGAACTAAGTTTTATTTCTGAAGTGACAGTGGAGGCATTGACAAATAAATGACTCAGCCAGCTAGTTGGAAGTACCAGCTACCAGTGCTTTTGCTCTTCCTCCCAAAACATTTGTCCAGTTGCTAAATATGTTTTAAAAACATTTTACTTTTCCCTATACTGTATCTAGTAGTGTTTTGTCTAGTCTGTTCTTATCAGTGAGTTATGCCACTAGGTTTCACTGGTGGCAGTACTGTACTTCTGTTATTGTGCCATTTTCCAAAATCCTTCTTGAGTTGGTTCTGGGATCATAACGCTCACAAAACAAGGCATGTGTCTTCTGGAAATTTAGACTTGGCAGGCCTGTAATTGGCTGCCCTGGAAAGATACCCAAAGGAAGACATATGATGGCAGTAGTGTTGGCTCACATGGTTGAGTTTATGGGAAATCTCATAGTGATTATAGACCCTAAACCTGGTGAAAAAGTGTTTTGGGGGGGAGGATTTTCATAATAATTATGAAGTTGGATAACTTTCTCTTTCTCTCCACAAGTACTGTCATATATTCTCATTGCTGTCATTGTTACCAGCCGACTAGGTTACTTGAGTTCTATCAACACAATCACCTGATAGTATCTGAATTTTCCTGTAAACTCATCCTTTGAACTAGAGGTCAGCACAGTATATTGTTGCTTCTCATCTCATTTTCTTTCTTCGGCCTTTGTGATAAGTCGTGAATCAATTGCTTGCAGTTGTAGATTAATAGTGCTTTTCAGATATGGAGAAGTTCTGCACGTGTCTGGGATGTCATCCTGTTGTTTAAACTCTAAGAAAAATGGGGGAATGGTAATCTGAGAGAGAGCAGGGCAGAGCAGTGGGAGGGCTCTGAGAAGCAGTCTAGAGGTGAATAAGAAGTAAAGTGACTGTTTAAGTCTTACTGCAATGATGTTTTACAGTTTCTCTGAGGCTATTTCTGTGCCCATTCTTCTTACATTGTTGATTTCCTATTCCTCCTCCTTTCTGGGCAATCTAAATTCTAGAGATAAAGATGGGGTCCCTGAATTGGTCTCAGTTGGACATAAAGATCTGACTTGAACATGTATTGATTTGACACCTAACCATTGTACAGGGGCTGAGCAATTAGCATACATGTTCAGTGAAGCTTGTTATTCAGTATTAATATAAAAGAAGGCCATCTTCTCAATTTGCATATTTGTTCAGTTGATTATAGCCTGACATCATATCTCTGCGGCTGAAGTGTGTGACTTGAATTTTTCTGTTGATTGCTTTTTCCCGTTAATCTCTAAGGGGAAAAAAAAAAAAATGTTGCCAGATTTTAAAGTGGTGCAAACCTGTCCATGGTCAGCTACAACTACAGCTTAGATTTTACCTGGCCTTTCTTTGTAATTGATTACTGTAATGACTGTAATGAGGGCTGCCTAGTGTTTTTTTAATTCTGAGGTGTGTCTGAGAATCTCAGATAAAAGTTTTAGCAACAAATGAAGAACAGGTAACTATTTCCCATTGTTAGCCACATAATTGGTCACCTGTAATATTAAAAAAAATTAATGTTTAAATTGTACACTTAAGCTCTGCATTTCTTACTGTCTCCTTGATTTAATTCCAGGTCTTTTCATCAATGCAAAATGCCTGTTAGAGTACTTTGATCATATCATTTGGTATAGCGATTAAATAGATTTGTAAAATGAATGATCTCCTTTATAAAGTGATTATTAAACTAAATGATGTGTAGCAAACTAGTGAAGATGTACAAAACTGAATGAGGTTCTCTAATACTTTTTTAATTTTCAAGCATTAACATTATTATTATTATTAAAATTCCAGTCTCTTCAATATTCATTAATTAGACTAGTGAAGTCTTCTGGATATAGTTTGTAACAATCTGCCATATTGGATGCTGGAAAAGAACTTGCATCCAAAAATTTAAGGTATAGTAGCCAGTCCTGTGTTAAAAATGAGTATTTTGTGCAACATGTAGTGAGGTCCAGATTGGCTGTAAAAAGTGAACGTAATTGTTGTCCCATCTGTTGTGTAGCACCATTCTAAACTGACTGCATTTGGGCTCCAGAGAGCTTCACACTATCAAGTTTTAAAACACATCATTTCTCCCTACTTGTACTTGAAATAGCACTGGGATATTCTGAACACCTCTGTGTGAGAAGTAACGATGTGAAAATGGTTCTGTTTGCAACACAGGTACTTTCTTTGAGCGATCTGTCTTCAAGTCTGAAAAAGAATTTGCTCTCTGCTTTTCTTTGGGGTCTTTATTGAATAAGGTTCCTGTAACCATGTTCAGTATTTGGTGATTTGGGCCCCAGATGAAATATGCTGCAGCACATAGCTTCACTGTTCACATTTGCTGTGTATTTAAATAGAGCTGAACAGGATGTTTTGGGAGAACATACTTCAGCTATAAGTGCCAATTTGTCAAAACTGGAACTGTGTGGGAAAGGGCTGACTTGATCCATTTTTTTTCTCTGAAAGAAGCTTTAAGAAACAGATTTCAACTGCATCTCATTTCAACGTTTTCAACATGCAAGTGGCAGCTTTCTTGGCTTGGAAAAAATATCTGAAATTTAAATAAATGCAATAAAAGAAATACAGTGACTTCTAAGAGAATGAAATAATTGTAGGAAAGCAAATGAGGCTTAAGTACTCTAGTCTTTAATTAGACTCCATGCCTCTGTATCTACTCTTTTCTGTACTGTGCTCAATTGCAGCCAGCTCATATTTTTACCACTGCTTGACTTACCACTGGCCTAATGCTACTCTCATTCAAACCGACAGTGAAGTAATGCCGAGTTCCATTTACACTGACTGTAAAACTGCTTTGGGCTTAGGGCAGGGGTGAACTCTTGAAAACCCACCTTTGATCTATGGCGCAGTAACTGATAATGCCACTGACTGACAGGCTGCACTGCAACTGAAAGTATAACTGCTGCCTGCAGTGCAATCTCACCGAAAGATTTCAATACCGTTTTCTATGATCTCTTAGTGAGGAAGTGTGGATTGCTGTCTGACAAAAGCAATTCTTGTGCACTGTTATCGGAGTAAAACTGGTGTAAAACAGCATCCATGTTGAAAAATCCTGTGGAATCACGTTAGTGAGTATAAAACCAACCAGAGTCTACAGGAATAACTTTGGAGTAAATAAGTTACTAGGAGTTAACTTAAGTAACTAGGAGTTAACAGTTACTTTTGTGTAACTGTGTGCTTTCTGTACACTTGAAAAAGTAAATGACCATTCTATGTGGTTACTTGGTGGAGATGGTATTCCCTCTTTGTGTTATTAGAAATTAATAGATCAGCCTATTTAATGGCTGCTCTTTTTTTCTTAAATTGTACAGCCCTTAAAGTGTCGACAATAGACAGTATGTATTATTGGTGTAATCTAGTGAAAGAGGACTTGGGGAATATATTGGTGTTTTTTTTCAAGCTGTGATTGGCAGACATCATTTTCTTTTTGTCCAATGAAGTATTGACAGAACTGATGTCATCGTGTGAAATAATGTTTTCATCAGACTTCAAAGGCTGTGATATGGACGCTACTATGGAAGGTTATTTGTCCTTGTGTGCTATGACTTATTCTTTCATTACAGCAGAGTAATTGTAAGAAGGAAAGCTTATTTAGGACAATCAATGGCCCTTTGTCCTCCACTGAAATACAAGTTATAGAAATCATTTACAAGGCAGATCTCACAGTATTGAACGACTTCACTGTAGAACCTAGGGGTAAATGTAGACCTAATGCACTGCAGGGGGGAAAAAAGCCCCATTAATCCCTATGTAATGATGAAATTTATACACAGGGTGAAAGATTTGAATTCCTGGTAATTCTCTGAAAACTTCATTCTCTATCTTCTTGGCAGTCAAAACTAAATGCAGTCTTATACATTCATTAGTAAAACATGAATAACAAAAAAGCCTCTTCATGAATCACTCATCTGATACGCATACGTTCAAATGCAACATACAGCACCTTGTTCTGCTTCTCAAGGCAAAGCTAGAAAAGAGGAGAGGAACATCTGAGATGGAAAAGAGGAAGGTCTTCCATATGTGATTAAAGGTATTCCTACTAGAGTTATGGATTGCATATATGTAAGTTATAGTTGCCTCTGAAAGCACAGATGGTAACTAGAACTTAAGAACCAGGTAGAAAAATGCTTAAAGCTAAGGAAGTATTTTTTCATGCACATTGAAGTGTGAATTACAGAACTGCTCGGTGTAAGGAGCGGTGAAGACAAACGTGTAAATTCACATATTGGAGTTCCTGAAGCAGTAGGAAGCAGAAAAAGAATTGATTTGTGCTTGCAAGATGACAAACTAAGCATCTGATTTACGGGAAAACTTCTGAGATTAGCCATAACATACACGTATGTACACACATACATAAAATGTTACACCAGACAATAGAATTTTCTAACTTTGGTTTGTGTGTATACAGAAGGAGAGCTCTATCTCTAGGTCTAGCTGGGAGCATACATGCATTTAGGTTATTTGCTCTGCTGGTCACACATTCAGCTTACTATTTTCCAGAGGATAGAGACTGTTTTATAACTGTCAGTTCTTGACTCTGTAAAACTATGAAGTCTCTTTCTGCTGTGTATTCATGTAAGATTTTCTTTCATCCTGTTTGGGCTGTCAGCTGTTGGATCTTGGCTTTGAAACTTCTTTGCTTTGGAGGATAGAATTGTACTGTTTAACTACTTGCTTGGATGGAAGTACAACCCAGAAATAACATCTGTGCAGCTGTTGGGGCACTCACAAGAACTGCCAGGCCTTCTCTGGGATTAAAAGCATGCGAGGATTGTATTCTCTCTGCTGGTTTCTTGCACTTAAATTTGAGAATAGAGATCTTGGATCCTCTCTTTATTAAAGATCCTTTCTTATTTGATTTGAGCCAGACTTGAGACTTTCAGGGATTAGGAGTATTAAACGGGCTGAGAATGCCCATGGGGGAAAGATTGTCTTTAACTGCTGTCTATGAGTAATCCCTGCATGATGCAAAGCGAGGATGCAGAGATTGTAGAGAGCTGTAATTCTCTCAGATGGTTGGAGAGGTCACAGCAATGCCAAGCTTCTGGGGTGAGGAGGGGGTTTGATTATAAAGGGTTAACTGGCAAGGGAAGCTAGAACAGGTCTGCTGCCCCAAGACACTTTTCAGAATTTGTGTTGGCTTTTTTCTGTGCTTTTCACGATATCTGATTTCTGGTTTCAAATAGCCTGTCCTAATTCATTAGTTGTAGAAGTGTTGCATGATTAGAAAGGCTATCATATGTATAACATAATAAAATAAGGGGAGTAGATGTGCTTGGAAAATTTTATGGATGTATCTCTATTTGGGGGTGGAAAAAAAGACTTTCATACAAGATGTAGTTTTTACAGGTTTAGGATGCTCTCTCTGATCTGCTTTTGGAGTGAGTGGGTGGGGAAACTACGTAGGGAGAGATACCTAAATGGAGGCAAAAAGCAAAACTTTTTTTTATATTTCAGCAAAATTCACTTTCCTAACATCTTAAACTTGGGATGCCTCGCTCATTACAGCCACCTTGAAATGTGAAGGCAAGCTAGCAAGGAAATGGTCTTTTTAGGACCAGACCTGAAGATGACTTCAATGTTGGAGCTATTGACCTTTATGAAGTCACATGCGCTAAAGCACAGGCTGTGAACACACAGTATGGGCATACCCATGACTCAAAGAACTCGTATTTAGGTTTGAATGGAGAGAGTCAGACTTAGTGTGCAGTCTGATCACAAATTAAGTGTGAGCTGGAAAAACAAACCTGGTCTTGAATAGCAAGTATGATGCATTTAGCATAAAATACGAGTTAAGGGGAAAAATGACTCTTCTGTTTGCAGCAATGTAATTCCCTCTGAGATTTAATTAATGGTTCTCATTTATTCTTATTTCTCTGTTATGTGAGTGCTGAGTATAAAAATACATTTAATTTGGCCTCTAGGCAGCAAACAAATTCATTTAATATTGATATAGAAGCACCTCTTAGGGTTTTAAAAAGAAAAGCGAAGAGGGGGCATGCACAGGAAATGTGTTCAGCAGTATTGATATTAGAGTGGGTTTGAATGGCTTTAGCATTCAGAGTGAATTTTCATGAGAACTGGATTTATATTCCTGCAAAACAATTCACATAACTGGGAATTATCTTCAATAGTGCATTAGATAAATGGAGGCTCGACGCTATAACCCACTGAACTTCATCTTTTGGGGTGCATAGAAGACATTAGAATAGCACCTATGTTCTTTTATCTTTTTTCAATTAAGATAATAAGCTTTCCTTTGGATAATGTTGTGTGGAGGAATAAATTTCAGATTAAGCAAATCTTCCTGTTGGGTAAGACAGTATATCACACGTTCTACTACATTATTGAAAGTGACGGAGTAGCCAACCTGCAAAGATCTCCTGCAAGCAAAGAACACTGGAATGAGGTGGGCATTGAAGGATGAATTGAGCAAGTCAGCTGGAGGGCTGCTTTCCTTAAATTAATGGAGATTTTGATACCAGCTTCCAATTAATTAATCTTTGCCTTTGGGCTTTCACATGTACCAAGCTTGGTTGCAGACCTCTTGGCATCAAGAAGGGCAATCCAGTACTAGAAATGTATAATCCCAGATTTACATGAAAAAGGCTGCAATTTAAAGGCAGCTGAGCTACTTTTGAGGAGTGTATTTCTGTAGAAGAGGCTAGAACTTTAAGCAATAGCCTAAAGTTTCATCTAGTGATTGTTGAGTACCTATGTTTAGCATATAGGACCTAGAAAGGAGACAAATTTGAAAAGGTTTTAGTCTGTCTTGTGACACTCAGACTAGCAAAAGAGACATTTAAAAGGAGAATATTGAATGCATAATTCAGGACTGAAAATTGCTCGGGACTCATTGCAAAAACAGGCAGGAGGCAATAATAGTGAATGCTGAGAGTTTTACAGCACTAAAAGTACTGTGGGGGCAGAAATAGTAGCACTTCAGTTTCCTGATGATTCTACATGACGTGACATTTTGAATCCTGCTCAGTTCCCTGTAACACCATCTGCTCTCACCCCTGTAAATCAGCCAATAAGGAAGCACAGGTATCTCTGCTTTTGATAACATGAGTGATTTATTTGTTAAGCAAGATTTGGAGTGGGGAATACAGATTTCTCTTTTGGCTCCTGTAATTGCAGCATCCATCAATTCTCTTAGGCAATGGAGATACTTTTCTCTGACCCAGTGCTAATTTTAGTTAATTTAGCTCACTTAGTTTAATTTTTATTTTACTTTTTTTTGATATTTGTTGCAGCTTAATTGCATAGGAGTCTGGCAGTTTGCCTGTGAAGCTGGGTTTTCTGTTCACTCCTTTAAAATCTTCTTATGTACATATATTAAAATATAGTTCTATCATTTTGAAACCAGATGATATAGGCAGGAGTGTGCAGCTGAACTGGGGGCTGAAGGCCATTTAGTGCTTCTGTAAACCTCTGCCTTGTTAATACCGTGCGGTTTCCACCACTGATTCTTCTCTCTAATCATCTTCCATAGTCTGTCTTTCAACCTTGGGAAAGGCATAATAATAGCATAATCACTGATCAGCTTTTCTTCTTTCTGCTCTTAAGAATAGCTTATAGTATTTAATTACTGTGCCACCAGTACATGATTTTCCAGTGTATTGGGTCTTGTGTGGTCTTCCGTCCAGGTGGGCTAGTGCTGGGTAAAGCGTGAAGCAGGAAAGGATTTGACCCGCATGCTGTGAGATGGGAAGAAGTTGAACTCTGGCTTAAACTCCTGAGTGGTGGTAGCAGCACACAGTTAGAGTAGTGGAGGAAAAATGTAAGAGTTGGTGTTTTTAGCACTTGGATTTATGAATTATGTGGCTTCACAGATAGGAAGTTTGAAGAAATTAATGTTTGCCCCTTCCTCCTCTGTACCAAAATGCTTATTTCTACTACCTCATGGTGGAAAAGGGAAGGAAAAAAAGTGAAAATAAGCAGATGTTTGCATGCATTTTTCTGTTGGGTTGATGAGGCACCTTGCCGTCAAAAGTGGTTTGGATAGGAGAGTGTAGATGTGCTTTATCCACTGTGTTTTATTAACTGCATTTGGAAAGGACTATTCAGGTTCAGAGAAGTTATTTTTTTCATTCCATGACATAGTTCTCAATTCTGTTCTCAATTGATTTAGACATCTGACCTGGTATAAAGTTTATTTTTCCAAGGCAACAAACATGGGATTGATACGACTTGCATTGGCTTTCATATTCATTTCACTTACTACTAGAAAATGCCTAATATAAAATCAAAGGAACAGATGTGACTTGCAGAATTTCTTTACTGCTCACATACCTTCAAGCTGTCACAACCAAATTGCTGCAGGGACTGCTGCTGGTCATCTTGCTGTTTGTTGTTTTTTTTTTTTTTAATGTCACTGTCCTTCTGTAATACCACAGACCTTAGTGGATCAAGGTGTTTTGTTCTGCAGGGTTTATGCATCCTTGTTCTTGTTTTCCTTCCCCTCACTCCCCACTTCACTGTGCGTTTTAGCCTGTAAGCTGATAATAAGATTGCTAAGGTGAACTCTCAGATCACAAAGTTTTCTGCTGAAGATGAAAGGCCAGGCTTCTCTGGCTCTGTCCTCAGATACAATTTCCCTGTTCTTTTTTTTTTTTTTTTCCTGCGCTCTGTTGGCAATATGTAATCAGGATATTTCTATGTAGCTTCATGGTGTTATCAGAATGCAGTTAATTGTTACCTATTTTCCCCCACACATGCACTCAACCCATTTCTAAGTAAAATTTTGCTTTTATAAGCAATTTCCTTGTTGAATGGGTATGTTTAATTTGTCCACGTACACAAGAGGGAAAAAAGTTTCCCTATACACTGATTTTGTAGGGGCAATCAAATTCTTTGGCATTCAGTTGTAAATGCAAGATTATGCAAAAATTGCAGCACAATCCAATGGCAAAATGGAAGTCCATCTGAAAACTTGAATCTGAGGTTGTTCTTTAAACTTTTTTGTTAGGGTCAAGTCCTGAAAAGAACATTTTAACACTTCTTGATCCATATCCAGTCAATCAAATTAATGATGTTCCTATTATTTTGGTAGGTAGTCAGAATATGTGTGACATATATAGAACTGTGGCTTTCCCTCACTGTAGGACCTCAGGCACTGAATGAGCTGATGACATTTCATAAAACAGTTATGTAAAGCATTGCTGGAGGCAAGACTGTGAAGCCAAATCTTTACCATTTCCAAGGCAGAAATTGAATTCTAATGTGTTTATCTAGACCCAATTGTCATCAAAACTAGCTTAGGCTTATTAGTTACAGCTAACAGGACTCTTCAGCTAATCTACAACTGAAAGTATTTCTTAATTAGTGGAACAGAGACACAAAATTGTTCTTGGTATTTAAAGTTGGCAATAGTCATTCATAGCTTATTGAACTAATTAGAATCCCCAGACAACCTTTCATTTTTATCTAAAAGAATAATGTACCACATCCTATCTCCAACTTAGTATTTCTTTTAAATTTAACTACTGTGGAATCTAAATTTAGAAGGGAACTCTGAATGGGGACACTTTTTGCATAGCCTGCAAATGAGTTGCTCGTGAATCATTCTATGACAGATTTAGATGATTAATGTATTTTTGTAACAAGCAGTACATGCATCTTTGTCAATCTTAAGATTTAATTGGGAATACACTCAACTCTCTCTAGTGACACTTGTAATACCGTTTGGGGGTTCCTGTGCCATCAAAATGAGAATTGTAGATGTCAGTGACATTACATGGATGATAACGTTGTGAGTTGGAAAAGTGGTGTGTGTAGGCAAAGCACTCTTCTGGGAAAGCTGCTTGAGTCATTGTTTATGAAAGAGGAATACAGTCTGGTGAACAGCCAGACAACATGATTTAAGTTTCCAGCATATCCAGCTAGATGTGCAACCAACGAAGACCCAGCCTGTGAATGCTGGTCAAGAGTTGCTTTTGATAATGAAAACTTGAGCTATGTAAGATGGAGAATGATGGAACTAATTGAATCTTTTGCTTCAGTCCTGTGTTTGGCTTATTCTCTTACCCATATGGCTATGGGGCTTTCTCCATCTTCTCTGAAGCATCTAGTTCTGGACCTTGCAGGAAACTGGATTCTGGACTGCATGACTCAGTGTCATATAATCTAGCACAGCAAATGAATTTGAGTTGTCTTGTCTTGGTCTAAAATGTTTATGTATGTATTAGTGTGCTTAAACTGTGTTCAATTTTACATGAGTATGCTTCAGTGGTGAGATGAGAAAAATTGTATTTTATTTGAGACTATAGAATTAAAACCAACTGAATTTTCTCAGTAACAATTATAAAACTGCAACTTGTACTGTGAATTATTTTAATTGCAAGATTGTTATAGATTTGTTAGGACTGAGGAGACAAGCAGATGGTCGTACTTTGAAAAATCAGAGTTACTGGAGTAACAGGTCACTTCTGCAGTACTACCTCCCCTTGCCCCCTCCTGATCCTGCCACCTGCATGTGATTAAGAAATAATTTTAGAGAAGAATGGTTGCATGCATTGCAGACGTTCTACTGTGCGATTGTAAGCTGCAGCATTTTTGGTGTGAATGTGACAAAGGAATGCTTTGATTAAGTTGGCTGCACCTGTGCTTTAGGGAGAAGGAGTATTTGAATCATACCACTTGGTTCTCCCTTCTTTGTAGAATTCAGAACTGGGCAAACTCAAATGAGAACCAAAATCCTTCTTCAGTCTGCAATTAAGTAACTCTTGAAAAGGAAGCAGTAGAGCACAGTGTTGTGCAAACCATGGAGGCGTTCTTCCAGTGAAGTTTGTTGAGTTGAACAGTTTGAACAGTTACCAGTAGTCTCACTCATGTTTAAAACGTATTTCAAATTTTACTACTAGACCTGCCACAAAAGTGCTCTGCAAACTATACAGTTATTAAATTATTTTTTTTCACCAAAAGTTTCTTAAAAGTGTCTGAAGTTAGTTCCCAGTACTGTCAAAGAGTAGTTACAGCTTGCATTTTTAGCCAGAAACGCAGTCTAAAATAACAAGTATTGTTTGTTGCCACTGGCAATTGCCGGAGGAGGAAGCTGTGTTTTTTTTTTTTTGTTTGTTTGTTTTTTCCTTACAGCTTTGGGCACAGAAGACAACTGAAGGATGGATACAGTGCATGCCTGACTGATAGCTTCAGCTCATAGATAGATGAGTGTGATCAAAAATTGGGTTTAAGGCTGTTCAGAGATATGGATATGCTAACTTGGTGGTGGATGAGGCTAGCATGTTCCTTACCTTATGAGAGTTAAGAAAAAATAAAAATAACAATTCAAGTTAGCTCTGGGAAAGTGAGTGTAAGGAATGCTATTGATATGTGACAGTTTGAATTGTCCTATTCCTTTTTAAGGGCAGGCATGCTCTTCAAGTAAGCCAAAGCTTAGAATCTGTCTTATCTCTTAAACAGGATGGAGTGCGCTGTGATTTTTATTTAGCTTGTAATTTGGGAGGGGGGATTTACAATAGCAGATTTCAGGAAGACTGTAATTAGATTTTACTGCCTTGCTTTGTATATAATGAAGTGGATTTGTATTGACCAGAGTTTGAAGTTCCTGTGTACCTCAAGGCATATATGTGTGAAGGCTGCAGGAGATTCTGTCTTGGAAATTATTACAACAGTTAACAGGTGAATAAGATAGAGCAGAGAAGAAAATTATGAGCCAAACAAATGGGTTGTGACAGGCAGTCTTTGTGTAAATTACTGTATGTAACTGTACAGAATCTTTTGCAAAATGTGCTCTACAAGATGAAGATCTAATTAATGAACTACTGTAACAGATTAGCATTTGAGTCATTTTCCTTATTAGTAATCCTAAATGCCATCTATAATGATTTCATTACTTTGTCTGTTTTTGTAGGTTTACTTATGCAAGCTGTTGTCACAGTCTGGTGGAGTTGTTGGGTTTTTTTTTGTTTTTTTTTTTTTTATGCTTCAGTCCAAAGTAGTGAGGTGATAAGTGGTTAAGCCTGCTGTGAAGTAACCACTTTTCTAGATCACTTAGTAATTGGTGATTTCTAGACTTAAACATAAATGTGACCATTTTACATCTAACATAAACCCTCCCCAAAACTTACAGGGAAAGAGTAGCTAATGAAGTGCTTTGTTGGCATGAGCATGTGCTTCATATAAGTATGGGAACTCGGGTTTGTGTGGATGAAGGAGCTGGCAGTACAGATTAATAACATGGTGTATGGAAAACTTTCTACTCGTGTCTATCCGCAAGCAGCCATGAATGCGTTCATACAGCAAAAGAATGCTTTTCTATGGGCGAGTTGGTATTTGGATGAATGAATGTATATGAATACATTTGCTAAGTTTAGCTTTAAGCCAAACCTAATACAGATGTAATTAACATGAGAGCCAGAAAGAGTCCCAAGGTTGCCCATTACACCTAATTACATCCTACTTTTCCTGGAGTGATTAAGAATCTTGGTTCCAAGGCAAATTAATGAAGTCTTGACGATATGAATCCATGTCCCTAAATTAATACAATTCCAGCACACTTGAACTGGAGGAGTCTGCTACAGCCTTAGTTTGATGCTGGATCAATTAAATGCAACACAAACCAGTGGAGGAAGGTCGCACTACTGCTACTGTGTGTAGATTGATCTAGCATGATTTAGTGATTTATTGCATCAGATGTAACAGCATGGTACAAGGTAGCATGCTGTGATTAGATTTAAGCAATGTAACTCAATGTGATAGCTGAAATGTCGAAAGGGGAGAGCATCTATTTTTCTGGTCAGCCAGTATTAATTTTCCTACTTAATGTCCAGCATAATTTTGTCAAGAAATCACAACAGCGAGGGAAAGCTCACAGAGATGTAATGTTTCTGAACAAGCAACAGCATGAACAGCATGACTCATAATAGATGGATAATGATCTAAGTTTGTATCTAGCTCTTCTAGCTGTAACTAGCAGTTACGTGGATTCGTTCAACACCAAATCATCGTTATCCCAGTTCAGTGCTTCTGTTCTTACAGCCCATCTGTTGACATGACAAATTTGACAATTTCAGAAGACTGTTGCACCATACCCCAAAGTGATGCTGCATAAATAAATTCAAATGAAAATGGATGAACCTTGGCCTTGGCATAAAATATTTTGTCCATTACATATTCAGAATTTTTTATTCTCTGTTCTTTCAGGTTCTCTATTTTTGCCTCTAGAAAGGAAGACTCATTAGTATACTTCTCACCTTTTCTCTTCTAATCTTTTCCAAGCCATGTTCATGAGAACTAACTCAAGTCTTTGAGAAATCAAAGGTAGAGAATACGTACAACATGCAGTTAAACAGGTATTTATTTTTTATGAGTATTATTCATAGTTTTATTGAAGTTTTTGACACAGTTCTGGTAGCAGGACAAATACCAGCAGAAATGCAAAGATTTTTTTTCTGTAATAGACAAAGGCATCAACTATTAGACAAGGCTGTTGTGTGCACCTGTATATCTTGTGCAAGGTAAAATCAGTATAAGTTGTAAGGCATTAAGTTGAAGTAGAGGCACGGTACATGCGTTTCATGACTTCTCTGCATTGTGTAGCTCTTCTGTGTAGTGATGCTGGTGGTAGAAACACCAGAACTGCATTTTAATAGAATCTTTTCATTTCTATGTAGTGTCCTTCTGTAGCCTTTGGCACTGCATCGGGGCCAATACTGGCACATTTAAGAAACTTCACACAATTTTCTATTTCCAAACTACTGCGGCAATGCCTGAAGAAGGCCTATAGTAGGCTATCACTTCTAATGAAAGGGGTAGTTTCCCTCCCTGCAGAGGTGTGTAAGTGACTTCTGTCCTTAAATGTGATCTGGGGTTGAAGAATGATCACTGTTTACCTAACAGCTTCTCATACTGAAGAGCCTTGCCCCAACTTCCTGGCTCTAATTTGATTCCACATTCTGGGGAAGCATTTCCTAGCTCCTGCTACCTTCTCAAGGCACCAGAGAACTTGAGCATTACTGCAAGTAGATGTGGAAAAGCTGACACGAAACTTCTCTTTTCAATAAGAATTGTGGGAAGAACTCAATCAGCATGGCAAGGATTAAGGTTATTAACAAGAAACCCAAAATAATCTCTTTAATGATTCTTAATTTCCTAATCTTCTCCCTTGAGCCGCTTTTGAATTATTTTCTGCTTTTTCCTGTAACCAAGGAAGGGCAAATAAAAGTAAGAACCTTTTAAGAAATACTGGAAATCAAGAAAGTTCTGCATGTTTGTGGTTGTTTTTTTTTGTGACTGAATAAAATAATGCAATATCATGAAATTTGAAGCTATCACTACCCTAGTAGACATTTTAGGAATCAATAGTTTAAGCTCTTCAGGGATTTCTCCAGGAAAGGATGTCGGTCATAAAGATGACAAGATGGCTACAGGACTTGTGATGTAGCTGCAAATCTCAGAAGGCTATTCTGATGCATCTCAAGAGATAATCTCTGCTTTGTTCGTAGCCATTGTAGCTCTTCTGCCATCCTGTGTGAGCCTTTAATGGAGAAGGAAGCATAATTACTGACATAACAGTAAGATTCTGGTCTTTTTTTTTTTTTATTAAAGGTCAGCAGAATTTAATATGTAAGGTATAATTAATAATGAGTGGTAAGTCAGAATAGGATTTTCTCAGCTAGCTGCAGTAGCCTACTTGTTCCTGGTCAAATCTTTGTTTACATCTGTTGAAGAAACAATATTTGTCCATGTCAAGAGAACAGTAGTGCTTCTGAAAAGAAGTAATGAGATGATACATGGACATTAATATGTGGAAGTCTGTTCGTAAAGTGTCCTGAATGTTCAGAGATGCCTGCATGCATTTTATCTGTATCTCTTGATGAAATTAGTTTGTGAAAATTGCTCATGCCATTGCAAAAATACATTACTTTATGTGGGTTATTTGTCCATGCCACTGAAGCTGCACTGCCAATAATGGATTAATGTGTCAAGATGAATCATATATATACACCATTTTTTAGAGTGAACAATTATCTAGAGTGTGTGGAATTCCAGAGTGGAGAATACCTACTCAGGTATTCCTATGTTGTCAGAAAATCTAGTGTTGTATTGGGTGTGTTCAAGAGTATCTGCTACTTGGCATGTAAGAAATGTGTATGTGCTCTTTTGTTTTAAAGATCTTACCTGGACACTCCTCTGTCCCCCAGTTCTAGATCCGTGGTTCAGATTTAGCACAAAGATCCACTATTTTACAGGAGCACAGCTCTGCTTATTGTTTTACGCATTGGTTTTTAATCTGTAGCTGTTAACTTTCTATGCTAAAAATACCCATAGCCTCAAGGTGAGCAGGTGTTGTGTGTGGTGTTTTCATCCCCTACCTGCTGGCTGGTAGGATGATGGAAGACCAGGTGTTTCATGCTAAGACTTGTGTGCGTTGGGCTATAGGTGGAGTAGTTCAACACTGCCAGGAAGCAGCTGAGCTTTCTTTTAGCAAAGCTAGATCTTCACCTGATAATGCAACATCATGAAATTATGCCTCCTGGATATTTAAAAAAAAAAAAAAAAATCTCTAGTCTGTTACTCCATAGCACTTTTTTTTTTTTTGTTATTGTCTGATTCTCAGCTAGCACAGCTTCCATTTTCTATTCCCTTAAAAAAAAAATTAAGAAAAATCATCATTACAATTCATAACATTAACTAGAAGCAAACATCCAAGAACTGTACCTCTGACAGACAGGGGAAAAATAGAGGTAGCTTATGTTAATTGGCTATAGTTGGAGGGGAAAAAAAGCCTCCAATTAGTTTCTAAAGGTTTGGCTCTAAGGGAGATTTGACCTTTGTGTTTTAAAATGGCTATAGCAGCTAATCCTTGTGAGAGAATCTCAGTAGCTGTTTAATTTCTGCTATTACCATGATAGAATTTCTGGAGTGGAGAAATGGAGCACATTACTTGCCATTAACAGTTTTTATGACTTTGCACCCAAACTGCCTGCTGATAAACTTTGGCACATTCATTAATCACACTGATTTGATGGCAAACCAATTTCACTTAATAGATTTAATGGATATTATTAAGTAAATCACTCTTATTTGAGTATTAGCTGTTCGGATCCTGTGAACAGTTGCATGGATCAGTGGAGAATAGTGCTTTAGTATTTAAATAAAGGAAGGATTTGAATAAGACCATATGTACTCAGCAGTTTTCATCTTGCAAAATTATGTTCAGAGGAATTGCTTTGTGTTATATTGTCAACAAGCTCCTAAGAAGGACAAAACAGCGGAAGAAATGGGCTTTTATAACTAAATTCTTCTGTTTGTGTTTGGCTCATAACAGTAAGAAAGTGAACTCTGATAACACAAATACATGTCAATATTTCATTGTTTTAGGAAACATGTAGGTTGCTCTGAAAGTAACGCGTCTTATGTATCTGTTGTAGTTTCCATGGAAATAAGCCCAGCTCATAGTGGTGACTGCACATCTTGCCACTGGTAATGATATAATCCAGGAAACTGTTACCTTAACCCTTGTATTGGTTCAGTAAGTCCTGATAAACTTGCATTTGGTGTTTCTTCTATTCCTGTGTGAGCATTCATGGGACACACTTGGCGTAGAATTTGCAATATTCCAGTGTTGCCACCATCGCTCCCAGCACATTGAAGCAGTTACTCAGCTTTTTACACAGTTCCTGGGTCGTAGTGCGCTGATTCACGTGGATGAGCTGAGCTGACTGAGATGCACTTCATTTTGTGGCAGCATGGCTGTCCAGAATGTGACTTGACTTTCACATTGCTTTTGCCACAGCTGAAATGCATCACTCACAACCTTGCTGTACTCACATCCACTGTTTCATCTCCAGAAATGTTCAGGAAGTAGCAATGAGTGTTAATGGGTGCTGTTTTTTTTTTCCACATGGAGGAAGTCAGTTAAACAACTTTGCTTCATCCACATTGCTGTGTCAGGCGCCACTTTGTCAGATTGCCTCTCTGCTGCTACCTGTTAACAATAATAAAATAGGCATTACTTTCAGTGCAGCCCTTATAGTTGTTTTCTTTCTAGCAAGTGTGGCTGAATCATTTAAAATTGATTTATGATTCATTTTTCTTGTTGAATATTTTTGTGGCAGCAGTGTGGTCTCAGCAATGTTAACATGCCCTTATTTAAAAATAGAGAAATAAAAAATTGCTAGCTGAGGTAGGCTCATGAAAAAGTAGAGAGTAATCCTGACTTTAATGGAGGAAACGAAAAAAAATTTGTAACAGATCATATAGTATATGTTTGTATAATGTATTTAAAGAAAAAAACCCACAATCCTCATCTCTTGGCTTTTCAGGGGCAAACCTAGACCAAGGAAGACAAAGGTATTAAGACTATAAGCTCTATACTTCTGAAATATTTATTTCTTTAATCTTGTATTTAAGTATGTTTATAAATGTTATCTGAAAACTGTGCAGTGACTTTTTCATTACACAGGCTGATATTGACTATGCATGCACTAGTTTGGGATGTTTCTGGCACAATATAATCATTAACTTGTCAATAAGGATTGGCCTGGATATGTAAAGTCAACACAGTTTCAAATACTCAATTGGAACTGCAACTCAAAAGCTATCAAAATTGCTTGGCCATGTGTAAATTCTGATTTATGGATCTGTTATCAATCTCTTTTGTCTTGCTGAAATGAAATTTATAAAATATTGTATGATGTACATGATTTCTTTTGTTCAGGAATTTCATATTGATTTTGACAAAACTATGTCAACTGGAAGAAACTTGGGCTCTTTATTTTACAAAGAGGAACATTAGTGGTGATTTTTTGTTTAATGTAATGTGGGTGAACTTTCAGTCATGTACCAACATCAAGAAATTGAGCTAATATTATCACAAGAACATGACTTTATTTTTTTCTTTCTCCCAGGTGCTGTAAAATAATTACTGTGAAAACTCAGTAAAGAGTACCATCTCTGTTTCAGAGATGGAGGAAATAAAATTACCTCAAAGTCTAACCATGGGCAGAATGAAAAAGTAAAAAATGGGGAGGGGAAAGAAAAGGGGCTATTGGAATCTAGATGTGACATATGAAGACCTGTGTTTTCTTTGTCAGTGTTAAAATAGGGCTTGATCGGAAGGAGTGTGGATCAATGCATGTTCCCAAGTCCCATAGAATATAGTGGAATCTTTGTGTCACGTTGTTAATGTCTGAAGTCCAGCATTCATTTTCTGCATTTAATACTTGGATAGATATATGGATGTCAGAGATTTCAATGTGCGCATCTAGGATGGAGCTCTTCAGAAATGTGGATTCATGTTCAGACCATTCTTCATGTCCAGGGTGAGATAAGTCATCTTCAAAGGAGAAGCCTACATACTAGTTACTACTACAAAGCAGAAGGAAACAATCATTATAATAGACTATGAATCAATGTGGGAATGCTGATTAGGATATTTTTTCCCCTTTGCCTGTTTTTTGCCTTTTTTTGATCCTATTTCTCTTGTGATTTTCTGCCCAGTACTTTGTTATTTTTAACACAACCAATTTTTGTTTTGGGGACATTTTTAACTGCATGAAGTGCTCTTCTGTAAACTGATACACCGTAAATCAGAGTTAACTGGAATATGAAGTCAATCTTATTGCAGATGATGAGGAAAACAATCCACCTGTGGTCACATTCTGAAAATGGATTCTTAAAGCCTCGGCAAATGTTAATAAATAAATCAGACAACTTCTCTTATACCTATATTATTGTTATATACACACCCATATTAATAAAATTTTTATAACAAAATGGGAAAAATATATGTGCTACTCATCTTTCATCAGGAAGGATCTATGAAAACACATAAAGAAACTGAGGAAACACATAAAAACAAAATAGCTTTTAGAAACGTTGTCCCTGTTAGACAGTTTATCATGCAGGTGGAGCAGGGTCTAGTACCAAGGTGCTTTACTGAATGGTTTAAAACTTACCTATTTATCGGGATGGAATTTCTCAATGTGTGATTGATGTACTCCTGCTTTTCATGTACAAGAGTGTCAGAGCAAAATGGAGAGGCTTGAAGCTTTGTGCTGTGGAATATGTATGACTGAACTGCCTTTGTGCGGCAGCTGTGGAAAGCAACCCAGTGGCAGTCCTGGAGTCGGTGCCACTCCTGTACCATTCCCAGGAGAAGTACCTGTGAGTTAAAATCAAGGAAGCTTTTTCCTCCTGTGGATTTTTGCATTTAATTTGTGATTTTGGAATTGTAGGTTAGCTCTGACTGGAAGGGCCTATAGAACGTTATATTTCAGTTCAGATGTATTGATTCATATTTTCACCTTTTGCACAGTGTTCTCCTGGGTACAGAATGCAAATTCAGCTTCCTGTTTCCTTAGAGATACTGCATTCATTGACTGTTAATTGAGGAGGGAAAAAGTCCCCCTAAAAACAGAAGAGATGTGTGGTGTGTGCTAATCAAACGCATCCTGGAGTCTGGGTTCTCCTGCTCAGGTGGAATCTGGCCTCTGGGGCTGGCACTGCAAAAAGTCACAGTCAAACACTTGTCAATCCTTTGTAATCCTCAAACCAGGAGTCTGTGAGTCTGGGGTGACTTTTCTGTGCAGAAGTCACCTGCTGGCCTGAGTATATTGCCTGTGGTAAAACATCAAAGAGCAGTGCAGCAAGCTTCATTCTTGTATCATTCACTGAAAGGAAGAGAAAGTCTCCTTAGTGTTTTTCATCTGGTACTTGTTGCTGGTTGTGGTTAGGCTGTTCAATTTCTATTAATTTTCTTCCTTCTCCAAAAGCCATGGGATGTCTGTAGAGGCTGAGATTCTAATCGTGTTAACCACATTATCTCCATGGTAATGAGACACAGCTTTTTTCTTTCTTTATTGCTACAAACTTCATTGGTAATAGGGAACAGCACATGAATTTGCCTGTATATCTAAAGAGAGGAGACAATGGCTGCTTTTTCTTTATATGCTTTACATACGCATATGTGGAATACACACTACATAGACAATGAAATGCACTTCAGTATATGCTAATAAGACATTTGTAAGCAATCACAGTGATATGTTTCAAAAGCCTTAGATGTTTGACTTGGGCAGGAGAGGAAAAGCTTTAGCACAATCTGCAGAATTCACTTGTGGAACTCAGGCTGCAATCAAACTTTGCATGCTTGTAATTTTTAGGTGAAAGCTGATAAAAAGTATGAAATACTGTCTGTCACTTTCCCATGAAGTTGTTATAGTTGTAGATGTGTGGCAGTGCTTGTCATGTCTCCTATTTGTCCTCTGCTGAAAGGCCAGATGAGGAGAGCTAAAAAAAAAAAAAAAATGCTGGAAAAAGATAAATAATAGTATGTGATAGCAATTCAGGTAAATATCACTGTGCTGAAGGCAACAAGATTTAAGATCAGGCGGGAAGGATAGAGCGAGAGATAAGAGCCTTTGCTTTAGGGGAATACTCATCTCTGCCATGCCCTTTTGAATAGCGAAATGCAGGCAGGAGCTGACAGGTGACTTTGGATGTGATGAGCCAAGCTGTCTTCAAGGTGCAGGCAGTTTATTACACAAATGGGATACGGTGATAAACTAATGGTGAGTCAGATGTGAATGACAGAAGGAACCCTTGTGATCACCCCAGACAACTCTGCACTGCACAATCTGTGGAGTTCCACCTGGTCATTCTTACCAAAATTAGTGTCTCTCCTGAAAAGATATCTGCTCTCAAGTGAAAAGCTTCCAGAAATGGGCCACCTATATCAATCAGTAAGCAGCTGACAGTGTATCTTCCTCTTCTGGTATTTTCTCCAGTTTTGGCTTCCAGCAGTGCAATCCTGTTTTATACTGGTTATTTAGAATATCCTTTGTGAGCAGCAGCACCCTTTCTCTCTTCTGTTAATTTTCTCTTGTAGGTTGTGGTCACATCAGATTTTACTCTTTATCTGTTTAATTGTTGGAATGAATAATGCCAAGTGATGACTGAAGACATGGTCAGCATAGCACAGCATCGAAATGATTTGCTTTGGGAAATAACAAATTCCCATGCTGTGCTTCTGTTTCTCATGTCCATTGATGGAAGCACTATACTGCAGGTTTTCCACTGTCGGATATACAATTTCTATGCAGAAAATAAGTTTTTATTTAACCTCATTACTGGGAAATATTGAATAGTAAATTTGGTATTACTAGAAATAGCAGAAAAGGAATCAATATATTTGCATTAAAATGTGCTTGCCGTTTTACTCTGCTGCACTTAGTCTCTTTGTGCTGAATTAAGCAAGCTGGACAGCATTCCCAGGTTACTATTCATTTATTTGTCATAAACTTTTTTGGATTAGCATATTAACAAGGATCCTTAGATCGGGATTGCTATTTTTATAGTCCAGATGTAGCCAACGCATATAAAAGCAAAATGAAATTTCTGACTTTTTGGAACTGGCAACTATTTATTTCTTAAATAAAGTTTTGTGCTTAGAGTAGGTTCCCTGTGTCATCACCTTGCTCCTTCCCCCTCCTTATTCCTGGTGGACATGAGCTGACACAGGCTGTCTGAAACAAAAGCTGCTGTTTGTGATCTGTGTACAAATGACATCCGTGGTCTTGAAAAACTACTTGTGAAGTCTGTCTGCTGTGAACTGTAGTAGATAGTGGTGGTGAATTGGACATTTGTGATGGTAAAAACAAATGGTAAGGTACTAAAGCCTGGCTGGGGGTAAATATGTACCCATCTAATCAGTAAGGTCTTGATAACAGCCAGTCTCTAAAGCTTTTCAGAGTAAACGGAACTCCATCCTCAAGAAAATGATCAAATAACAGTGTAAAAGGGTGGAAAACACAGCTCTTCTATTCTAGTATTTAATGCTTTAATTCCCATGCTTAATGTTTTTGTTTCCCATCTGTTCAGGAAAAAAAAAAATCATTGAGACAGAAGCAGTCATTAGAAAACATTTTTGCTTCTATTTTATAGCCTGAAATATTTATTCAGCTAATAGTGACCATTATAAGCTCTTTTAGACTCCCAACTTTCTAATACCAAACCTGCTGATAGAACAATGAAATCAGGAGAAATAATTCTAATTCTGCATTCAGTACTAATGATTAAACACTCATTTTGTTTCATTGTGTTTTATTCAGTGCAAGAAATTGTCCTGGCAAGTTCTCAGGATATATTATTAAGTAGTTCATAGCTTTCTTAAGAAAATATATTTTCACTGGGAGAAGATGAGAAGCAGACGAGAGTTACCTTCAAAGATGTTATCCTGGGGATGCAGAGAGCTGAAGCTGCCCATTAAGTAACAGACCAAAGATCAGGGAGTTTCTACTGGTGCCTGTGTGTACCAAGAGCTGCTGTAGCTGATAAGAATTTCTGTCTTGAAAGAAATTTCAGTTGTTCAGCATTTGCTTCCCAAGCTGAGAAAGTAGCACATCCATTACTTTATTTTCATAGAGTAGCAACATAGAATGAATGCAAGGAAGGTGAAATATTTTCTTTCAGTCCTGATTGGCATTAAACTAACCCATGCTAGCTTTCTTATGGAGCTAGCATTGCCCTTCTACACTGAGGCCAACTAGCTTGAAATCTCGTACTGTGATACATGCTGGCAATCTCGTTCTGTGATATTTGCTGGCTATGTGACGTTTCATGTGGTATATCTTACATTTGCTTAGAGTGGATTATGTATGGAAGGTATGTTTTTGCAGGCACGTTAAATCTCAGCAGCGAAGCATTAAGCAAACTAAACTTACCGTGAGGCAATACAGCAAAATAGCAAAGCACGATTTAGGTAGAATTAACCTAAATTAAAATACTGCCTGTAGGGATCTATTATGAAAATATTTCCAAACAAGAATCTTCAAAAAAACAAAAACAAACAAAAAAACCACATTTGCTCATAGAAAGCATTTTGTTTTTTTCTGTGGAACTGTTTTTAGGTAATTCCTGCGTTAATCTAAATTCAGGGAGATGGATTTCTGAGATTGTAGGGCATGGCCAGCAGAACTAAACTCTACACATGTGACAGCTCTACAGATTAAAGGAGAAATTAATAGAAATGGTGTTGGAAGGAAATAATGATCACCCTCATGATGAATGTTTTAAAAAATATTCAAGAAATCATAGCATTCATCATAACTCTCCAGTGAAAGCTGGTAGTAAAATCACTGTTATTGGGTGGATTATGATAATCTGAAAAGGGGGGGGAAAAAAAAAGGAAAAAAGGAGATTTAATATATATTATACAATTTCTAGTTGGTTAAAGGCTTTACGAAACCCTTTTTGTTATTAGAAATAATCTAGGCAACCAACACCTCCTCCTCCCCATTTCTAGCACCACTCAAGTGCCTACACAATCCTATTCTTTTCTAGCCGTTATGGACATATTAGGTAAAGGTATGCTTCAGAAATAAGAAGCTATATTTAAAGAATCGTGTCTCATTTCCTAGCATGCTGTAGGTTTTCAAACACAGCATTGCTTATATTTAGCAGTAGTTTTACCAGGAGAAGAGAAATTATTTTTGAAGTAAGGTTTTTCAATATTATTTTCAGTCTTCAAGTAATATTAATCCATGCTAAGCAATCATCGCAGTAAGTGCTCTTGCAAAGAAGTGAGTGATAGCTAGAAGGGGCCAAAGGCTAAGGAAGTTCACAGGGTTAATTTGTTACTAAATTCACTTCTGCATTTAAAGCAGAGATGATCCGATTTAAGTCATTGCACCAATTCCTTTGCTAGTATAAATTTGCATTGTTGTGCTGAGTATTAAGATACTATCTTTATATGTGTACACGCTGGATGCTCTGTTTTCCTCCAGGGACAACCTCTAGGGAGGTTGCCTGAATGTTATGTAAGATGCCTGTGTATCTCTAACAGTGAGAAATGTGAGCAGAAGCTGGAGACTGTCTAATTACTGGGCTCTGAGTTGAATCAAGCGTGACACTAGCACGAACATAACAAGAGGTTCCATCTGGTTCATGTAACTATGAAACCCTGGCTGATGGTTGCACATGCCTTTGAGCGAAGCCCCAAGAAGATGGAAGAAGGGTGAGAGAGCTGCTGAGGAATTGGAGGATTAGATGCATAATGAGCTGAGGGCCAGAATATGCAGTGGAAATAAAAATCAAGTGGAAATGCTAAGGGCTCTGTGCAGCTGGTGGAGACAGGCTCAAGCTCATTGCTGCTTGTTTTTTTTACTTATGTACAAACAGTGCAGTGCAGTATTACTTTGAGCAGGTCTGCATTTAAGGTCACAGGAACCAGGCTGAACCATGACAGAAAGACACAGAAGTGATTTTACTACTATTTACTTGAGTTTTCATGTTGCCACATTTATTTCTCTCCTAACCTCAGCAATCTACCAAAGGTGATTTTACAAATGTTATTTTAAGAAGCTCTTTTAGAGAAGGATCTACTACTTGCCTCTTACTTGTAAACAAATAAATATTTTAAAAAACTGAGGGAATAAAGAACTGAAGGCTCTTCAGTGCCTACTTCTTCAGTGTCTTCAGTAGTGAGTATGTAGACTGCAAGAGATACTGACAGGGTACTCTGCAGTAAACATCTGTAAAACATTGGATCATGAAGCCTACGCACAAGATGTACTTAATATTTTGTTGCCTAATTACTGTTAATTAAAACACTGTCAGCCCATGAAACGCATATATTTTGGCAGAAATTCACATTTTGAAGTGAATGTAAACTCTCAATATTCAGAGTGGGTCATTAGATGGGCTTGTCTCGTAAGTTCAAGCAAGAAGCAAGTTGCTATCCAAAGGTTATGCATATTCAAGATTTAGTGAGGCAGAGGAATGAATACAGAAGTGGCATCTTAAATTTTGTATAATAGCCAATTCATCCAGGTGGGGCAGGGACACATGACACAGGAGATAGAAAGACCCGTGTTCCCTTTGGAGAAGCCAGCGGTGTGCCTTGAGTACTACAGTAAACTAACTACACCTGAATCATAGCCACTGTGATTTTTAGTAAGATCCCTGCTTGTAGATGAATTTCTGTAGTAGAAGCATCTCTGAATTTTTCTTTTTTCCTGGTTTTGTCAATGTTAGAGATGTCTGAATTTGTTGGGCTTTTGGTCCCAACGGATTCTTCTTTCCCAGCTGACCAGAACAGAACTTGGTGAGTTCTAACACATGGGATTTCCCCATCCCAGTCTGATAGATCTTTTTCTGCAGGGACTGTAGACCTCAAAAAATTCTTTCAAACTTATTTTCTCTGTGATTCTGAAATTGTAATATTAATGTCATTTGTACTAATACTGTAACTGTGTAGGTTGGGTTATGTGAAGATGCTGGTTGATGTCAACATAAAACATGCAGTAAATCTACTCATGTGAATCACTGTTTAATACCTACTTTTTGAGCTTTCTTATGACATATTAAAACTAAGTAAAAAGATTCTCTGTCAGAGAGCAAGAGAATTATCTAGGCAAAGATAAGGACAGGGAAGACCTGTTATTGAGGGCTAATTTTGAACACAGGTAATTATTTTAAAAAATGGAATTATGATTTTTCATTTTTTTCTTCTCATTTGAAATAAGGATGTTAGAACAATTTGGCTGTGTTTGTGGTTTATTATATTTTGACAGCTGGAATTAAATATCACTGTTTTTCACCATGGTGAGGAAAAAAACCTTTAAATAATATTGTTATATTTTATCCATGGAAGCCATGAGATTTGTGAAATGACAATTCAAATGTGTATTTTCTTCCTGAGGCTGCAAATGGTGTGATCTGTCTTCTTGTCATCACTCTGAGACAGACATGTTTTCAGCTTCACTTAGAACAGTTAACACCTAAAGCAGAGAGATATGTAAATCCTGAATTATGATGATGATGGGGCATCCACAGCTTCTCTGGGCAGCCTGTGCCAGCACCTCAACCACTGTCGCAGCAAAGAATTTCTTCCTTATATAGAATCTAAATCTACCTTTTTTTTCCTTTACTTTAAAACCATTACCCGATGTCACTGCACTACTTGAGAACGTTTCAGTAGATGCACCTACAGTTACCTTAAAGAGAATAAAACCACACACAGCATAGACATTTAAATGCTTCTGGATATGAGGAAATAACTGCCTTGATGGCTTAGGGAAAAAAAAATGCTTCTGAAAGCAGAGGAAAGTGCAGAGCAATGCAGAGTATCTGCAGATGCACACTGTTGAAGCTAGAGCTAAAGTTGGTAGCAACTTCACTGAAACAGTTCCTATACTAACATATAACAAAACTAACTGGCTTCCATGAAGCTCCGAAAGATGCTCATTATCTCCTTACAGTTTATATAACACCTTTTTAGTCTGACAGAGAAATATGAGTCTTTCAAGTAAGCAAACAAAACCTATTTGCACTTGCTATGAGTGAATATTTAATGTATACATTTTCTCATGCGCTAAAGAAATATCCAAAAACCTAGACATGCTTCATTATTCATTATCTCTGCATACCTATGGGTATGAGATACCTGCTTCAACGCGGTACTGTTTTCTGTCAACAGTTTCTGTACCAGATATTATTTTAATGTGAATGAAGGTAATGTTTCATAACACTAATTAATCTTGTTTGGTTTTTTTTTTTTAATCTGAACTTAAAATCAACTTGATTTTTTTTCATTAAAATTTGCAGCTCTATTGTCTGTTTTCTACCTTTCTTTTACTTTGCAAGCATCAAGAACCACAGTTCTGGACTTTCCCCCTGATGCTTTTAATGTAAAGCTATGTTTTATTTTTCTGTCTCTCTCTGAGAAGATTCATGTTCTCTGAATTGCCATACACTTCTCTGAGGCTTTAATAAGCCAATTTGCACATTCTAAATGTTGTGACTGCAATTATTTTCACTTCATCAGTTCTCAAATGGGTTTTTACAATTTTGGTATTGAACCACTTCTGATGGTATATTTCAACTTAAACGGATGCAGAGGCTTCATTTTCAAAACTGTCTTGAACTCCCCAGTAACAGTGAAGGAATCATCTTAAACTTCTGTACGTGTCTGCTGCTAAATAAAAGATTTTTTTTTCCTTCACTACAAGAAAAGAAGTGAATAACAACAATTTAAAATATGCTTTCCCTGGCTACGTGCCATCTTTGGTATGATTTTGTAGAAGAATAAGGTAAACATTCAGTAAGTTTTTCTCATGTTGTTTGACTTGCAGTGTTTTTAACTGTGAAGTTCTATAATGTTTTCAGAAAGTTCAATTGTATTGTGTAATACAACAAATCTTTCAGCTCTTGAAATGCAGGATTCCTGATTATCATTGACACAGTTTCAAAGCATGCTGAGACTGCTTTTTGGTTCAGCAAGCAGCTTTCAGAGTGCAGTTTGTCAAAGCAGAGCAAATATTTTTTGATTTTATAAATCTGTGGGACCCTGAGTTTCTTCCCTCTGGGAGTAGCTGTAGATCTTAAAAGAAAGATTAATAAGGTGAAAGCACAGGAAGACATCCTGCTTCCACCCTTGGAGAGACTTCAATGGAAATTACTCCTTCTGCAGTATGATCTCCTTAGTTATTTCTAGCTCTACTTGCTCTTCTCCCTTTCTCTGCACCAATACATACTTCTCTTCTCACCAGTGTCTTGTACTCTTATCAGTACTTTCCACTCCCCTATCGATCTCATCACTACCACTACTCCTATTTTGTCCTGGTCCAAAATGGAAAGTTTTCCCACCTTCTCTACTTTTCTTGTTTCCTTTGGCCTATACCAACCCTCATCAACCCATATCATGGAATCATAGAATGGTTTTAGTTGGAAGGGACCTTTAAGGTCATCCACTTACAACTCCCTCACAGTTTCATCCAGCCTGGCCTTGAATGCTTCCAAGGAAGGGGCATCCACAAACTCACTAGGCAACCTGTTCCAGCATCTCATCAGCCTCACAGTAAAGAATTTCTCCCTGATATCTAGTCTAAATCTGTTCTCTTACAGTTGAAAACTATTTTCCCTTGACCTGTCCCTACATGCCCTTATGAAAAGTCCCTCCTCAGCTTTCTGTATATATAGACATATGTACAAACACAGTTAACTGAAGGAATATATGTAGTTGCTGTGATATAACAGCCATATGATTGGTTCCCTACAGAGGTGCATGATGAATGTGGCCAAATATAGCACATCTGAGAAATGTATCAGATGAACTTCCATTTGGCAAAGCTTCTCAGCACCAAACTCTGTATGCTTTGGGGAGTTCAGGGCTTTCCAGGGGGTTCTCTTCCACCTCATGGGCAGGGAAATCCTTTACTGCAGAAATTACTCTGTAGGCATAAGCCATTTTTGAGCATCTATGACCATAATACTAGCAGGACCAGCACCTCCTTGACAGCTCCAAAATTGCTGTGGCTGTAGCTGCTGGCATGAGCAGTGCTCAATGCACCGAAGTCTCCACACTGCATGTTCCCAGCGGGTTGGATGTGTAGGGTAAGCCATGTGCTGCCTGGCATGCTCCATTCAATTGTTTGTTTGTTTTTTTTAAAGGCTGATTTTTAATGTTACAATGTTTAACCATTTATATTATGTGATTTCTTGCATCATGGGGTTTCTTTAGCTATAAAAGATAATTGTATCCCAAAGAAGAGACTTCTCTCTGTCTATCTACTACTCTTTACTCAATGCAAAATTATCGTGTAGATTTCTGGTAGCAAGTTTCAGGCAATAGATAACTTTAAATACTGCAAGAGCAGTCAGGATAACTTAGCTGGGAAGGAAAAAAAAATCAATAAAATACTTTTGCTTTCCCTAGAATAGTTATCTTTGAGAATATCCGGGGTAAGCAAAGAATTATTGAGTAAACAATTGAGTGTTTTTTCATGGTGGTGGGCTTGTTTTTTGTTTCTTTTTTTAATATAAACAGATTTCTAGCATTAGATGGCTGTGAGTGTCTTTACAATAGACACCTGTCCTTGTTAATACAGGGCGATAACTTCATCTGTCATTCTCTCTGCCCTAGACTTGCCCCTGCAGCAGCTCCAGCTTTCGTGGCACAAATCCCAGTGATCCCCTGCAAGCTGAGTGAAGCTGTGGAAGCTGAAATCATTAACAGGCCACGTGCACGTAGCCCTGAAGTTTGGGGGAGTGCTGAACAGCTCCCATTGGAAGCTTTGCACGCCACAACTCCCGATTGCTTGAGAGCACTTCACAAAATTCTATTGCAACAAAATCAGCAGAGAATTCCTAAAATAAGTGTGGACAATTCTCTGGGTACTATAGAAACTACCATTGTAAGGAAAAGCATTCCTCTCTTTGGCTTTACCTTTTAAAAAACAAGACTTTGTTAGGGGAGTTGGGGAATAGTGCATCATTTTGATTGTCCTTTTGATGCAACTTTTGTTTTCTTTCTGTGTGGGATCAGATCTATTCAGTTATCTCTAATGTCCTAAACCTGTGTGTTTTTTATGATGCTATGAGATTAAATTTTATATTAGAACCTTTTCTGTCGTGTCCCTTCCTCTCACTGGTCTTCAGGCAGTTGGATGCTGTAAATTTCACTGCTTTCCTGGTCATGTGAGGCAATGCAAGCTGTCTTCTTGGCAGCTCATGTGGCCATGAACTCTGTACCTTCCTGTTCTCTGCTGGGTTATTGTGTTTTTAGTGTTAGATAACAGGTGTGAGAATGTCTCCAAAGATGTGATGCCAATGCTGGGATGCTGGCAGAGGGGCTGCCATTAACAGAAATGTCTTATTCTGCATGCAATGGAAATGCTAACAGAGCCCTTCAATACCACAGTAGCTGCATCTCTTAGCAAAAATCCGTTAATAAGGGTGCAGGGAAAACTGCCATCCAGACAGATGGGAATGACTCTAGGCTGCTGAAGTACTGCTTGTGTGCACTAAGTTGTGTTTATTAATGGAAGGATTCCCAGGCCAGACAGCTGTCCACAGCACGCTCCCACACCTACACTGAGAGGGACATGTTAGAATGAATCCAGAGCGCATTTCAGCATGATAAATAGCTTCTCAAAAAGAAACCGTGGGATTTTGCTTCAGGTCATCAAAATCATGGCTGGATGGGGAAATCTGTTAGATGAGCATTTAATCTGTCAGTAGAAAGAACTTCCAGCGAAAGGACAGCCTTGTTATTCTCTGTGTTGCCTGTTGTCTGATTTCCCCTGGCTATTTGGATCAGCTTAGTGTTGGATGAGGGAGCACCAAGGAACGCTTCTGAGCAGCAGTTGGTGACTTTCCAGCTAAAGCCTCTCTGCAGTGGAGTTAATGTGCAGTGACTATATCAGGATGGTGGGGGAAGATGAACTGATCAACTAGTGAAACAGCTGAGGTGTTCTTTCAGCAGCTTGTTGTAATTTTCACAACGTGCTGAATTTTTTTTTAACCCAATATCCTGAGCTAATTTTGAAGGGAAAGTTCTGCTATTCTAGATCTCCTCCTACATTTCATTTAAATAAGTTATTCTTCACCTTTTGTTCCAGGCTGCCGTGCTCTGTTAAATGCTACTTCAGAAGTGACTGCCTTTTACTGATGGATGAAATAATTTCTGTGCAAAGTCTGGAAATTATTTTCAGTCAGGAGGTATTTTAGGCTTCTTTGAAGTGAGGAGTGTAGGGTAAGGGGGATAGGCAGTGCGTGGGACTATATGAAGTAAGTATTATGCATTCTTTATTGGCTTCTGGTAGTTGGTGCTTTATGGAGTTTTGAGTGTGTCACTTAATTTCTTATCACTGCCTTTCTTTTTCTTTTTTTTTGTTACAGCACTTTGCCACAGGGTGTGGAATAGGTAGAATGAAGTAAATACGGCCCCAGAACCACTAACCTGATTTTTATTAGCTCAGTGGGACATGAGAAGTTCTGTGTCATCTTCGTTTGAACAGTTATTTTCCCTCTGATGGATTTTTGTGTGTTCAGTAGAAATAGTGAGCTTGCTGAATTAACATGTCAGGCACCCCAGTGCCTTGATGCCTTGCTGTTGCCCTGAACACTGCATTTCTGCCTTGAGTCTTTCAGTTAGCAGGCACGTAGAGATGAAAAGCTTGCTGCTATTTATAATGGCCAGCAGTTACATGCTTTTGGAAAGGACAGAGAGATGAAAATATTTCATTAGGACTGCTTGTATTTCTAAGCATGTAGAGAATAAGCGTATCTTACCTCTATATATTGCTGATGGCCATGAAGGGATTTGGGTGCCTACACACACAGGTGCTTTTGCTGTCCCATGACTTTGCTGACACCTGCATCTCTCTTCAGGCTGCAAATGAGAACTGCTATCTATTTCTCTACGCCGTTTGGAAGACCATGTATTTTCAGGACATTCCACAAAATCTACACTGGATTTGCTCTGGTAGTGTTTGCCTCCTTATCTGGTGCAGACATATACTAAAAGAAAAGCATACAATTGGTCCCATTGATAAAGCTGATGTTTGCAGTTTTAATAAAACTGGAATGTAATCTCAGTATCTCCCCGATGCTCCTGTAACCTGTATGCCTTTAATCATCTGTATTGCTTACTGACAGTTCAGCTATCAGTATAATAAAGTAAGCCTAATGCTTTAATGTTTGTAACTGGCCTACTTTCAAAATCGCTTACAGATGCAAGTTGTATATAATTTAAATAAAAAATGCGGCATCTAGTCATCACTACACTGTTAGCTAGAGAAGGGGAATGCCATTTCGTTATTTAACCTAGCAGCTTGTATCCCCTCAGGTACACTTCTTAGTATTAAAAGCAATAGTGCTTCAGTTTGTACGTTGCTACTGCTCATTAGCTCAAAGTAGTCCTACCACTAATGTTGGGCTTAGCCAGAATAAATATCATAAAAGTTTGGAGATTTGTTTATTTTATAGAATGGCAATGTTCTGATGTGTAACAGAATCTGTGAGTATTGCTGAGAATGAAGTTAAGGCCTGAAGCACAATGTGATGAGAAAAATCTGTGCTGATTCCAAAAAAGTTTTGGAATGCAGAAGTCAAAATTCAAGTGACATCTCTAGATTTGGTCTAGATTTGCAGAAACCTGGACTTGATATAAATGGATGGGACATGGGAATTCAGGAGTTCTTGTTGTTCCCCCTCCCCACCCCACCCCCCCCAAAAAAAATATTGTCTAACATGTGAGGTATATATTCCAGAGTCAAAGGAAAGAATGACTGAATGAAATTTAGAGAGTCCTATCCTTTACCCTACAAAAACATAGGGTTAAGCGCAGTTGTAACTCATCCTTTGCACCAAAAGGAGGGTGAAGGGAATGCAGTCCACCTTTCTGTTGGCTCCTGTTCAGGCAATGCATGGAGCTCTGTGAAGAGAAGCACTGTAAGCACTTTACAGATTCTTTATTTGCACTTCCCAAAACCACTGGGAAAAAATGATGCTGCAGCTTTGTTCAGCTATGAACATACAAGTCTGTTGTGCCCCCAAAATTGATATTTTTATCTTGTAGAAGCAAAGAAAAATATTAAAAAAAAAGATAAATGAGTGCCTTCAGTGTAGTACTGAACAGCATTTATACTCGCCTTGAAAGGTTTAGTGTGTCAAAAATTGAGATGAATATTAGTGTAGCAGCTGTCATCATGATGGTTCAAAATAGTCTCTTGTCTTTCACTAGTGTGTACCAGAATCTAAAGATCTGTCACTTTACCTTCACTTGGATACTGGAAATTAGAAAACTCTCTTAATGTGAATTGTGTAACTGACTCTCTAGAAGGGGGGGAGGGGAAAGACAATAACAAATAAATAAAAGGACCTGGAGAAAATCCAGACCTTTCTTTTTCTGTTCCTTTGAGTATTGTTTCATAAAATGTTGTAAAGCAAAGAGGCTCCTAATACAGTGCAACTAATGTTTGATCCTGCTGCATATATCTCACATCTTCTCTTTACTCTCCATTTGTATAATCTCTGTGTTCTTTCTGAGGGCCTTGATTCTGTGTTTTAAGGCTTGACAAGTGATAACCACACAGCTTGTTTTAATAGCCTGTAGAAAGAACCTCCTTGATTCATGTGTATCAAGGTGCATGACTAAACCCCCACTGTATATTTTTGCTGGTGTCTGGTATTAAACTTCTTTATGCTTTAGTCACACATTAAAAAGTGATGCATTTATTTTTATAACCCGATTTGGCAGCCTTGTACTGTGCTTTGTAGAAGGAAAAATAACAAAGGAAAGTAAGCAGTTTCTGTTGACTTGATGTGCGCTCTGTCAGTGAGAAGCAGCCTGAGCTTGCTTAGAAGAGGAACATCTAGAGGGAGGGAGAGAGGGCTGCTGAAAGCAAAGTGCAGCTTCTTGCCAGTCATGTCAAAACTTTGCCCAGCCTGGTATGAAGTTTAGAGAAGAAAATCTCCTGTTGTCTATTAAATTGATAATTCACATGTGGATACGTTATTTTCTTACATTAGTTGCAAGGAGCTTTCTTAGTGGAATTTTGGGGCTTTGTAGTTTATCTTCACAGAAACTTTGGACAGTTACTTTTTCTTTTGTTTTTTTTTTTTTCTTATTTCTTTATCATCTTAATTTCCTACTATATCATCAAAAATTTAAGAGTTTAGTTTGCAACAGTAAAAATATAACAACAGTTAACACTATTCCAGCTTTTTTTTATCACTAAGGTTCTTGGAAACATGCTTTGGAAGTGCTGATGACAGCACTTTTTTTTATTTGAAGTCAGTGATTCAAGATTGGTGGCTGCCATGTTGATTAATATCCACTTCAAAACTTCCAAATACAAGTTTGTGTAGAGTACATAATTAGCCTGAAAGGGAACTTTTAACTCAGCACTCAGAGCTGAAGGGACAGCCTGGTGCTCTTTGCTGTGTTCAGTTTCTGTAGACACTTTCTAGCACTTTCTCACTTCATTTGAAACCTTTTTAGACAGTGTATTTGCTTTACCTATTTCTTGGAGCTACGTTTTCAGTCTTGAATGGACATTCAGGTGGTGAAATAATATTATTTCCCATTCCATGATTCACAATTCAGCCTCCTCAGTCCAATCATTGGCCATTCACACTTCTCAGTTTCTGGAGATGTCAGAGTGTTTCGGTAAAAGATCCAAGCAGGAAAACACAACCAAGTACAACCTCAGAACAGTCCTCTTGAAAGGGGAGATAACTGTCAGATCTTATCAGAGTCTTCTGCTAGGGAAGAGCTCCAGCTTGTGAAGTAAAAATGGTTAAATTGGGACAATAGCAACTGGATCGGATGGAATCTTTTCTGTAGTGGTCGGTACCAGTGGTAGATACACAAAATAAAGCCCGCATGAAAACTAGAAATATGTGAATTACCATGGAGATGTATGCAAACATGGGATGGGTATTCTCAGCAGAACCGTCTCCTTGGTAAATTCATCCAAAAAAATGGAAACTTATCATCTAACAGGAGGAAGAACTCAGACCACTCATTACTTACAGCGTGGGGTACTCAAACTGAGCTCTGAGGAAAATAGATTTATGTTTCTGCCCTGAATATCATTTCCAGATCGTGTTCTTCCTCTCTTCTGCTTCTTTTCCTTTTAAACAGAGATTATTGAAAGCTTTTGAAATCTTTACACTATGGGGAAATTGATGTTCTTGGTACAGCTCAAAAAATATTTATAGAAAACCTTTTTTGTTTTTGGTCATTAGCCCTACCTGTTCTTTGCTAGTGTAAACATGTAGTAGATAAGAGTGCAAAAGAAAGATTCTGCTAAACCGTGTGCATGTGAAATAGAATATAAATTTTTTTAGTTTAACATGGATCACACCTAATCATTGCTCTTTTTAAATTGTGTTGGAGTGGTCTTTATCACAGCAAATTCCATCCTTTTCTGTGTGGTGCCCACCCCTCTGGAGATCAGTGGGGTGAATAAGGCAAAAACCCTGGGCAGGTATTAGATTTAAATTTAATCTATTTCTCCTCATTCCCCTTTTTATTTTTACTGTATGTGGCCACATTTGGCATCACACTGTGGCGAGACTAAGGCACAGATCTGAGGTAGTCCAATACTATCTTGTAAAGAGGACATAACAGCCATCACTCTTGATTAAAGATTTGTATTAGGGCATGCTGAGCAGTATGACCTTCTGGCAGGCTGACAAGGTATTTCCTTTAGCAGCTCTTTCAGGACTCTAAACTAAATGTCAGCTAAGGAAAATTGATAATTCAATTAGGCCTTGAACCATTTGGATTGTTAGAAGATAATCATTCTTTATTGTAGACTGAAGGGGATGATGATGTAGGTTTGTTTCCAATTGTTTTGAACAGAAATTATCAATAGCCATTGGGTAGATTTGCCTTTCGGTGGACGTCTACACAGGTAAAAGAAATTAGCAATGTTTTGCTATATAACATTAGCTTTCCTAGCCCACCAGAATGGTGTGCAAGGTCTTCCTGTGGTGCTGTGAGCATCTGAGAGGATCCATTTAGGAGAACACTCTGCTGAGCAGAAAAAACCCAGCTCTTCACCCAAGTAATCCCTGTTCTGGTGAGCTCCATCCACAGACAAGGTGCTGAACAAGGGGAATGGTTTTAAACCAAAAGGAAGGAACATTTAGATTAGATGTCAGGGGGAGGTTGTTTTTGTTGTTTTTTTTTTTTTAACTGAGAGAGTGGTGAGGTGCTGGAATAGGTTGACCAGAGAAGCTGTGGATGCCTTGTCCCTAGAGATGATTTAGGCCAGGTCCCTTCCAATCCAAGCCATTCTATGATTTTTAGAAATCCCCAATTGGCAGTACAAAAAGCATTCCAAAGGTGTTAAATGCAAGCTAGAAGACTTTTATTTCCTTGTGAGTTAGTACAACTAATATATTATGATGCTGCTTTTGTGGCCACATGTGTTAATACAGGTATCTACTGGCAGCAATCCTTCCCAGTAGGCAAACATTTAATTCAACCTCTTTGACTTGCATTCTTGCTACTGGTAATTGTTTTGGTCAAGCTTTTGTGGGGTGTGGCTGGAAAATTGAATCATGTCTAATTTGAGATGTTACCAGTATTTCATCTCTCCAAGGTAGAACACATGAAATTTTGTTACGAAACAGGAATGGAGGAAGCTGGATGCTTGTCTTCACTGCAGAGCTCTGATGAAAGAAAACAGATGAGGTTGAAGGGAAGATTTGTTTCAGGGGAAAAAAATCTCAGGGACAGGAAAAAAAGCTAGAGCTTGTGGCTTGGCATAATCTTCAAAGTGTCCAAACTTTTGGGCAACTAAGTGTAATGAATTGATTTTTCAGCAGCTTTCCAGACTCAACTCATGCTATTGAAACGTCACAGGAAGACAAAAGGATCTTTCACCCAGCAGGCCATCTTTGAAAAGTAGTAGAAAGTGTTTGTATTCCCCTCTTCCCAGAGAGCAACAAGCTGAGCAATACTGACAGAAAAGCACGGAATGAGGAGATGCTGTAAAAATCTGAGGGTAAAAACATGTACAGCTTTGCAGGTGTGAAGAAGCCTCCAATCACAAAGGCTTCTGAGCATCCTGATGTCAAGTCCTTGTACAGCTCCTGAGACCAATGGACTGTGGAAGAAATCCTGTCCTCTTGCAGTGCTCCAGGAAGACACAGGCTGTGAAGAAGAACCATCCATGGCAGCTGGGAGCTTGCATTTGATCTAGGATCTAATAGCAGTGAGAAAACAGTGCTAGAAACTGGATACAGCCCCCTCTGGGATGACAAATGGCTTTCTTATGTCCTTTCCAAATGGTAATGTCTTCATGAAAGCAGAAGGCAGATGTACTGCCAAGGGAGCAAGGGAAGTGAAGCTTAAAGCAGAGGAAAAGAAGCTAAACACAGACATTATATTCTTTGACCTCGACTGCTTAGTGAGTATGCAGTGGGTAGAGAAAAGGGATATTAAGTGAAAATTCAATCTCCTAAGAAGATTTCTTTGATTTGTTCAGCTACATTACAGCATTGTTGGCTTGTTCTGTAGAATCATAAAGACAGAGAGAAAATGGTTTCACTCCAAAATGAGTTGAATAACACTTCTGAACTTTTTTTAGCAGTTAGAGGTGAAGTTGGAGGGAATGGTTATTCATTTGACCAGGGTCAGATGAATGAAAGTAAACCAAAGTTAACCTCTCACTTCCCTGCACAAAAATGACCTAAATGTTTCATTTCAAGAGTGCTGAAGTTTTTCTTCAGTAAGAAAATCCTTACTTTCATCCTTTTGAACTCAGGTTTTTGTTTACTTTTTAAATAGCATCTTCCAGTAAAATATGGATAAACTAAAAAAAAAAAAGTAAATTTTTATCCTACCCCTTTCCATAAAACAGTAAAGCATATGCACAGCCAGAAACACTTCATTCTGAGCCAAACAATTTTAATTTAGTCTCCAAAGAATTTTCTTTCTTCTTTTTACTTTTTTTAATATTGAATAATTTGGGAAATGTTGATTGCTTTTTAATCTTTTCCATTTTTTTTCTTTTCAACCTTTTTTTCATTCCTAACCATTCCACAATTATTTTAATTTGAACTCAAATCACAGCTAGGTCAGCTCTACTTCTAAATGTTAAGGGGGCCATTCTGTGATTCTGTGAGTAAGGTTAGCTGGAAGACATTTTATTGTCAAGTAAGTTTGTACTCACTAAGACTGAAGTTCTTTGGGAATAAGCTTTGAAGTCACTGGACTAACCCTATTTCCTTATGGGTTTCTGTAGAGCTGAGGCTTTGTTTATGGCTTCCCTAATGTTTAACAGAGCTCATGCTACAGCATGTGATGTTACAGGAGCACTCTCCTTAACCTAAATTTGTGTATTGACAATATTAGCAGAAACGCAGTGGTCTGAGACCTCTGCCAGGTTTGGTGGTGATATAAACAACATTACCATAGCGTGTTTCATAGGAAGGGACAGCACAACTTCCTTAGGGAATTAGGCACCTATTTCCAAATCAGACACTACAGTTTGATTTAGGAAAGCAGTGAATAAGTGAATTTAGGATAATGTGCCAGGTGAAAAACCCTCGCATTTAACAGGAAAGGAGCTTTGAGCTTGAAGCACCTGCATGTGAGAATTGAAGCTGGCATGAGGTTTTTAATTGCATGCTTCCTGGAACCTGGAAAAATCATCAACTCTGAGCACTACATCACAGTGCTGACTAAGCTGAAGAGTTGAGCCTCCTGAGTCAGGCAGGAGTAGAAGACAGCCTTTCTCTCACAGCACAGTAACATCAGGTCCCATCCACTTTGAAGGCCATGGAACACATTGTCTTGTGTTGTCTTGGCTGGACTATCCTACTGCATCTATTTTATACTCCAGATTTGGTGCCTTCTGAATGATACTGTCATAGCAGCTGTGAAACAGTGGGTTACCTCTGCTGTGCCGATTTTTACAAGTGAGGCATGAAGGCTTTTGTTCACTGCTGTCAAAAATGGATAGCTAATGGTGGCCGAAAAACAGCATTTTGTAGCTGTGAATTTACTCTATCAGCAGGTGTTACTGTACTCTTTCTATCTGTTGTAGTTTCCATGGAAATAAATAGGAGGCAGAGCAACCCATATAAATAAATCCAAACACTACTTTTCTGCACACATTTGATCCCTGAATAGGAGTTTCGGCACGTTAGTTATTTGTCCTACTGCAAAGGGATGTGGGGGCAGAATCTTCTAATTTTCATGGTAATAATCATGTTCTAGAAAATTTGTCTTATAATTTGTCTTATATATATTCATCAGATAGTTGAAAAGTATATTTTATTTTACATTTTCTGGAAAACATTTTATTGCACGTATTATTTTGACACTTGATTTTGTTGCTGTCTTTATTACCATATCAAAGAACCCCTCACTACACTGTGTACAAGAAAACAATAGTTTTGTACATGGTCTTACTGAGCCTGTATTAATTATTTGCAATGGTTAGTGTTCTCACTTAATTTCATGGCTATTTTCTCTTTGAAAAAAACATTTCTGAAAGAAGTGCTGAATAATTTACAAGATCTGCATCTAATTAAAGTAAAACAGTGGTACTTCCTCTTTTATGTTGAATATTAGTGGGACAGGAATTACAGAGTTTCATTGGCAAACTTCTCTACTGTATAATGTTTTAAAATTAAAAATAAGCAACATTCCTCAACCTTAATGGTATTTTTCCATTAAAAATGGAAGAAAATGCCAGCTATTATCTGAAGGTCATTTCGTCAATGTTTTTACTTTTGGGATATTTTGCACAGCTCAGATTATGACCAATACTGCTGGTTGTATTAGTGACCTTGGAAATGTGTCTAATCTACACTCTTAATGTTCGGATTCAGGGGACACAATGCTATCTCTTGCAGTATGTAACATTTTTCTCCATTCTCAGTCTTGCCTGGTAAATACTCTGAAGACTCTGCGGTCTTTGTAAAGGCCGCCTGAGCCCAAGGTGTGAGAATGGCCTTGGTGCTGAATTCAGATCAAAAGCCACTTCTTTCTTCCTTTGTGTGATCTTAGATGAATCATTTGATCTCCTTAGAGTGTTAGCTCCCCATTTGCAGATATCATTGTATGTTTTATCTTTGATGCTTTTTCAGCTAAGCATCAACTGGTGACTGTCTCATAAATATTTTTAAAATGCTGAACCCCATGGAAAAGCAGATTTTACTTCTGTCACTGTCATCAGCATCAAAGCTCCTCTACTTTCACACAAGCACATGAACTATTATTGAGATGCAACCTGCTGAAATATAAAATGTACTTAAAGATAAAGCTGAAGTGTGGGCATTGTTGGTGCTTTGATGCAGGTAGTGTTGCTGATGGTGGAAGCACTCTTCCCTTCCCCCATTACTGCATACTCAGAGATGCTCATTTTTTGTTCTTTGCTGCCTTATAATTTAAATGTTGCTGCTTGTAAACTTATTCAAAGGTGTGTATCTGGCCCAAAAGTACCTGGGAAATAGAAAGAAATTTATAATTTTTTGGGAATAACTGTAAAATAGAGCAGAGAAATGTGAATTTGGGGGAATCTTTTCACAAGGAAAACAAGCTTAAAAATATAATTTTCTGCCCTTTGGTACATCTTGGAGGTCAAGAATTCTTCTCTAAAACTGGAGCACGCAGCACACAGGTACTACTTTGTTGTGATTTGGAGTACTGCACAGAGTACTAGGCATCTGGTGAGGCTTAAAGACCAACATTTAGCTCCAAAGTTCAGCTAGAACTGGTGAGTAGTTTGGCTTCCTCCATACTGTATTCTCTCATAGTTCCCTGGTAAATGGTTTGTTTCTTCCATTTCTGTATAATGCCTATCAACCTGATGTCTGATTTCACTTGGAATATTCAGATACAGTGGAGGAGGAGATTAAAGGATTAAAAATTAAAGTGTTCAATTGAACTCACAAAGTACTTGAGGTATTTCAAAAATAGCATCAGTGCCATAAAAATAATCGCTATAAAAATAATCATATATATATATATCATAATCATATATATAATATCATTACGAGCAATTGTCATTTCATAAACTGGTAGTTCAGGGAGTTATGTCACTTCATGCCTTTCTTGAACTCTAATTTTTACATGTTGCAAGAGAAACAGAACCATGCTGATTCTTTTAATGTGGAGTTTTAAGTACTACTTAAGTTGTTGATGGCAGAAAGATACTTCACAGCAGTTAACAAAGTTCTCAATAGTGGTGTTCTGCTTACGGAGATATATACAGTAATGATTCTGAGATGTTGCCCACAAAGAAAAAGAGGAGAAAAAAATATCTGCAACACTATGATCTCCATGTCCATTATCTGTCTCATATTCAATTGGAGTGCCATGTTGATAATTGGACAGTATGAGATAGGTTGCATTTCCACAGCTGGACTCCCAGCAGTGCATTCAATAAGTAACTCCTGCTTTGAATGCTGCCTTTAAAAGCCTGAAAACATTTTCTGCCTTAATGATACATCATTTGCAGTTGAAAAATGCTAGAACTTTTTGTAGTAGTAGCAGTAGTAGAAATGGATCTAACTGTGCTGTGCTTAATTTGGGACTACTCCATTATTTTTGACTCCAGGGAGCTGAAAACCACTGAAATTCTGTTTTAAACTGTACTACATCCATGACAGAAGAAAAAAACAAAGCCAGACAAGGCAAATAAAATGTTATAGAAAAAAAAAAAGTGTAAGTGCTGAGATAAACAAGTAGCAGGAAACCAGGCTGCAGCAACACAAACAAATGGCAACTTTAATACTGAAATTACCCCCACTTTTTCCAGTGTCAACTGCAGCTGTGCCGCTTTAGTTCAGTTAGATTAAAATAAAAGAATTTTCTTTGACACACAGTTCAGCAAACATTCGAATGCTGTAATAAATAAATAAATAAACCAGCCCAGCCAGGGAGCACAGATGCCTTTTAATGTGAAAGCATATTAAAGTTTACAGTTACTTCTTTTAGACTCTTCCCTGGGGTGCCATGTGTCAACCTCCTGGAAGAGGAACTGCGAAGTCTGATTCACTGACGTATTAGATAACATCTGTGCTCGCTGGCTTGGATTAGAGATTCTGAATCAAAAAGTTTGATCTGCTTTACTAACACTAAGCTGACACAAGGTTATGCTTTGGCTTTTGCTTGTTGGCTGTTTTTATCAGTTCGCGTTATGAGTCAGCACTGGTTGACTTTATTTTTTGTTTGTTTTGGATTTGCCATATTGCTAAGCAGGGTGTGCAGTGTGAAACAAATATATTCAGGGGAAAATCTCTCCATTTCCCATGTTGCACTTTTGGAAAACCACTATAGTGTAGGCATAACTCATAGGTGGAGCTCATTGGTGTCAGCTTCTCAGGGCACCAGTGGCTTCCTGTGAAGTTTGTTGGGATATAACTGAATGAGAGTTAATTGTTGAGATCCTGATAATGATATTTTGATGTCCTGATGGTGATGCTTTCCTTTTCCAGGAATACTTTAATGTAATGCTTTCCATAATCATGGTATTTAGAACGGGAAGCCTTCCTCCAGAAGAAACCATGTACGCTCACACAGAGACATAATGAGGGCAAAATGCAAACGTAAACCAAAGGTTTTGTTTACCTTCTTGATTTGTTTTAGAATTGATCCCTTTTATAATTAATGGATCGTGGTAAGCCACATGGTATATGGTTGTATTTAGGAGCACGAGGCTGCCATTACCGTATGATCAAATTACAGGAAAATTCACTGTTCTCCAGTCACCATAGGGTTTTAATGGGGAAAACAGCGTCAGCTCTAGGCTTCAGTGTGTTGTATTTTGGTTTGCTCTAGGCATGCTAACTGGAACTACCAGGGAACCTGCTTTGGCAAGGGGGTTGGACTCGATGATCCCTGGAGGATCCTTCCAACCCACATGATTCTGTGATTCTGTGAAACTTCCTATTTTTCATGAAGGTTGTCCGCTGTGAAAAGTTTTAAGAACCACCTTAAGTGAAAAACCAAACATTTTGTTTTGTCTAATTTTGTTTTTGGAATATTTGATGGCAATCATAGCACATTTTCATATTCTTCTGGAATACATTGCCTAAATTAGTGTCTTAAATTAAGAATATTAGACTAAGGAAAAACCCTAAGATTACCTGTTTCAAACTCAATGCTCAGAAACAGCCAAGCCAGGAGAAACTTCTCAGATAAAACAATACTAATCCTATCAGGCCATTCCAGTTAGCAGCTCTCTCTATTCCTTCCTTACAACCCAAAAAAACCACTTCTATGCTAATTTGATAATGATCTAAAATCTGATTATTTTTTTTATTTTGAAATGTTATCTAAGTTTGAGATTTCTGGTTAAATGCTAATTGATGATTTTGTGAACTGGACACAGGAGATACTGGCTGCCAGAGACCCATAATTTTGGCTGAAGCTATTTGACTGATGCGGTAGCTATCAAAATACAATCTGGTGCCCATCTTGACAGATATGTAGTGTATCTGTGCCATAGACAAATGTCAGCTTGGGTTCACAGCCAAAACACATTTAGCTCACAAAAGCAGAAAGCTCAATAGTCTAAGCCTTTGTTCTACACCTAGAAATACCCTTTAAAACTGGTCTGAGCCCATGACTGGTCCATGAATTACTGGAAATAGTTTTCTAATGTGTCTGCTGCTTTATACAGAGTCCTTCCAAAAGGCTGCGAGCATCAGTTAAGGGAAGCAGAGAACTGACTGCTGCAGTTGGTTTTGAGAGAAAGGATACAAGAGCATAGCATCCATGTTCAGCTGTGATGAAAATGAAAACTGATTATTTTAAAAAGAGAATTCTGCTGAAGCTGAAGTTTTGGTAGGGACTGGAGTGATTTATTTACTGACAGAAGACAAGCCACGAAAAAAACCAGGATGCACTCATATTTATTTACATAAGAATATGAAGCCAGGGTTTTAAGGGACTTTCAGGTCATTCATGTCGATCCTCTGCTATTTCACAGTCTCCCAATTTTGTGGGTTTTGTTTTCTCCTGTTTTCTCCTTTTGAAAATCTAGACGAGTAAGAAAAAGCAGAAACCTTCACGTTACAAATATGGGGATACCACCACCTTTCCCTGCACCACAGATCTGCCCTGAGTGACTTCACTGGAAGCTGAGTGCACAAAAGAAGGGTTTTAATCATTACAAACTCTATGCTAATAAAAGTAGGCATAGCTACAGTACTTCTTGAAATTGCTTAAATAAGGTGTGTTAGGACTTTGCATTTTTTCAAACGTTTTTGCTCTTGACATGACATCATGCACAGAAACATTTGTTCCTTGTAGCAACTGAGCCAGCAACTGCAGGCTCTGCATTCCCCCCGCAGCCCAGGTGTCCCTGCCTTCCTCTCTGCTTCTCAGGAAGCTCTTGTTCTGAACATCAGCTGGTGTCTTGTACCACAGAGAAGCTGCCTGCCTAGCAGTACATGACAGAGGCACAATCAGCTTTTTGTTTTCCTATGTTTTGTTGTGTGGTGGGTTTTTTTTCCTATAGAAAACAAAAACGTGGTTTAAAGTGCTTTTCCTTTGCACTGGGATATATGCTTTTAAAAGGGAGACTCTTGCACAGTGCCATATGTATTTTAAAAGGAAGAAAAAAAAAATGAATGAATTCTGTTTCTCTGTGGTCATCCTCTGTAGTGCCAGGAGAGTTGAGAATCTGTTTGGTGGCTCTTTTTCTACCATTCATTCAGTCTCATAATCCACCAGGTATGCATTCAAAGCAAATCTCTACTAACTCAGAAATGAAGAAGCTCTTTGTTACAGCCCATGGTAAATTTTAGGAGTCCAACAGGATCAAGGAACATAGAAGAGTATCTGGCAGAGCTGTGGTTTTTTCTTTTAGCATGTAACTTATTTCCACACATATCTATATATGTAATATATTTCTGCCCCAGCATGCAGTTGCTATTCTTGGAATTAAAAAAAAATTAAGATTAAAGTCTTGAAACTTCAACTTGAAATATGAGTCAATCATGCTGAAGTCATTGGGGTTACTAATAGACTGTACCTTATGTGAGTAGGGAAAGCAGAGTATCACCCGGTCAGGAAATTTGTATTAAAAGAATAATGGATCAAACTGCTAGCTCACATCAACATAAATCAGGAGTGACTTCAATTAAGAAAGGAGAATTTAGTCTGTGAAAATTGCTGTGAGAGGACAATGAGATCTGCTCTATTTACCTTTGGAAAAACTAATGTTTGGAGTGGGCATTTTTGGCTGTATATCGCTTAATAGGAATTTAGATTGTCAGAACGAGTTAAAATCACAGCTTTTATTATGCAAGGGGTGTTTTTTAAAGGTGCACTTATTTTGTTAGCACCATATGTTCTTCATTTTGAAAAATAAAAAAATGATCAGACCATTGAAGTAGTCACTGCAAAAAGTGGCTGCTCTTTATATTTGTTTGAACACAAGTGTTTATTATACAAGCCACAAAAGACTTGGGGAAATTGGTAATAAGCCTACTATGAAACTTCTTGCTAATATACCATGGAAATTAGTATCTCTATCTCTATTGATGTGGAAAGACAGATATTGACAGATTTATAGGGAACAAAGATAGATCACTCAGAAATTCAAAGTGAACTGTACCAGATCCTCTGCTCTTATGGATAAGAAGCTTTGCTTCTTCCCCACCCAGCCGTTTTCTGCATCATCTCCACTAATTTTCCATGTAATGCAGGGTATGAAGGGAAGAATGATTTGGTCATAACTTATTTCTCAGACAATGCCACTGATACCTTGGGCTTCTCTTGGATATTCCCTGTGTTTTTCCAGATAAGGAAATTGGGTTGCTCAGATCAATGTGTTGATGGTGCTAGAAAGAAGGAGCATACCTGGGAGCTCATAAGATCAGCCATGTGAGGCACCTAGAAGAGCAATGTTTGTATAGATAGTAAGGAGAAAGTAGGACTGTACTCACAGAGAGTTTCCACTCTCTAAGTCAGTCAGATTCCAATGAAGTCAGCAAAAGTTATAAGGAGCCTTTTCAGGACACTAGCAGATCAGTCACTGCTGCTTTGCAGTCCACAGCTACTGGATTGATTTTACTTGGATACGCTTAGTTTTTTTTATTGAGGCATGTTCAGCAAAAAGTAGGGCGCAAGGCTAGGCTACATCAGTCCATATGGGGCTTTAGATACTGGGACATGGGTAAGAAATAGAAATCTCCCTGGGAAGTGGGAGTATGTTACTTCTCTGATATTGATAATTCTCATGAGATCAATTTCTCGATGCTGCGTGTGCTTTTTGTGACACTAATCTACCATGTAGGACTGTGTGTCATGTCTGTAGAGGTTCTGTTGCTAGTGTGGGAAACTGAAGGAACTGCTGTGCAGCTGCTCATTTTTGTCATGTTTTCATGAATAATATGCCTCTCAGTATCCCTCTGTCTTGTTCTGTCCTAAGTCTTTTAAGACTATAGTAGGTAAGTAGGAGAGATATAGTCCAGGGTTGATGCAGGAAGGATTTTTTTCCTCTGTTCACCCACAAATAATAATAATAACATCAACAATAATAATATCTTGTCTGCACAAGGAATTTCAGAATCTCTGGTTTTCCTTCAGATTTTTCCTGCTCTGTCTTTATCGCAGAAGTAATTTTATTCAAATACAAATTACCAATGTTTACATGATTAGTAGGCTCTGTGCTGGGAAATAAAAGGAAAAACTGAACATGAAGGAATGAATATCTGCTTCCTCAGTAATTTTAGCATTTCATACTTTGAAGATGTGATGTAACACCTGGATGAGGCTTCTCAGGCCTTTACAGTGCAGCAAAAGAAATAAGAAACAACACAAAAGGGATTTCTGTATCTGTGTTTAGTGACCCAGTGTTATTGGTTTGGTGGGAAAAGAATCAATCATGTTTGTTTCCAATAGTTTAAAATCCAAGAGTGTACCAATGACAGCTAATATATTTTAATTATTTCACTTTGCTGGCTTCAGACGCTATTGCTTTTAAAGTTAATATTGGCACTTAATGACTATGGAACTGGTTATCAATATACAGAAGATTAAATAAAGCAATAGAAGGACTGCACAGTAAGTAAATATAGCGTGCTCAACTGATAGAATAACTCTGATGCCCCTATAAATAAAATTCCAAGCAGTGTTTTCTGCTGTGCGCTCACTGCTCAGCACTCTGACCTTGATACTGGATGCAGCAGGTATGGGTTATCCTGTGTATTATCCATCATTCTCATGTGCACTTAGGAATCTTGTCAGAAAGAACTTCTCCCCCACACTTCTTTTCTTGTGGCTCAAGTTATCCAGTTCAAACAGGTATACAGATTCTGCTATACAGGACCTGGCTCAGGAGTGTACAATAAATGAAATGGAGGGACTGGGAAAAAAAATTGCAGGTGAAATTCTGTGCAAGGAAATAAAGCACAATGGCAGGAAAAAAATGTTACCTTTGGTTTAATTTTGTGTGTGTTAACAAAAAATTCTCAATCTCTTTCACAGGTCTGTGCAGAGAACTCTGAAACAGAAAGCAAGTCAGAAGACAATTTCTTTTGAAGGTGTTTTGGGCACGTGCTGTTCCAATTGGGCTCTTTTGGAAAGAAGTGTCCAGTAGGATGAAAGCAACTGGAGATTCAAGGCAGAAGGAGTTTGATACAATTTGGAGTTCCAGGACTATCTGGTGAACTCAACCCTGGTGCTCAAGCTTTGGGAATATTCAATCCTTGCAGATTGTTCTCCTACAACCTGTAATGTAAGTAATTTATTAGTGCTTTCTTAGTGCTCATAAAGGTATGATCCAGCTTTGGTGGAAGCCATTGGCTGATTTCTCTTGTCTTCCATTAATATCAGCTGAGTTTGATATTGTCTGATTCAAAAATGTCTGACAATGGTGGGAATATTTGTCATCAATGAAAAGAGATTTGCATATTCATAAGAAACTGGAAGCACAGGCTTCTGAGATGATTTTACAAAATCATTCAAATGTATAGAAGAAAAATTCTCACTGAATAGCTGAGGAGACATAAGTCTTCATGAAACCTGCTACACCTCTGTCTTCTTCTGTGACCTCAGTAGTGGCTTTTAGTATCACCACTGAAGGCCAACATCCTTAATATTAGTACTGACTCTTAAATGAAAGACCAAGGAATGTGTATATATGGGTCTTTAGCATCTGAAGTGTGGATCAAATGAGGACTGAACACAGAAAACCGTTTCTAGAAGGATGTGTTTTCAGGCTTTCAAGGAACAGAAACTAGAGACTTGCGATTTCCGACATGCCTGTGTCCAGTGCCAGATTTTTGTTTTGCTTTTTGTACTCACTACATCAAAACGGCAGGTGCAAAATCTAAGTTCTGAATTTCTGCTGAAATATAAGCAAATGAGCATTTCACACCTTCCTATGTCAGAAGTCCTCAACTGATCATCTGATGCTGGATCAGCCTGTCTGCAGCCTCTTGCAAAGGCCCAGTGCAGCTTGGCCAGCTCTGAGGTGGAGTCCATGAGGATGCAGAGAAGTGCTACTGTTGCACTTGAACACGCTCATGCAGGTGTCTGAAGCAAATTGTCTCTGGATGAAGCCTTGCAGGTGCTCAGATAACTTGAGTGCAGGTAGGACAAATGCAAAGCTGTGAAAAAAAATTGCAGACACGCTTTAGATTCATGTTAGAGTCCAGATGTTCTTTACTTCACTTGCTTAAAAATCTTTTATCTGGGGGATAGAGCTTGGATGCAGCTGTTACTTGAGAAAAGCCTTTTATTGTGCTAGCACATCAAGGCAGATTAGGAATAAGGAGAAGATAACTCTCAGATAAGGAACTCTATATCCACAGACTGTACTATTTTGTGGCTTTGCTTGTGATTTGAACCATACCCTGAAGCTTCCTGCTTCAGATCAGGTCCTAGTCTATTATAAAGCAGAGAATAACCACTTTGCAAGCTCCTACTGACAATTAGAAGGACATTTCAGAGCTGCTCTGAGCAAGGGATCCTTTTCTGAAGGAGTCTCTTTCTGGGAAGTTGCAGCAGGAACTGAAAGCAGAATGTCCTTATGTGGCATCCAGGATAAAGGGAGGGCAATTGCTCTGCCAAATACATAAAAGAATTCATGCAAAAAAAAAACAAAAAAAAACAAAAAAAAACCACAAAACAAAACAACAAACAAAAAACCTCATTGCATGGATATTTTAAAAAACATGAAAAATACATGTGCAAAATGTCACCTTTCAAGGTATCATGCCAGTGTATTGAGTTCTTCTGGGCTTTTGTCTTCTGCAGAACATCATAAATTGGAATAGCAAAGACAAAATAAGGAAAAGAGGGGAAGGAAGTAAAATAATGGGTGAAGATTGTTTTTCTTTCCACCATAACTTTATAAATACCACTGTTCATAAAACTAATGATCTGCCTGTTTTTTTTTTTTTTCTCAAGGCCTCACTGTGTTCTTCCTTGGTGTGGAGTTTACAGTCAGGCACTTTCTTAAGGATACCTCTCTGTGTGGCTGAATTGAGTTTGCTGTTGTGTTGATTTTAATCTAGTAGCAGTCATGTTAATGACACCTTGATGGTGCCAGGTCTTGGCATGACTTGCATATGTGGGAATTCAGGTGAGGATGGTTCTTGTGTGGTTGACTTTCACAAACTGGACTTTTTCTGTGCTGCAAGAGAATATATGAGTTGGAGAGGGATCCAGAAACTCACTCAGAAAATTTTGGAATGGAGTAAATACCTGCTGAAAACATCCTGCTGGTAGTGGTTATGCAGCCCTTTCCAACAGATAAGACTGAATTTGTTATAAAATAGGTCTAATGTCATTGGATTTTATAGAATGCGTTTGATTTTTTCTGGCAGACCTTGGAATTAAAGAAGAGCCACAGTTCTTTCTCTTGTGTATTCCATTTAACTGGGCTACAAGATATTGCAAGTTGACGTTTCTCTCTCATTTCTTGTATTCCCTGAGAAAATTATGGTATCTAGCCTAGTTAATATGTGAATATGAAGCACTCTGAATAGCTAAAATTCAATTCGGCCACAGCAACAGCAGTAATGCTGCCTGGTATAAACAAAACACATGACAGAACCAGAGCAGCAATTCTATCTGGAGGGGGAACTGCTGGGCTCTCATCCCACCCCAGGATCCCAGCTACGGCACATATCCCAGTCTGCCACCTGCAAGACCCTCCAGTGGCAGATGGGACAGCAGAACTGAAAGAAATAGCTGAGGAAATGTAATTGCAATAGTAGGGTCTGACTACATATTTCTCATTGAAAAAAGATCAAAGTATTGTAAATTGAGAGCCAATGGATTCACAACTATGCCCTCAAAAGATAGACATTATCAATTTTATGGTTGTCTACCAAACCTAAATTGTTCTCTCAATATTTCTCCTTCAGTCTCTAACACCACACTGTGTTTGCAGTGCTCCTTGCAGAAGACAAAAGCACACAGAAATGGATAGAAGGAAGATTTTTTGGCCCTTTCTAATTCTGGCATGCTCTAACTTTCAACTGGGTGACTTTGCTGTGTCCTTTAATGTAGCTATTTTTGTGTGTGTGTATGTGTATAAATTAAAAATAGATCTATAGAAATAACTTTAAAACCCTGGAGTACTTAATAGGAAGTAATTCCATTTTATAAAACATTTATAACATCATATAAAATGTAATCAACAGAGAATTGTGCCCCCGCTTTTGAATTCTTTAGGTGGTTTTAAAAATAATACTTTAAGGATGTTGGAAATGGCAGCATGAACTGTTTCTTTCCATTGAGTAGCTGCTAAAATAAACGTTTCCAACTGCATTAAAAATATGAAAAGCCTATTACTGTTTCTTGTACTTGAGCTGTGTGAAAGCACCTTTATTTGATGGGATAATTGCGTTGACATTCACAAACATAATTTATTTTACTGCGATTTAAAGATTAAACATCACACTTCTTCCAAATGACTGTCATGCATATATCCAGAAGTGTTCATCACAAGTGTTAAATATTATGGTTTTACCTCACTATTATTTCGTGTTGCTTTTTATTTTCATTAGGCAGTAAGCAGTAAAGGCTTAATATAAATCAGCTATGAAGGAAAATTAAAAAATAAATGTTAAAATCCGTACATTGTAAAGCCATGATAAATCATGAATGTAGTATAAAATGATGGTAGACAAAATACCAGATCTGTTGCAAACAAATAAAATTCAAATTAATTAAGTTTATGTAATCACAAGAGATAGTAGAAACGTGAACAGTATTTAATATTTTTTAGGGGAATTAAAATGTTTCATCAGTGAATATTTGCCTGGGAAAATTGCTGATGAGGGTTGTTCTTGGGATATCCAAAGGTAAAAGAAACAATCCAGTATTATTTTTGTCACAATGAAGCCTAGAAGTAGTTATCAGAATGAAAATGATTCTTAAAAATATTTAGGCTCCAAAGCAATATTTCACCCAGAGACAAGAGAAATAAATAAATAAGTTTGTCTTCCTGCTAGAATCCCTTTATTATGTTGTCATGTCACAAGAGTATCATCTCTGTCAAACAGAGCAGTTGGGTAGAACGAATGCCAGCATTACACTCCCAACTCTTCACAGGGAGCCACAGGGTAAAACTAGCAATAGAACAGATTCCCACAGCTGTGATGTCTGATTATATGCTGCACTGCAGAAATTCTATTAACACTGTGCTTAAAGAGGATAACAAAATATAACTGTAATGTAAAGTCAGCTGTAGATACCCAATACAAATACACTTACATAGTAAAATATTTTACTTTCCTTTATGTGCACAACTTTCTTCCTTTTGTAACATGTGTATTTGTAAATAATGAATTTTAATGAATGAATGCTAATTGCTGCAGATCAAAACAAGTCTCTGGAAGTTTAGAATCAGATTTTAAGCAGAGCTTGTTGACATTCATGTGAGATGTATTTTAGACAATATTTATTTGCAACTAAACTTTACAATTGACATTATTGTGAATGCCATCTACTGCCCTCTTCTATGATTTCCAGGAATGATTTGTGTACTGTATACAACTGAGAGGTGTTAGAAAAATATGCTTGGTAGCCCTATTATCTCTGGAATTCTGTGGAATTGTCTTGTTTCCAGAATAAAAGAACAGTGGGACACAAAGTTTTGGCAAACTACTTGCTCCTATTACACTGTCATGCACACACCTGATTGAACTGGTCCTGCAAAAACAATATATATATGGGATGGGAGTTGCTGCTCTTTTCCTCTTTCTGCTGTTTGCTTGTGGTTAACAAACACTTCCCTCTCACATTCCAACAGATTGGTGTCCTGCCACCAGTATCAGTATGATCAGGATCATGCCACAGCTCTCCTTGGCCCTAGTTACCAGGACAAAAATAACATCTGTACAATCTAGTGGTGCCAAGATTGTAGCAAGCTCTAATGATGTATGTTATGTTGTGAAATTGAAGCTGTGACTCTGAATATGGATGATAATAATAGTTCTTAGGATGGTGCTGGTGGTGGTTGCACATAACAAGTATCGTTCTGTGTCCTTCAGAACTCTGCAGGTATATAACTAGGTTGTCACTGTTGGGATGTTGGTTTGCATTTAAAAATCTCCTTATCAAATGCAAAACTGGTCTGAGTGTTTGTAAATACAATCTAGGCCAGTTCCCACATGGCATCATCACAAAACCAAATCACTGCAGAGCTGGTACAGATAATCGCCTTTGTTCAGAGGTGGGTTTGTATGCATGATGCTGAAGACTGAAAAATCTGTGTTACTTAGAAGTAATATATTTTTTAAAAAACATTGCAAGTTTTCTGCTGCACCAGAATGACATAAGTGGGGAGAGTGCATTTAACAGCCTGCATTAACTTAACAGTCAAGGAGAATGCATTTGTTGTGTATCTTAAAGAATATTACACATCTGAGCTGCTCTTCCAATATAGTCCCAGGTTCATTCTGTGCAATTTTTCAGTGCAGACACCCAGGGTTTATTTTACAACCTGAGATAAATCTCCCTGAGTGCTAGTTTCTATTTCACAGTGCTTTGAATTAATTTTCAATCATCACATATCTGAAATTTTGTGATTTGATCAGAAGGGCTTCTTACAGTTTCACCAGATTTTAGCAGTCAGAAAACTAGGAAATTACTCAACTGATTTCCATACAGACAAGTGCCACGTTTACTGCATGCCTCTTCAATGCACAGAGCAGAGACTCTTGCTATTCCCTTCAAACTCTGTTATCTCAATGTCCACCTTGTAGTGTGCTCATAAGCTAACTGCCCACATGCAAGTCAACTATCAAGAGCAAAAGGGAGAAAAGTTACATCAGAGGGCATTCAAAAAATAACATCACAAGACTGCTCCATTTTGGCTACCATCCTATTCCTGGACTACTTTACTAGCTATGCCTAGCTCTCTAATAGCTGGGCCACCTTTTAAGGTTCATCATAATCATAAAAACACATCTGTTACCATTGTTCAGAAGTTGGAGGTTAGATTTAAGTATAACACATACCAACAGAGAAGTGAGTTCACACTAGAAATTATGTAAAATCAATATTTATTGTTTTATGACAAGTATTTCTTGTGCAGCAGGGCCTCATGAGAGCTACTACGAGTCATTTGCACAGCTCCAGTGTTGAGCCAGAAATCTCCAGGTTTCCTGAGGGCATCAATCTCTGGATTAATAAGGCAACATTCCACCATCTCTTCTGGGATATTTGGTTGTGTCAGGTAGGTTGGAGGACAGTTATTTGTAGACTCTCATCCTGAGATGGTCCAATCCAAATGCATGTGGTGTGGGTGGAGGTGAAGCAGTATACAACTGGAACACTCTCAGAAAACAACTGAAGTAGAAAGATGTTCTGACCTCAGAGAGCAGCAAATGAAACAGTGAAGCAAAATATTCTAAAGATGGGAAAGTTGTGCTAAGGCTGCTTACAGACCTACCATAACAAAAAGTCCAATCACTTCTGATACAAACTTTCAATGACCTAATTAATTAAGCTTTAATTTGTGTTTTTTCTTCACTTTTCTTCATTCTTTAGTTATTACATGCTTCAGAATCTATTATAAAGTCATTGAGAAGAAGAGGGCATGATTTCTTTTCTGGCTGAGCACTAAAAATACAGCACAATCACTTGTATTTCACAATTACAACATTTCAAGGAGTTCTAAAAAATAACTTCAAAAAATCATATTATTTCTCTTTGAGTGGCAATTAGCTGGGCTCTCTATACACTGAGTCTTAGGAGGAATATTAGAATCACAGAATCATTTTAGTTGGAAGGGACCTTTAAAAGTCATCTAGTCCAACTCCCCTGCAATGACCAGGGATGCCTACAGCTTGATCAGGTGTTCTGGCAAGACCTTGAATGTCTTCCAGGACAGGGCATCCGCTGCCACTCTGGGCAACCTGCTAACAGGGCTTCGCTATTCTTACAGTAAAAACCTTTCTTTCTTGTGTCCAGTCTAAAACTTCCCTCTTTAAATTTGAAACCATTTTCCCTTGTCCTGTCACAACAGACCCTGCTAAAGAGCCTATCCCCTTCTTTCCTGTAGCTCCCCTTTTGATACTGAAAAGCCGCTCTCGGATCTCCCCGGAGCTTTCTCTTCTCCAGGCTGAACTCCTCCAGCTCTCCCAGACTGTCTTCATAGAGGAGGTATTCCATCCCTTGGATCATTTTTGTGGCCCTCTTCTGGATGCACTCCAGCAGATACGTCTCTCCTGTACTGACTCCATATCTGGCTGCAGTACTCCAGGTGAGGTCTCACCAGTGCAGAGCAGGATCACTGCCCTTGCCCTGCTGGCCATACTTCTTTTGATGCAGCCTAAGATACTGTTGGCTTTCTGGGCTTTGAGGGTGCACTTCTTGCTCACATCCAGCTTACTATTCATCAGTGCACCCGAGTCCTTCTCAGCTCTACCCTTTCATCCCCTAGCTTGTGCTGATAGCAGGGGTTGCCACAAGCCAGGTACAACACACTGCACTTTGGATTTGTTGAACCTCATGAGGTTCTTCCAGGCCCAGTGCTCAGCTTGTCTAGTTCTCTCTGGATGACATCTCATCCCTCAGGTGTGTTGACTGCAGTGCACAACTTGGTGTCATCTACAAACTTCTGAGAATGCATAGAAGGCCACTAAGTTAGTCAAACAATATTTTCACTCAGTGAAGTCATGATGGTTGTATCATATCACCTTCCTCTCTTCCATGTTTCTCAGTATAATTTCCAGGAAGATCTGTTCCATGACCTTCCCCACCACAGCGGTGAGGCCGACAGGTTGGTAGTTCTATGGGTCATCCTTTCTGTCCTACTTAAAAATAGATGTGACAATACCTTTTTCTCCAGTCACCAGGGACTTTTCAAACATCACTGAGAGCAGCTTAGCCAATTTGCTCAGGACTCTGAGATACATCTTGTCAAGACTGAGAGACTTATGGAGGATGTTCAGGTTCCTCAGATGGTCACAAACCTCATCTCTGTTTGCAGTGGGAGAAACACTGCTTCCCCAGTCCCCACATTCTGACTCATCTGCTCAAAAGTTTTGTGAAGAGCAGTTACTACTGAAGTCTGTGGCCAAAAAGTTGAATACCTCAGCCTTCTCATTGTCCATTTTTTCAAGCCTGCCTGTACTGCTCAGCAGGGCAAAGAAGCTGGATACAGCAAGTCAACTAAAGAAGAATGAATTTTCTAGCATTTCATTCATTACCTCCAAATAACTCTTCCAGGAACTATTAATGAAAAAACAGGAACTTTCTGACCTAGCAAGGATATGTAATGGAAAAATGAATAACATGGAGACCCTCTGGGATGCTATCCTCAGCTATGTTAAATTGGCGTTACTGTCCAAGTCGCATTAATTTACACCACTTGGAGATCTGCTTTTTAATATCTTTCTTTACTTGTTGCAGCTAACTATTATCTTTTTAAGCTGTGAAGAGGCAAGAATATTTTTGATGCGCAAAATCTTCCTCCTGTCAGCACTGGTTAAAAAAAAAAGGAAAGTCCTCAGTCGCAAATGAGAACATGCAAGAAAAAAATTCAGAGATTAAAAATGTCTCCTTACCAGCCGTTTTCACATTACATACGTGATGTAGATGGAGCCATAAAATCCCAAAGCAGGGATACTGATCTGAGATCTATCAGACTCAGTGCTGCACAAGTCCTCAAAGGTCCTCATGGTGCAGAAAATGGTTTTTCTATGTGTACTGTTTTAATTTTAACCATATTTTTGATTCAAAATGAGACTAAAGTGAAGTTCAGAGTATTGCATCAGGATCACCATACCCACAGTTCTATTTCTAAAGCTGCCAGGTTTTTAATAGGGGCATATGTGAAACACGTATACAGTTACTATCTACAAGTTCTTGGCTTGCTTCCAAGGCAGATTACTTACCACAGCATTTGTATCATTCTTCTTATATAATGTAACAACAAGCATTAATCATGCAAATATCAATATTTAATGATTATGTGGTTAATACCTGCAAAGCATTTTAGAGATAAAAAATGCTCCATAAATCTAATGTAGAATATTTACACCTTGCACTGTCTTCAATAGATACATTAGGATTGAGATCCAGTTCACCTTATCTAGAAAGGCAGGTACCCAGTGCTTTGTATCTAAGAAGTATCCAATTCAGACTCACTGAACTCCATGACAGTCTTTTCATTCACGTCAGCCATCTCTGGAACAGGCTTTTGCACTACAGAAACATTTTTCTGGTAATGACTATGCAGTTCAAACCTCAAAATCTAGGTTAAAGTAGATTAAAACAAGGATGGGTAATATTCGGCCAGCTAATTAAAATGTCATGACAGGTGCTGCTGATGCCAGTGTTACCTTATGCAAGTCTATCAGTGAAAATTTCCTCTCTAATTAGGGTTAGCGACTGAGGAAAGAGGATGGTAGTATAAAAGAAATAAACACAAGTTGCTCCTGCAACTTAGCTTTGCTAAAACAAATCAATACAACCCTTTTAATGTGATGGGTGAGACACAATCACATTCCTTAACTATCTCTTTTTTGTTGAAGAGTTTCTTCTGGGCAGAATGGCAAGAGCTGAATAACAAGTTATAAATCTGTTGCTGAATGAATAAGAAGCTTGTATACATGTACTCCTGCTGAGTCTGGCCATAAGCAATCACTGGGTAAAAGCAACTCCTCAATAGGAAAGCATTTGTTTCTTCCAAGTCTCATTTGCTCTTGTACTTTGTTTCTGTGTTATGGGAACTGTGCAGGCTTAACTAAAACATGAAACACAGCAAAAATTGTTTCCTTAAGAAGTCATCATTAATCTCAGTCATCTGCTGGTACGCAGTGCCTTTCTCAGCAATTGGAAAATCTGGGGAGAAAACATCCAGTTTATATATTCTGGGAAGTTTATTTGGTAGAATTCTAGACTTTGCCTTCTAGAAAATTTGGAGATGAGGTAGTGGAGAGAACCTGTCAGGTAACTCAGTGAAGGCAGCTGGTCCTGCTGATGACAACAGGGAAAAATAACACCCCAAATCATCACTGTCTCCATGTTGAATACCCATAGTGTTTTAAAGGCAAATTACTGATTAGTTTTCTCTTGAACCAAGGGCTGATGTTACTTGGATATAATTAGTTTCAGACTTCTCTCTATTCTCAGAAGCCAGTGCTTTGGGTGTAGGAGGCAAAACAATTACCAAGAATGCAGGAGGCTGCTATTTAAATGTATTTACATAATTTTGCTATGTTTCTGTTAAAATATTTCCGCATGATTGAGGAACTCTTTCCTACCTTAGCATTCACTAGAGCTATCGTGGCAATATTTCTTGAAAGTTAGCTTGCTGTCTTAACAAGGACAGCACAGGTAGGTTTTCAAAGGGGCAGCTGATCTTTGCCATGATGAGGCCTGAGAATACTTGACCTGCAAATGGGAAGCTACTAATACACTAGCCTGGATTCTGCTGCCAAGCAGATGTGGCCCTAATCAAGTTATGCTTTCTAGCAAGGACAAGCTGTGAAAAACATCGCTGACCCTACAGATGCCACCCCTGAGAGTATGTTGGTGGGGGCAGGAGCATGCAGGGGTATTTTTTCCCAGACACTGGTCACCAGCCCAGATGCTGGCTGACTGACTGTGCTTTACCTCAGCTGTGTGATGGCTGCCAAGTTGGATTGTTTTGCGATGGAATCTGTCCAGACCTTTTTCCCTTCCACTGAGCTCTGAAAGAGATAACCAAGAGGCTTCTACATTGAAAATAGCCAATCTTTATCAAAATATAGCCATCTAATTATAAATAATTATCTTCTTAAGGTAGATGTGAATATTTATTTTTGTGAATGGGCTGTTTACCTTGTAGACAGAGTGAGACAAATCAGTTGTTTTATTGCCACCAGCCACAGTGTGCAGACCCTCAGAAACATTGACAGTGAGATCTGTTGGAAGCTGCAGGATGAAGCATTTTCATCTGCAGCACTGTCAGAGGTACCAAAGAAGAGCTTCAGGTTCTGTTGCTTTCGAAGTAACACGTTCACAAGTCTAAATCCCTAATTCCAATTTTCCAGTTTTCAGATCTTGGTGAGCTGTGTGATTCCGACTGTTTGCAAGGGAGCGTGATGCTAAAATCCCTGAGCCAGCACTTCTGTGAGCAGGAGGGAAAACATGCTGTCACTGACATGCAGATGTGTGGCACATGGCAGCATACACTGGTGCTGGGGACAGGCACCAGTGGTGGAGCAGTGCTGTGCTGCAGAGAAAGAGCCTTTGCTCATCAGTACCTCCTGGACAGGGCTGTGTCAGCATGCTCTTAGGGATCCCACATCATTAAGACACGTGAAATTTTTATCTGTCAAATTTCCTGCTCCAGGTGAGACATGGATGAAGGTTTTATGATGAAAAACAGCACCCAACCAGTCAACTCCTTCCAAGCAGTTTGATGCAGGATATGTTGGACTGGGTGCCTTCCCTGGAGGTAAATTGTTACAGGTGGAATGTCCCTGAAAGCCATGCCAGCCTGTCTCCTTCTGAGCCAGTTTCTCTGCCACCCAACCTGTGTTTTCCTTATGCCATAACATTATTTTCTCCCTGAGCAGGACAACTTTGAAACGTGTTTGAAAAGTTGGGGCCTATTGGGAAAGAAGGTCTGCCACTGAGTTACTCTGAAAAAGAGAACAAAGGAACATAGCTTTCTTAAACGAGTAGCAATTAACAATAATAATATTAATAATGTTCACTTGGATTTCTACTCATGCTTATCAATAATAATTGCTTGCTCCTCATATATTCCATACAGTGAGCTGCATTCGCATGATAAAAACAGATTACACATCTGCCTTTTCTGCTGCCTGTCACAATAAAACAGTAGTGCATCATGCAGTGGCTGTGTTTTGAGAATTCAGACTTGGTTCATTTGATTCACTCTGAGATATTTATTATAAAATGTTTATGATTTTTAGGAGATAGTACATCTGCATTGGTAGTTGCAAAAAAGTTCATTTTGTAATGGAATTTTTTTTTGTTATAAGATGACCACAACAAAAACATCAAATTAGGAGAGCCTGAGTAAAAGAAAAGAGGAAAAAAAATCAGCTTTTTATTTACTGGAAGATGTTAAAGTGCAATTATGGGACAAAGGAGGAAACACCTGGGATTCATTTCAGGCTCAGGGTTAGAAGCCCTCTTTTCTAATCAGAAGCATACAGGTGAGAGACATGCTTTGTGTCTTTTATGCCTTCCACCACAACAGATTCAGGTGCATGCATAATGCATGAGGCAAGTACCAGCACTGATGCAGAATAATCCATAAAAGATGAAGCTGATGTGTTGAATAATTAAAGCACAAACACACTCAGAAACACCTGCATGCTGCTAATAGAATGGGTTGGGCTTGGCCATAAGGGTGACAGAAGCATAGATGCGAAACTGTCCCTCCTCCCATAGGGGTGCACTATGGACATGTGCTCAGTGTGCCCCAGGGCTGTTCTCTCCTACTCGGCTGGTGGCTCCTCTGCATTTGCAGACCCCTGAATGGGAAAGGAGTAAACGCAGAGACTTTCTTCTGCCACAGCTGCAGAGAGGACATGGTATTTGTTGTCTTCAGAGAGAAATTTGCAGCATGTTTCCTTGTTAGAATACTGAAAAGGCTGAACTTTCAGCCTTCCAGTAAGTAAATGGCAGTTTTGTTTGGAGACAGTGAAGAAAGATGAAATATTTAACTTTTATCAATAATGTACCCTCTACATAACAGTGCCTACTTTGACACATAATCTGTGACAAACTTTCACAAATCCCCTAGTGCACTTGAGTGAAGCTCAATTTTTTTGTTGTTGTAGGAGATGAATAACTTTGGAAGTTCTCTGTAAAGTAGAGAGAGAGAAGAGCGAGAGCTGAGCTAACAGCATCAGCAGATGAGAAGGTCATATAAATTATTGCTGCTTGCATGGCTTGTATGCTACCCCACTCACATGGCGTCAGTGTTCTTAATACTTTTATGATCTTGGTAGAGATTTGGGTCTGTTATGCAAGATGCTGATCAGAGGCCGCTAAAGCACATCTTTGTCTTAAAGAGTTTGTTTTAAGTACAGATGATAAATGGTGGAATCTTTTCCAAACTGTAATGAATGCGTTTTTGAAGTTGTGTAAACCTGAGTTGTTAGAAAAAATGTAGAGATTCATAGCAGAGATTGATTGCACCTGAGCAGGAAAATGTGCTATCATTTAAGGAGCTTTCAAAATGTTTTTTAATTTCTGTCTCTGCTAGACTGAATTGAATGTAGTGGCAAATAATCTCTAGGCTGCATTTTATTATTTGTGACCTATCAAACTACAATATATTGTTTTTTATACTGCTGCTCTTGTGAAGGGATTCTGGCTGTGCACACAGTAATCTTAGATCTTTGTTATTTAAAATACCTTCTTTGGTGTGATGTGTTGGATCCTAGGGAAATTCTGCCTGCACTCTGATTTCAGAGGGAGACTACATGGTTCTGAAAAACATGTTACTTTAAAGCTTACAAAATCACAGTGCTCTTGTTGGATCACACAGAGAGTGTGGGCTGAGCATTCGAGGGATTTGGTGGGGATGGCACAGCTGAACAAGGGAAGCTGCAGTCATGGCTCTGCAAGCCCAGAGCTGTTAGAGGCAAAGCTCCAAGGGGCCCAGCAAATCATTTCTTATATGGTGACAGTTGGGATGGTGCATCTGTTTACACAATGGACAGCTTTCCAGTGGTTTCCAAACTATAAATCAGTTCCTAGTTTTCCTGTAGACTAATACTGTCCTATCTGCTTTTTCAGTTCTCAACTGAGAGAGCTGCAGTATCTCCCTATTTAAATTAGGCTGTAGGCATTAGACAAAAAAGACGTAATTTTTTTTCAGTGAATTCTAAAACTAGGACAGCAGTCCCTTTGGAAAATGCTGTCTTTACCAAAATATTACTCAAATGAGCCTGACAAAGCACAAAATGATTATGTGTGATCTCCCGATTATTTTAGCAGCTTACTTTGCAGAAGTGGAAGTTCTTAAATATTTTCTGTGGCTTGCTATCTGTGGTCAGGCATCAACAAATTACCGTTTGTGTTTCTCTCTTGTTAGACTAATCCCTGAAATATGATCTATTGCTAGGAAGTAGCCAATGACTGCTTCCTTCCTAGGAGCCATATTAGGTACTGGGACACAGTTTTTAAGGGGTCTTCAAAATGTCGGTCTTGAATGAGGCAGACACTCAGACGTATAGCAAGCCAGATAGCAGTAACTGTGCTGTTCAAATTAAAACCAAAACTCAACAGCAAATCAAACTTCAAACAACCCTGTATGTTATTGCGGAGAAGGATGAACTATTTTGAAAATGCAAACTTGATTTTCAATTCAGTCATCATTCTTAATTATATATTTTTTTCATAACCTTTACATTCAGAAACTAAGAGGTTGCAGTGGCACTGGGAGAAGGGCAGTGCTATTTACATACCCAGCATCTGTCAGAGGTTCAGATGTTGTGATGCTTTCCTATCCTACTGACAGAATAAGGTGTGGCTTTGGTTTTCAAGCCCTTCACTGTTTTTCAAATTCCTTTGTTAGGGAACAAATTTCTCGTGTGTTCTGGCCACCAGAGTAAGGATCAAATTTTAGAGTATAGGTTAGGCATACTCGGCCTAAGATCTGTAGTTTTTGGACTGTTTGAAAAGTGTTCCTTTGTTAGAGACCACCTCAGAACTTTGCAGTTTCCTGTGAGCTGAACTGACAGATTAGACATTTCTTAGAAGTAATTTCCAAGTACTTCCTGTAATAGACAACAAATGAATGCAAGCAATATTATGGAATATAATCAACATCATCCGGTCACAACAAATGTTTATGCTCAAGTAACGTGTCCTGGCAAGAATAAGGTTCTTACAAATTACTTTTCTAGAACTAATTAAATCTTCAATATTTTTTAAAATGACGTTTTAGTTATTTCAAGTACTTTTTAAACTCCAGACCTACTTAAAAAAGGACTGATGTGTACTGATGAATTCTGCTGTAAGCACTTTAGCCATGATAAGTAATTGCTGTACATACAGAGCTGCTGCTGAAGGGACCGATAAAATGAACGTGTTTATGAATTATTACGCCTCCCTTCAATAACAAACGGAAAAATGATGTGTTGCAGTCCTGCGACTTCTGAGAAAGTGCATACACAGAAAAACCATGCTTATTTTAGCTGTCAAAATGACACTTCTAGCAACTCTTCCATGCATGCCCCTAGACTGATCATTTGTATCATGGATACTCTAATGATCTTGTTCACATTATATTGGAGTTACTTCAAAGCCACTCTTCTTATTTCCATTTGACACACGATGGATGGGTCACTTTGTGGCTCATTTGTTCCAAGGATCCACAAACTTGCTTTAGAAGAAATTTTGTAAAATGTCTGTAGGCTCTTGTATAATTTTCAGGTATTAATATCATGCTTCCAAAAGATACATACTTCCAAAAGAGACCTTGGCAGTTCATTAGAAGGAACTTGCAGAGCACTGAATTTTAATTGCTATGGGGATACTGAGAATAGCATTCATTGACTAACTTTATGTATTTTTATTAAGAGTTGTTAATCTAATATCTAATCAAGTGGTATTATTTTTCTTTTTGTACAACATCTCTGTGATTAGTGATATTTTAAATGTCCTAATTATTTTCACTCACCAAAAGGTCAAACTCTTAAATTCAGAGTAAGCCATAAAGCAAGTGAAGGTGAGATACAGGACTGCTGAAAGGACTGACTACTGATAGTGAAGTTGTGGTCACGCTGCGTGAGAAGTAGGATCAGATAGCTTTGGGAAGTATGGAACTTTTTGTCTGTTGCAAGCCCTTCCTCATAAAAATTGCCTTGCAGAAGAAGATAAAATAATGAGATACAGAGTAGTGTGAAGAAGAGAAAACGTAGAAGAGACACGAAGTCATTTCAGGGTGGGTGGACAGTCTCCTGAGAGTGGGATTGCAAGGAAGAGAGATGCACAAGTGCTTTAAAAGAACAACATCCCAGCAAAATTACTTTATATCCTGCAGAACCTCCACATTACAGTTTGCAATCTTGAGAAAAACGAATTTCAATATTAGTGTCAGTGGATCAGGTTTATCACCTTGCCACTGATGTGTGTCTGTAGGACTGAAGCTTAGGAAGGAAGAGAGCTACAAACATTTCCTTTCTCCTTCTGTGCCCAAATCAAAGAAGGTCAGTTAGCTTTGAATTTCAAATTCACAAGGAGATTCTGCAGACTAAGGAAACATGGCTTTTTACCCAGGAACAGAAGGAGCTGATCAGGTAGCTTAATAGAATATGCATTCTAGCCTTGGGATTTTTCTATTGAAAAGTATATTACTGGACATTTTGGAATGCAAATTCCTGCTGTGGTGCATATGTCATGGTTGGATACCATGTTGCATTACATCTGCCATCATTTTTTAATGAAAAGCTGAAAATAATAGAAATTTCAAGCCATGTTCCAGACAGGATATATTCCTGAGACAGCTACAGTGAAGGGCACTGAAATGTCAAGGAGAGTGAATTTAAAGAAAGGGTACAAAGCAACAGAACCATTCTGGCTGGCAGAAAGGACGTATTTTGCATTTTGGCAAAATGGTGGACAGACATTAAGAGCTAGCATAAGATGAGTAAGAAATAATGAAAACACTGACACAACCAATTTGTTTATTAATTGTCGTAACAAAGCAAGCTGTGGGTTGGCAGTAATCTTTGGTATGAAGGATCTAGTCTGTAAGCAAACAATTTTACATCATTCAGTACAGCACTTCAGGTAGCAAACAGTGATCAAAACATGCAAACTCAGAGCTCTGGAAATGTTTCATTTGGTTAGATTTGTGCATGTACAAAAAATTCCTTGCAAATTCCATGATCAGACATCTTAGTGAATATGACATCAGTTTATGACACATGAAATAAGAAGTCAATTATTTAAAAATTATTTGGATTTACTTGAATCTGACATTTAATGCAACTTGCTTCTAAACCTGCTCAAAATAGTACGCTCTCGAATGAATATCAAGAGTACCATCCTATGCCAGACTGGTCGATTAAGTATCCATAAGGAAGAAATCCCAGCTGTGAGTGCTGCCAGTATTGCAAATAGCTCGTCTCATAAGAAGGTTTAATGAAATTTATCTGGGTGTTGGTTACCATTCTCAGCATGCCTCCAACATGTGGCACTCAATTCCAAAACCATTCTACTTTGTCTTCACTAAGGTATGTCCCTGATGACCAGACGTGCTAAGATTGGAAAATTAGTTCTGAACAAAAATAAAACAATTAATAAAACCCAGCAACAGCAAAGTGAGTCTAGTCTTGCAGTTCCTGCCATGAGGAGCTTATTCGGTAGTCCTTCCAAAGGAATTTTTTATTTGTATTTGTATGCAGCAATGTTGGCTATTAGCTTTTTCTCTGATCTTTTTAGTCATTATATTAGTTGTTTTATGAGCAATGTTACTAGGCAGAAAATGTGGTCCCTTAATTAATAAAAGTTGATTAAAGCTTGCAATACAAGCATACTGGTAGGGTCATAACAGAAAATATGTTATTTATCGTAGGATCATAGAATTGTTTGAGTTGGAAGAGATCCATAAAGGTCATTAGTCTAACTCCCCCGTGATGAACAGGGACACCTACAGCTCAATCAGACTGCTCAGATCTTGGGTAGATTTAGTAAGTTTTTACTTACTGAATTTACTTCACAGCAACACCCTGGAAAATAGGCAAGGTGTAGTTTCCATGTTCTGGAAATTTGCTGGAAATAAAGGTTAATGATTTGCAGTGTGCAGCCTGAGAAGGATACAGCTGTGTGCATTCGTATTTAACATTCTAAAACACCACTTCCATAAAATGCTTCAAATTACTGTCTATTTTTATGGCCCACGAGCCTCAACAAATACTGAGGAGACTGAATGTGTTTTTCAAAACAAAAGCTCCACAGTCACTTAGCATGGATTTCATTTGTGTAGATGGAGATGAGTTTTGTGGTACTGATTTCGTTTTCTGCATTGAAAGCGTTTAGGAAGTTTTATCGTAGACTATACAAATCCACTTGCCTTCTGACTGTTAAACTTGGATATAGAATTATGGGGTGCACGGTCTGCCTCAACTGCTCTGCAAACTGTAAGGATATAGGTTGCACAAAGATGATTCTCCTACTTTAGCTTATATTGTATTTTTCCTGAAAGAAACAAAAAAAGACTGGTCTCTAAAGCAGCTGTGGCATGAAATCAATTTTGTAAATGTCTAGATATTGGACTGGAATTTTCAAAGGACTTTAAGAGTATTGGCAGCTGAAATGCCATGGAAAACCTACTTTATATATTCTGATTGGAAACATGATAGAAACAAGTTTTGCATAAATGGTGACCTGCAATGGGGAATGCTGGAGACAAGCATTTGAACTGTGGTCAGCTTTGGTACAGGGTTGCAGAGGAAGAACTTCACAGTTCTCCAAAGTGACCAGAGATTCTTTATAAGCCCTTCTGGATGTAACTGTGTGTATGCAGTGATACCACCACTACCAGAAAGCCTGGGTGTAGCTGCAGTCTACTCTTCATGCAGTCAGATGGAATCACATGTAGTGAGAAAGATGTAATTCATCCCTTTGAAACATCCTAGGCAAACAGGCAGGATGGATGCAAAAACATTTCCCAAAAAAGAACAGCTTTCATCCTTTAGCTGACGCTCCCCAGTGTTCTTTCAATGAAAGAGGACATGCCTGCACTCTGTCTGTCTTTCAGTATTTCCTTGGGCAGGATCTTAGCAATACCAGCTGCCTTCCTCTGTAGTACTGAAAATGTGATCCAAGCAAAATGGCAGGATTCTCTTTTTCTCAAAAATGACATATTCATAAAAATGTATATAACAGCATATAACACAATACCTGTATATATATATATATATATATATATATATATATATATATATATGCCCAATGACACAATACCTTTTCCCTGAAATCACTCATAAAATAATGTGGCTGTTTTCTCACAGGGTTTCTCTGGTGTTCAGTTCTGTAGACCAGGCTCCCACCTTTGGCTGCATCTCCTATATTTCATTGCACTCACTGGTATGTGACATGGGAGAGAATGGGGACATGCTTGAATTGGGTGATTGCTTTAATTCAAGTAATAAATGCTGGTATTTCTACTCCCCCTCGTGAGTAACTGAGGATTTCAGAAATGAACAGAGAGACTTTCTAAGTGCAGTTCTGTATGTTAATTGGCAATATAGCTTTATTCAAATCCTTCAAGATGCACTAAAATGAAGCAGATCAGTACCTTAATTTTATTTAAATCATATCTAACTCTCTGGAAATATTCAGTCGTTTTTAATTGTATTTCACTGATTACTCTGAGAAAGTGGATAAAATTAAAGTTTTAGGTTTGAATTGCAATGAATTTTAAACATCAGTCTGGTAAGTCCTATGCTTGTCCCTTACATGGATAACACTAATGAAAGAAATTTTATTTCCTCCAATGTTATGTTCTTATATTTTTTCTTATGTCTCAGAAAAATAGGCAGAATTCTGATTTCACTGAAATACCACCACTGAGGTTGATTTTGTCTCTGGGAGCTATATTTGACCTGGTTTCTCTTTATTAACAAATCAGATGCCTGGATGTTTCCAGGATAAACATTTTATGGAATTTGTTTAGTGGTTCCATGAAGAAATTCAAGTTATACACTGTTTTAGTTTCTATAGCATCTGAGAGATGTTTGGAAGATGGGATTTTATTCCATTCTGATATTTTTATATTTTTGCTGTGCTGCAAAAAACATATACAAGAACATTACATATTCTGCCTCCTCTTCATAGACCAATAAATTACATTTTGCTGTAATATTATTTGAATTATGATAGGATTAGTGTTCATAATATCTTTGTTGTAATGAGCAAGTGGATGAGCAGAAAATGCCTGTGATGTTATTGCAAGGATGTTGATATGTAATGCATGTGTATGTGTGCACATGTATATTTAGAGACAAAAACTCTTCACGCAGTTTTGCATCTAAGCCCTTAATGAATTTATAGAATGCCTTTTAAACAAAGTGTATAAGAACACAAATGCCCCAGAAGTGGTTAATATGAAGGAGGACTTTGTTCTTGACATTTGTATTTGCCTCCCTCCGTAAAGTAAGATTCTAAGTGTGCTGAGAAACGATGAGGTATCATTGCTGTTTGTGTGTAGTGAATGTTTTATAAAAGATGTTAAATGTAATGAGCAAAGGCAGAATACAGTGGTAGCTGTAGTGTAAAAATATTAGCAAATTATATAACTGTCAAATTTATTAAATTCAGTACTACATAAGTTAAGGCACAGTGGTGTTTGAAGAGAAGCTGAGAGTTTTAACCCGTGTTTTAATATCTATTTGTGATATTAAGGTCAGGGAGAAGGTTTTATTATGACATGAGTCTCACATCTCACGATGACTAAATTTTCTAAATCATTGAGACTTAAGATTCCTGTGAATCTATGTAAGTCACCAGCGTAAGACAAATATTAAATGATAAACATTGCTCCCACCTTGGCAGAGCTTCACATAGCTGAAAATCATCCATTCTCTTTACTTTGTTGTATCCTTTTTCATTTCTGAATCATAGAGTCATAGGATCACAGAGTTCCTTTGGGTTGGAAGGGACCTTAAAGATCATGCAGTTCCAACCCCCTGCCCTGGGCTGGCTGCCCCCCACCAGCTCAGGCTGCCAGGGCCGCACGCAGCCTGGCCTTGGGCGCCTGCAGGGATGGGGCACCCACAGGTCTGGGCAGCAGCGCCAGGGCCTCACTACCCTAAACCTTATCTGTTTTCTGTTGATGAGTTGACCACTAGTTTTAATTTGTTACTTCTTATCACGGATTCACTGTTTGAATTGTGGATTTTATTGTTCAGTTTTATTTGTGGTAAGAATTATAAGAGGTTTTACCTCTTGATACTTAAATCAATATTTAAGCTCTCTTGCAGAGAGCTAACTCATTGTTCAGACTTCAGTTAGATTCTCTAATGGTAGGGTATGAAAAGTATGCTCAAGCCACATGATTGCTTTTGGACTTGTATTAAAGCTCTTCATGTATTCCACCACAGAATGGGCACCATAGCAGTCCTCAAATAATAAAGAGGAAAAATGAAAAAAATCCAAGAATGCTATCTAGCATAAGGAATAAAACAGTAGAAAGGTCCTTTTCCTGTGCCTACTGTTGGCTTGGTGTGCAGCCCCAGACAAGCAGGATTTTCTATGCTTTGTGTGTTCCCATGCTCTCTAAACTGGCAGGATACTGAGAGCAGGGACTGTCTGTGCTTCTGTACCACAGACCTTATGAAACATGCGTTTGAGTTTTGCACTGAAATAGCACGCATGAGAATAATGCATTCTCCTCTATTTGTTTTTAAAGTGAACTGTGAACTAGTAAAGCTACAGCAGTCATTAACTTGAAAATAAATATAGAAATAAACATTACCATTTATCCCATACATACCATAACATTGGGAAATTAACCAGGAAAAATATATTGTTCCATTTGGAGTTTATAGTTTACAATGCACATTGCCATATAAGAGTGAAGTTATGGCTGACAAAAATGTAGACTTTTAAATATAGTTAAATATTTCAATAAAACTCAAATTAGGGATGTATGGAGCTAAATAGCACTTCCTTATCTTCTCTTTCATGGTCTGGTGAACTTCACAGTCTGACATTTCTTTCAAAATAGTGGAGCTATAGCAGGCAAAAACATATCACTGCTGTGAATAAAAACTACCACTGCTCCCCAATGAGTTTTGGTTGCTGGGAGGCTCTGAGAGATAAGGCTTAGTTAAAGACAGAGGGAGGAAATGACTACAGATGTGAAAAAATAAGAAATGAGGAACCTGGGATTGTTACCAGAAATTATTTCAGTCCAGCTTCAACACCATTGAAAGAATTCTCTGCTTAATGGTTCATTATTTTATCATTGCCTGCTTTGCTGCAAGGTTTATGGGTATTACAAATCCACCAAGTGAGGTGCGTTATTGAAACAGCTCACCCGTATTCCAGTAGCAGCAGCTGTCCTCTTGTCCATAAAATTCGGATCTGAGCCCTGTCTGCTTGGAACTGTTTCTGTTTTTAACTAGTCTGCAAAATACCATATACCCTCAGCACATTTGCACACATCTAGCCAAATGCCAATCTGCCAGAGCCACTGGAAAATATAAAACCTCTCTACTATTGATCGAGTTTGGATCCAGGACAGATTTAAGGATATTATTATTTAAAAGACTTAGGAGCAGAAGATGATCAGCCAATGTTCCCTTGACTTGTGTCTTTTTTGTGTCTGCAGTGTAAACTCTGACTGGAATCCCAGGGGCTGCCCAATGTCCGTGGTTCATCCTGAGATCTTCAGTTTGGAGTACAGCCCTGGGCCTCCCTGGGCTCTGTGCTCATCTGATGAGGAAATTTGAGGCTGAGGCTATATTCAGGTCCATCTTCTGTGCAGGGCAGGAACTGACTGGGCATGTTGAGGTGGACAAGCAGATGAGATCAGTATAATGCCCAGTAGAAACTAAAAATTGATCTCTGAAAACATATGGAAATGAGTGGTAAATGGCAGCTGCCCGTTCAGAAGAAAGATACTTGCTTTTCTGCCAGATCCTTCTTGGATCATGCATAAACTTTTGAGAAAGAGCAAGGATGCTTTTGGCTCTGGCCTTTATATCTGGGGAACAGAGCAGAAGTACAAAGAAGATATTTTAAAAGCATTTAAAATTTGCCAGATGAGTTCTGCCCTTAGTTGTGCTCCACTGCAACCAAAGCTCTGGGCTCCTGATTTTGTATATCTGAAAGGCCTGAGGGAAGGAATCTAAGAAGGTTTTGTATGGACTATTTGATGCCTCCAAGGTAAAAGCTCAGAAGAAGTTCCCTAAAGAAAAATCTTATTTCCACACTGTTATTTGCTTTAAGTAGGCTAAAGATAAAAGAGATCTCCTACTTCTAAAAGAGAGAGAAAAAAGCAAGAGGCAGATCGTGGCAGTAACACAGCTGAGATACCAAAATGAATGGGTAGCATCTTGCTGAGCTGCTGATGCAGTGTCCGCATTATAATTTTTTTTTAATTCATTTTTTGAACTATTTTTTTTTTATAGCAGATCTTAGAGCAGAGGAACTCATTATTACAATGAATGTACTGCATCAGTAGTGCTAAGCTGCCACCTCTGTAAAGGACTCTTCCTACACCCTTGTATGTAGCAGCGTGTCGGTGACTAGGTGGAATTTCCTGAGATATTTTTTGATCTCTTGTTTTTCTATTTTTATCACTGGGAACAAGAGTGATTCACAGATTTGGCAGGCAGAAGTCAATCAAAGCCATTGCTATTTTGGGTCCTTCAGAAATTAACTGAAAACCAGGAACATAAATACGCATCTTCTCATTTGGAAAGTGTATAAGGTTCAAAGACATACAAATGTATATCATTTCTCCATGTGGATTTTGAAAGATGTGCATAGCAACAGGAAAATTCAATGAAGGAACTGTATGTTTAAATGATGAATCTGTCTGGTAACTCCATGGGAAGTTGTTTGCATTTATCAGCTTCTATTCAAGGAAATTCTGAAAAATCCCTCTTAAGCTTTTAGATTTGAGATATGCATTAATTTTTTTATCTGATGGATTTTGATGCTTCTTTCTGCAGGCTGAACAGACACAAGCATATCACTCTTTCAATGATTTCTTTTGATTTTAAATTAAATTAAATTTATAATTAAATTTATTCAAAAAATATTGTTCCTTTTTTTTTAAATGTATTTACTTGTGTGTGTACGGAAATAGTCAAAATTCAAACTGTTTCTGATTTGATAAGGGTCATTCTGAAGCATCTCATCTGAGGGTCAAGTTTAAAACTCAGTGGTGATTATTGTCTGAAAATAGGACAGTTTGTTTTCATTCCTTTATTAGGTGCAATAGCACTTATAGAGAAAAATGGTGCATGTGGAAATGTGAAATATAGTCTAGAGCTACATCTGCTTTCTATAAAAACTACTGTCAGTGAAATGTTAAATGTCTCAGTATTCAAATGAAGAATGCACACAGGTTAAACTCATGTAAGTCAGTAGCTGAGGCTGATTTTACTTCCTTGTAGCAACTAAATATTCATACAGTTCCTGCTGTCCTTCCAACAAAGTTTTTGTAATGTTTTTAAATTTATTTTCAGTATTTGTTTCAGTTCTGGAGAACAGCAATAGAATGTTCACAATATTGTCTTCAAGTTAAATGCTGTTTTTTTTGTTAAAATAGTCTTAGGAATAGTCTTGTCAGGCCATGCAGATGCCATGTGGTGCTTCAGTTGCGTTGGGTCTGTCTTCTCCTGTGGGATAGAGATGTTTCTGAGACCTATTAATCACGTGTGTTTGTCAGATGTCCCTGCATAGCAGAAGACAGGCACGCTAAACCTGCCCTGCCTCTTCTAACGTCAGGGAAGAGACCACGGTACATCATGCGTTAGCTCAGCTCTCGTGGGAACTGCTGGATCTGTTGTTTAGATGTCTTGAAGCCATCTGCCATGGGTACCTGAGGTTGCTGTCTATACTGGAAGTCTCCCACAGGAAAACAGAAAATAAAAATTGTTTTTCACTGACAGCTGCTTTCCACTTCCATGTTAATAATGCATGATGGGCCTCTGGAAAGGTAACGTGGAAACAAGGTTGGGCTATTTTATTATTATGTCTGATATTCAGCTATGGAGCCGTTGCCTTAGGACCTCTCCATGTACAGAACTGTGTGTTGTGAATTTCATCAGGAACCATTTTACCTTGTAGGAAGGACAGAATACAGGAATTTACATGTTATGAATGTGTAGCTAAGGCTGGGATTTAACTCACATGATTATCTTGGTATTTTTTGGAAATACTACAGTGGTGAGCCAGGCCCTTTGGTTCTTATTTGTAATGTTTCCAGCTTGTGCTGGCATTTCTCTACAAAAATAAAATCTTGCTGAGCCAGTGAAAAACCCTTGGCCTGCTGGTGATTGTAAATAGGGGCCACTTAATGCAGAGCACTGTGATCAAATGCTTGCAAGCATTTGTATTCAACACATGCATTTAATTAATGGCAGAATAAAAGCAACTAAGAATTCAAAGTATCTATTTTAAATATATTGTGATAAAAAGGAGAGTATGGGTTTTACATGGCAGCTATCTGCAGACTGCCCAAGGAGCTCTCCTTTTAAATCTCCTGACAGTTATTTCTTGTTATGTTCGTTTCCTCTATTCAACTGCCATCTCCTCATTTTTGGCTATAAACAAGTACCATATGCTCAGAGGGCTGATGGACTTTGCTGTGCTTGCGTCTCGTGTTATTAGTTCACATAATTGTAAAATGGCAATGTTTGAGGTACTGCATTGCCTCAACTTGTGGGGATTTTTGCTTTAGATTTTGGTAGTCCTGACACATTTAGTAATTTGTAAAAACAAACAAGCAAATAGACAAAAAAAAAAAAAAAAAACCCTCAAAAAACTATTAAGAACAATCATATACAGTGACGTTACTTTCAATATTGAAAAGATTGAGTCAGTAAGAGCAAAAAAAAAAAAAAAGAAATGGAATAAGCCATCCATGTTATTACTGATTCACTTCATGCTACTTAATTACACAGTACAATTAACAATGCTGTAAAAGCAATTTTTCTTTCTTTCAGTACAGTGATGAATGCCTAACTGAAGTCTGAAATTCCTGCTGGCTCTTTCTAGATGAGTGGTGAGCACCAGCCCACTGCCCTCCTGCCTGTCCATCTCCCCACGGATGAGGTGCAAACAGAACAGCATCTCTCCAGGTAGGTGGGCATAGCCTCAGTGCAGGCTGTGGGCAGCAGCTTCTGAGTGTGCAGCAGGGGGCCTGCAGCTTCCTCATGAGAATGTGGGGAGTGGGAGGGGTTCATCTCCTCTCTGGAGACTGATAGGATATGAGGAAATGGCTTAAAGCTGGGTAAGGCTGGGTGCTAGGGAAAGGTTCTTTGCCAGAGAGTGGTGCTCATGGCCCCAAGCTGCCAGAGCTCACAGAGCACTTGGACAATGCCCTTAGATGTATGATTTAACTCTTAGCTTGCCCTCCTGGAGCCAGGAGTTGGACTCAGTGAGCTTCATGGCCCCTTTTAATTCAGGATCTTTCATGCATCTGTGAGAGGGGATCAGCCTTGGAGGTGCTGGCACCAGCACAGCCCTGTCCCCATCCCTCACACTGACTGCTGCATTCTGCCAGGACAGCCATTTGCACGGCCACGTGGTGAATGGAGCTGGAGAGCAGATCCAAGATAAAAATAGGCCTGGTCTGTAGCATCAAATCGTATTTGTGTGGGCTGGGACAGGAAGCAGGGGCTAGAGGGGCTAGTGGCATCACTGCCATTTATGGGTATGTCTGTAGTGTCTGTAGCTGGAATCCTGGTTATGAGCTGCACAGGACCAACACCGCGTCCTGACGTGCTTACATGGTAGTTGATTCCAATTTTTTACTGCTCCGGCCGTGAAAAATCCCAGTAAATTAATTCTGATAATGCTTCAGATTTTTTTCCAGATGCTTCCTTTCTCATTCATATTTAATGAAGTCTGTAAATACACATTTGGACATCTGTGTATCTTTTACAGTTTTTTACCTATTATTTAAGCAGACTATTGAGCTATTGATGTTTAGGCAGAAGGCCAAAAAGACATTAATGACACTTAGTCAACTCTATCTTGTATTTAACTGACAGACCAATTTTGGATGGATGTCCTCGTTTCTGTTTTTAAAACTTCTACTGTCTCACTTGAGGCTGATGTTCATGGCCAAATAATCTAAGTCTTGAGTGGGCCAACATCTTAAGAAACATTTTGTCGTCTTTTTCCTTTTGGTTCAGCAAAATAGGAATTTAGCAGAGATATAGGTTAGCAGGAACTTTTCTGCTGAGTTTTGTTTATGCCTTCTTGCTTAATGCAATGCCTTGGAGAAGCTGCAGTCTCAGGCTGGAAGCAGCTGTGATAGTGAGGGGAAAAGAAAGAATTCAAAGTTATGCAACCAATTGTCAATCATGCAAATGGGAGCACACAGCACCATGAGACAAGCATCCTACTTAAACCCTATGTCTCTTGTAGATTTGTCCTTGAAGTACTTGAAGAAAGGAATGATAATTTGACAGTAATTGTCTCATCCAACACATTTCTATGCTGATTTTTTAATGCTTATATTTAAGAGCTATACTTTTGCATCATACTGACCCTAGCAAAATTAACAAAACATTTTGGAGGCTAAATACAAATCTACCTGGATATAAATTACCTGGAAAGAAAATGGAGCAAATGAAAGCTGAGGGCTTTAGGATGACTGTTTACAAGTTTTAAAAATATCTTTCTCCTTCAAAGTCATAAACTGTACATTTCTTTTCATAACTCCATTTAGGCAATTATTCTGGCTGGGAACTGCTAAAATCTGCAGAGAACCATTAAAACTTCATCTCAGATTCATTCTTGTGTTGTGTTATTAAGCACTGACTTATCCTGAATATGGAAAGCACGTAGCATTTTTCTGCAGAGATGGACCAAACCTCTTGGGAAAAAATAATTTCTACTAATAAAGCTGTATGCTTCCTGTCCACAAGATTTTACTCTTAATTTTTAGTCTGTTTAATGGGGAAAAATATGAGTAACAATCTTTCTATGTACATACTGCAATAGATTTCCCCTTCCATTCTCCAAGAGTGTAATAGTGTACAAAGTGAGAGAAAGCAAAATGAGAGGGAACACAGTGATGTATGTGGGAGGAAGGGGAGCTTTGTGCAAGCTTCATTTTGGGGAAAGAAGGGGAATATCATGGGAGAGAAGGTTGCTGTTAGTGGGAACAGACTAACAGATAAGGAACATGGAGTTTTTGAGCAGGACTGGACTTAATTCATTTACAGAGAAGAAAATAGGAATTAATAGTATCTCCAGGCATGTGGTAACTGTTGAATCACAGCCCAAACCACTGATTGAGCACCTGGGGAAAGGACCCAAGCAGCCCTGGGAGCACAGGTGAAGGCAATTCAGCTGTTCAACCTGAAGGAGTGGAGCCTGGCTGCACCTCTCTTAGACCTCATTTAAGGGCTGAGTGCCACTGGGGAAGGTTTTTGTCTGTTAAGAGAGAGAAAGTTAATAGGTACGGTTGCTTTATTCATTAAGAGAGCCCTCCTTTGTGGAGATTCCCTTGTGAGCCTACGTCTTCAGAAATGGGTGAGCACTTTTCCTTTGTAGCACCTTTCTACTGAGTTGGACCCTTTGTCATTAAACCTCTGTATCACCATTCCACTGTGTTGATCTTTCCGATTGTTGCTTTAGGGAATGAGTGGAAAGAAAGGGGGACAGCTGTTCTAGGGGCAGCAGAGAAGATAAATAGTTGCAAGGTTTGGCATGTAGTTCAGCGTGGTTTTCCTCTTGAACCAGACTCTGTTATTTTTATTTTCTGAAAGTTAGTTTTAGTATTAAATTTTATGTTCAAAAAAATGGATACAGTTTAACAGTTTTTCAGTAAAGATGACAGACTAGGTAATTTTAATCTAATACTAATTGTCCAGAACTAGAGACTACATATGTTAGCAACAAACCCTTTAGATGTAAAAAACAGTTTACCTATTGTGTTATAGCTAGCTTGAGAATGGCTTCTCTGTCTTTCCTCAATCAGATGTTTAAATGAAAACATAGGCAAGAAAAAATAAAAACAAACAGGAAAAAAAAACCAAGTGTGGACTGATCCTCCTGTAGACCAAATACTCACAAAGTTAGTCCACATACTTTGCAATTTATATAATCTTAGTAAGATAGTTCACCTTTGGGGACTTCTTCTATTCAAAGAATGGTATAATGAAGTATCATCATTTCTGTAATGCATCTTTTGAAATGTGTTGTCAAATGAATAATTGTTTGGCAAACCTCCTGAAAAGATAATATGCTCAAAAATATTACTTTTTTTTTTTCACAGAGTGTAATAAAACCCTTGATGTTTGCATCTATTGATTCAATTTAGTCAAACTTTGTACATCCCTTTTTTATTGATTAAGTTTTCAGTAGCAAATGTTTACAGCTGGTAATCAATGGTTGTAATTTAGAAATTTATACCTCAGGTGTGTACCTTGAAGCATTGTTGCCATCTGTACTGTCACTGGACGATGGTGTGGTACTTTACTGCGTATTATATTGTCAGAAGAAACTTGAAAGAAACTTTGGTGGTTTGGTAGATGGGAGGAGGCTGTCAGGGCCCTGAGGGCACTAATGAGCTTCATCTGCTGTGAGCAGCCTCACCTGAGTAGCCCTGCCCATGGCACAGGTGCATCTGTTAAGCTCAGGGCTTTGCCAGGGTTCTGCTATTCTGTACCTTTCTCCATCTGTCTCCCCAGTTGATTGGTTAAATGGATTTGCAATTCCTGGGTCAGTCAGAGGTCTGGATCATTCCTTTGCTGCATCTGTTGAGCACCGGGCTGCTGGTGGTCCTGCTGTGTTACCTCCACTCAGGTACCATTGGATTGGGCCTGGCAGTGGAAGGTTACTTTTGAGAGCAGCCCCATTCCTGATGGTCTCTGATAGCAGTGATCTGCAAGAAGAGTCTTCTCAGATATGTTAAGGATGTAAACAGATGGAAATGAGGAGGGAGAGAAGTTCACTTCTAACTGCTTAGGTAAGACAACCAAAGAAGCTAAAGGGAAGCAGAAAGAGCTATAGCTCTTCCTGCCTTAAGCTATTATGCTAAGCTATTTCTGCCTTAAGCTATTAAGTTGCTGTTTCTTCCTGTTTTCTTCTTCCCAGCAACTATAACCCAAGGGAAGATCTTTCTAAGGGCTACATAAGGGAACAGGATGGCTAGGAGTGTAAAAAGAGGTCTGAAAGCTCATTATGAGCCAATGGTAACTGTTATTGATGCTCTTCAAAAGACTATGTGGGAATAGACCAGCATGTCTAGAGAAGAGAAGTAAAAGTAATTCCTAGTTGGTTTATGGGAGAACAAAGCACAAGGCTTAGAGTGAAAGATGATGTTTGTGAGAATTATGAAGTAGACACTGAGCCCAAACAAATCCTGCCAGCTTGAGTGAGAGCTCAGTGAGAACACTGGATGCTCTTGTGTGAAGGCACTGACTGCAGGTACAAAATATAAAAGTAAAAAAAATAAAAGTGGTTTAGAAGGAGAAAGTGAAAATGGGGGAGAAGAAAAGACTTGTAGACGATAAAAAGAAAAGAAACAGGCAGTGCAGAGAGAAAGTAGTGAAAGTAGTAACAAATGCCTTCACTTGTATGGCTCACTTAGCTCTTTCCTTTGCTGATAGCATGGATAGCACACTTTATGTCTTAGTGAATCAAATAGGGGTGAGCTGTGTATATATGAAAAATGCTGGGTATGTGATTAAAAAGGTAGAATTACCATAGAAGTGCCAGTGTCCCCTGGTTTGTCTCTTTCCCATCGTGATGTCTAGTATTATTAGATTGCCTACTGGGCTTTGTTTTGGCTTCTGGTGACTAAGAAATGGTGATGTGGTGACACAGCGGTAGGATTTATAGAAAACCCTTTTTGTATTCCATTGTTCTATAGGGGGTGGGAAAAATGACTGATTAAAATTTGTCTTGCACTTCAAGCTTGGATTTCATAGTCTTGATACCACTAACTGCATACTTTAATTTCATGCATCTTCACTTTCAACCTTGACATCATTTAATGGGGGGGGAGGAGGGGGGAGGGAGGAGGAATGATTTTTCCCTGCCAAATCTCAGGCTCTATACAGGCAAATTTACTAAGCCAAATTTTTATGACTGATTTTTCAGTGTGTGTATTTGATAAAAACAGATGTAAAGAGAAGAGCCCTCTATTTGTTGAAACATCACATGGGAATGTTTTATGGCAAAGATCTCTGCGTGAAGGCCTCTAAGTAGGACTGGTGTCAAAGGAAAAAGTTACAGCAAAGTGGGGGGATAGCTGTAAATTTCACATTATTATGCTTTATTCATGCATACAAATATTAATAGGGAATGTATGATAAGTAATTAATAGACTACATGTAATTTTTCATGAGCTTAATGTCAGGGTAGGTGGGAAAATCCTCTGGCAAAAGGAGCATCGCAGCCTCATTAAAGGTTGCATGTTAGAACGAGCTGAGCTGCCTAGCTGCTAGGAGTGACTGAGCACCCACCCTTTGCAGTGAGCAACTGCCACAGCCTTCTGGTGTGACTTTTACTGAGTGTTGTGGTTCCTCTTCCAGTCTGGGCAGACGTGATATCAAAAGGCAGGCTGGTCTTTCATCTCCTATTTAAGGCAATTAAGATGAAGGCATGCCTTCTCAGCAGCTTAACAGCTGAATTAAATCCATATCCAAACGGCAAATTGAAATTCATTAATATGTGGTATTAAAAATCTGACCATTTTTAATGCATCACTTGTGCTTTTGTGAGTGCTGGGATTGTCAGTACAGGCAATACTTGTTTGCATTGTGAAACAGCCTCTCAAGAGTGTGCAGGAGGTGGTATGCATCAGCAAAGTGGGTAGCAGTGTGTTAAGCACTGAACAAAGGGCTCCTACTTTTTTCTAAGTTAAGAAATATTCCTTTTAGAAAAGGAGAAGAAAAAAGGCAATAAGAAAAACATTCTCAATTGAGCTGTGAGGAATACTGCCTTAATTTTTCTTCTTCTTAATTTTGTTGACTTTCGGAAGGACAGTGAAGTTAATGCCTGCTATACTTGATGCCTACCTCTGCTTCCCTAATGTCTTCTGAGGTCGCTGGTGCCAAAGGTATCCCATTCCTGGGATGCATCTTCAAGGCATACACCAACTTGTTCTCTTCTGCCTTCTTTTTGGCTGATTTTCACTGCTGTCAGTGCCTGTTCTGGTAGAGATCAATCTGTATTCCTGTTCTCTTAAGTCCAGATGTCCATCTGGTGGGTAGGGTCCCTGTGTCTGAAAGAATGAAAGCAACATCTTTAATTTTCAGGCAGGCTACTTTCCCTGTTGACCTTTTCAGTTTTTGAACGTTTAGCTCCCTGTATTCTCTGATGTTAGCAATAATTAAAAGACCATGCACAAAGGAAGACAAATTCTGATATATTTTTATTTTAAATGCCACTGCCAAGTTGATTATAGTTTTAAGATTTGCATATCTTGTGGTTTTTGTTTCTTAAGCTGCTGTTTAAAAAGAACGGGGATGAGGGGAGTGGTGGTCAGGAAGCTCTTCCAGCAGCATACAGCCATCCTGCATGACCTTGACCAGCCAGTCAATAACTCATTTACACACTTGATAAAACTGGCTAATACCTTTGAGGAAATCTTGCCACAAATGGCCTTGCGCTGCTACAATATCGGAAGCTGTTTCCTATTGAGAATGCTTTCAACAGCCCACAGTTCTGCTCATGTTTGTCCTGATGGCAATGCTGGCAGTGGCTGATGGCTTCTTTACCCAACAGGTTGTTGTCAGTATAACTCTGAAGATAATTGGTTTTAAATACAGGTATTTATTATAGGGCTGTTTCTCTAGTCGGAGGAGTCAGACAAGTATTTGCTGAAGGCAATTCATCCCAATTAATCCCTGTCAGTGATTAGTTTGTTTTGGCTATATACATGCTAATTTTTAAGCAGTTAGAGTTGGTTGAGATTTGTGTCTGTTTTAAGCCAGCGCTCCAAGATAATTTACCATGTTAAAATATTGACTGTTTCCTTCTTTCCTCTCTTTTCCTCTGAATGCCCATGCTCTCATGGATTTCTGAGCAGACCGCTGCAAAATATGCAGTCAGAAGTCAGACTCCAGTATTTTCCAAGTTGTCTGTGCAAAAGGAGCCTTAGTAGGCCACTTCTGAACAGGTGTCTCTTTGTTTTTCACATCACTTTTGTCACCAGTGAATTGACAGCAATGGCTTCTTTCCTATTCCCTCACCCACAGAATCACCTCACATTTAAGCAGACATCTTGCCATGCAGATGCCAAGCAGACATGTCTGCCCTTCTGGGGTGAAGTTTAATTTAGGCATATGTGGAAAAAAAAAAAATCTATCAGTTTCACTGTAGCATTTAATATAACCATGAGAATTTTCTTTTGGTTGGCTGTTGTGGTATTGGCCATCAGAAAGGTTTTTAAAGTTAAGATTTTTCTATGTCCCGTTCACCTATAACCTAAATCAAGACCTCTTTCAAATTTGAAGCTCCCACTGGGGTTCTCATGCTCTAAGGATGTTGACAAATTAGCCCTATGTTTGCATCCTTTAATTTGTCTGCTTAAAAGACTATAACATGGTTCATTTTTTCCTTGATTGGAGGCTGGGGATGCCTCTGCACTGCAGCTTTGCTCTTTCTTGTTGCTTCTTTGAGTATTCTGCATCCAACTAAATTATTGCTTACCCTAGCATTTAAAACCAGATGAAAATCTCAGCCCAGCGAAACTGATGGCTTTGCTGTCTCCCTTGATGGGTTCAGGATTGTAGTTTTTTTTTATTTTCAAGGATGTTAGATTAAGCACCAAGCTTTTTTGGCAGCCTGGACTCATTAGCAGATTTTAAAGTGCCTCTTTTCCGGGCTGGAATGACCTAGTAGCCACCTTAGCCATGCTGGGTAAATACAATGAACTATTTGATTGGAAAATTCTTTTAATAAGTGGTGCTTTAGTAAAACTTGTAGTTTGCCCTCTGAATCCTGATTAATATAAATAAATCTTAATTACCCTCTTGCTTGGCCTTACCTTCCTTTCTTGATAGAACGATGATTATTTTCAGTAACAGCAATAAAGCTTCAGCTCTTATCTGGAGTAATTCCTGTGCATTCCAAATCTAATAGACTAGATGCACAGCATTTTTCTACAATAAAGGCCAACTGACTTTATTCAGCTTGCACAATCCTTTCCTGAAAAAACCCTTTATACAGCTCATGTCAGCAGTAATTATGGACTGAGTGACGGTGCATGCCAATCAGTCAGCAGCTGCTGTTTAATTAGGCCAGAGGAGTCAAATAATGAATTTGCCATTAAGTGCAAGAGTAGATCATGTTTAACGCTTGCTGTTTCTCAAGTATTGTTTTGCTCACACTTTTGAGTGAACCTTGAGCGCTCTGCACAGGTTTTGATGCTGCAGTATAAGAAGGACATAATGCTATTAGAGAGTGTTCAAAGCAGGGCTATAAAGGTAGTGAAAGGTCTAAAGGATGCGACGTGAGGAGCAGCTGATGTCATTTAGTTTGGGTGTGTGGAAGAGAAGACTGAGGGGAGGTCTCATGGTGTCCTGTAGCTCCCTTGTGAGTGGAGGAGCAGGCACTGATCTCTGTTCTCTGGAAGTAGGACCAGAGGGAATGGCTTGGAGCTGCATCAGGGAAGGGTCAGGCTCTGTAACAGGCTCTCCAAAGAAGTATTGATGGCATCAAGCATGCTGGAATTCAAGGAGTGCTGGGGCAACGCTGTCGGAGTTACGGTTTGAATTTTTTGGGAGCCAGGAGTTGTGCTTGATGATCTTTGCGGTCCCAGTCCAATTCAGGGTATTTCATGATCCTATGATTCAGAGCCTGTCTGTTCTGCTTGCTGCAGCACCACGGCTGCCCTGTGCCCTCTGGGATTGTCTTCTACAACAGGGTAAGAGAAGAGGCTGGAAATATTTGAGGAAATCTTGAATGAATCTTGGGAGGTTGATTAGGACCAGACACAAGAAAGTTGCTCGGGGTGAGGCTCACTTCAGTTTTGAGTATCTCCAAATATGAATAATTTTCAAGACTTCTAAGCACTCTATTCCAGCATTTGAATATGAGTATTGTAACACTGGATGCCAGAGCACTCACCCAGAAACTACTAACTGATGTGAGAATGATTGTGATAGTTCTGTAGACAGGCCATACAGCACATTAACTTCAATGAGTTTTCTAATTTTAATCTGTCCCATATCTACAGCATAATTTTCAGTTTGGCCCTGAATCTGAATAGCCTTTTCTGAATGGTAATAGAATCCATGCAAGTCAAGCTCCATTGATGAGTCTACAATGAGAAGATTCGTAGTGCTGCCCTGATACTTGAGAAATGGTTTTTGTTCCTTTTCTTCTGGGCATCAATCTGTTGACAGTCATGATGTTAAATCCAAACAAAAGTCATTTTTAAATATGCACTTCAAGGATTTCTAGCTTTTTGATTTTCATCGTAGGCCAATTAATTAAAAAGAACAGTTTTCAGTTTATTTTAAAATAATGCTCACATCACTCCTGAAATGATGATAAATACTCTGTAGTTTTAATGTGAGTGAGCTGGTAGCCAATGTTATTTGCAGACATTTGTGAATTGATACATTGAACAAAGAGACTTCAGCTCTGCAGTGTTCTGTTTTTCATCCAATTAATCATTCTCTGAAATCCATTCAGTCACCATTGCCCTGGTGGCACTTTTTTGTCACTTCTGTCTTTATGCCCATACAGTTAGATTTTTTTCTATGACACTAGATTATGTCCCAGTAAGATTTCTGTGAGGTGTAAAGCATTGTGAAAAGAACTTTGTGTTACTATATATTTACACTCAATTTTTTTTTTTTATAAGTAGAAGGTTTTACTTTTTACAGAAGATAGGACAGAAAACTTATGTTCTTGTCTGCTTTCTCTTACAAGGCTCTGAGCAATTCAGGATGGGATTCTCAGTAAGATCTCTATATCTAGTATTTATCTCCTGTTACAAATTACAGATGTATGCATTAAATATTTCTTTAAATAAGATGATGAATGGAATGTGCAGAATCTGACCATGGCTCAGAAGAAAAACATCCAAGGTGTAAGAGCCCAGGCACTGGGGAAAACCACAGGATCTGGCCTCATCTGTTCAAGTTGTACATCTAATTTCAGCTCTAACAAAATGCTGGTGAATGCTCAGGCCATCAGGGTGCTGACTGTTAGTAATACTTCCCAAGCAATAAATCCACTTATTTTAGTCTTGTGGCAGGCATAACTGAGGCAAAATCTCAGGCAAATTTTGCTTTTCTTCTTAGGTCTCAGACTGGTAATTGCAGATCCATGTTTGACACCTGTTTGCCCAACCAGTTATGAAGTTGGCTGACGTGGGTTGGGTGCTCCCCCAGATGCATCCTCCACATAACATTCACATGAGCTCTCTAGCTGTTCCCTGATTTGATTACCAACAAAGCATTTTAAACATGATAGCTGTTCCATGAATTTTTGAAACTCCGTGGAAAGTGCAGTTTCTAAGCATAGTACCTTGGCATCCACATGCAAAAGTTACCTTGGAGAGGCTGCGCAAAAGGTTAGAACTGTAACACTCAACAATCAATAATATATGAGTTGGATGAGCAGTATACTGTACTTTGCAGTGCATGATCAATAATGCATTTTCATGCTCAACTTTTTAATCCTCATACAAACTACATCAAAAATTTCATGCTAGACTGACCATGAGAATCAATAATAGAGAAAGGTTCCCTCTTCCCTTTAGTACAGTTTAATGAAAGACATAATGATGTGCAGCATCATTTAGTAAACAATTTCTATTATGCATCTTCTGGAAAGGCCAAATGGAAAGTGTTGCTTAATGTAGTAATAGAGTTATGAATTTTCAAAAATGATGAATGAGAAAATGAAGGTGGTCATTCTGATGCTTCAAGTAGTCTATTGTACACAGAAACACAAGGGAAATGGTTTACTCATATCAAGCTAGGTTCCATTCTTTTTGTGTCATCATAGTATGCAAAAATAAAGGGGCCATGTTCCAATATACAGGACAAATAGCTGTCTCTGGTTTTCATTGGTTTTACAGCCATGATCTCGTACTTTTGTGTTAAATAAAATTACTTCTGTGAATTGAGATGTGGCACTGACTAGGAATCTAGTTGTAAAATAATGTATAAAAATTTCCATAATATTCATGAAAGTTTTAAACTTTAGTTCCTCTGCTGAATCACGTAGCAAAGTTTTATTACAGAAGTTCTTGTGCATTGGTAGAACATTTGCTATTATACAAAAAGGAAGATCAAACTTTGCCTAATGCAAGTTGACCACATTTCTATTTCAGGCTTGAAATCATTAATCCCTTTTTGCTGAGTCACAAAGTGTATTGCTTTGTTAGCAGTACTTCAGATCCCCCTGGACTTCTGCTACTTTTTTTTTTACTGCATCACCAATTATTTATGAGGTATTATTAATTATAGGTGATCTATACTTGCACCACTTTCCATGGCTGTTTCTGGCAGCTCATTTAAACAAGAAACTCCTGTAAATAGTTTTTTACTTCCTCTGTAGCAAGCTGCCAGCTCTGTAGTATAAGATGATTTTTATTTAAATTGTTATGAAATTGCTGGAGTGTGTACATGTGTTCCTGGCAGAAGCAGGCTACTGGATACGCTGAGACACTTTTGAACAATGAATGGGAGAGAATGTGGGAAATGTGCAAGAGAGACACTAAATTCAATATTATCTGATTTCTGCCTTCTGCAAAAGAAAATATAGCCTTTGGTTCTGAGTAAAGATAGTTAGGGAGAGCCAATTTTATTTTCCTTAGAGGGGTTGTTATTCTTTTGAAGCAAAGGTCTATGAAAGTATGGAAATGAGTTCTTGTAGAGCTGGGATTGTAGCAGGAACAGTATGCTTACTTTGGTGCTTGGTGCTTGTCTCCCCTTTTTTGGTGTTATTTTGTAAGGTGTGCTATTCACCTGAGGTATTCTGAGTCCATTGACATCAGAAGTATATCACCAATGCAACTTGTAGCAACTAAATTTCCCCTTGTTTGTGATGTCTCTGTGATAAGATGATTATGTTGGGAAAGATCCTATTGTAGTAATCTTTTGTGTTATGAAAGAAGAGGGTGGAGGTGGAAGAAGGAAAAGAAGTGAAGTTGCAGTTTTTGTCTGATTTCCTGTTATCAAACCTCCCAGGAATGGTGATGTGAGCTTCTCTGGCTGCAAGGGTGGGTGGGTGGGTGGTTTTGGTTGGATTCTGGCCAGCTCCGGTGGAAAACTTCCTCATGGAGTACCAATAAGCAAAATTCAGCTTTTTTTCATTAACACAATGGAACAGTAAAGGCTAGCCTCTTCCAGGCTGGGATTGGTACCTGAAGATAAAGCTGTATTTCCTTATCTCAGCTAACATTTCCCATGTGATATTTTTTTTGCACAATCCTATTAAACAGGCAATTAAGATACTAAGAAACAGTACAGAGCAGTTGCTGACAGTAGCAAATAAAAATAATGAAGAATTTCTCACAAAATGATTTCTTTGTCTTGCAATCCGCATATTTTGATGCTTCTTGAAACTCTGTAACAAGGACATAATGGCAATATGGCTTTTTACGTTGTTCATCTTAGAGAACGCATCTCCTAATTGAGATCCCCCATAGCAGTCGCATCCAGGTCAGCCTGAGCTGGCAGCTCAGATGTCAGTATCAGTTAAAGGGAAGAGAGGTTCAGCCCTTTCCTGCTGCTGGGTGAGCTCACCTCCACCCTGTGCGTTACAGCCTAAGCTTGTCCTGCCTTACCGCAGGTGTAGCTCAGGTAGTAACTGAGGCACCAGTTGGGACTGAAACCCTTGGATTCCTTTATCTCATTGGAGAGAGACAAACACCCCCAGAGTATGACTCAGTCTCAATCTGCTAATTTTCTGGAGGTGTCTGCTTATCTGCATTTACTGTCGAGGGTGTGCAAAGTGACTGTTCTCCCAAATTAGGTATTCTGCTCAGATGTGTAATTGGGAAGAATAATCCAAATTTAAGTCCTCAACGTACTTATAAAAGTTAAGCTGAGCTTCTTGCTGCCATTATCCAAAGTATTTAAGGTCAAGCTTTAGTGTGCCTGCCCATCAGGTCTCAGCCCTGATTCCAGTGGGGAGAAAGAAAGTATTTATATCTTCATTTCTGGATAAATGTGGTTTGACACCGCTAATAGTAACAGCCCTGAAAGTGTGCAGAGTTGAGAACAGAGTTCTTAATGACCAAACTGGGGCTTGAGTAATGGCAGATCTCTTTATTGTTCTGTCTTTCCTCTGTTTTCTACCTTCCCCATTAATTATTTTCTTGACCACATAACTTATTTGTATTCAATTTCTGATCTTAAAAATGCAGACCAGGGGGCTTTCTCTTGATTGATATGTTTCTAAAGTGACTCCACGCTGTGATTATCATGGAATTAATCATTTGACTCCATCAGCAGAAAGATCCCTGTGCTGACTTTCAGCAATATGTGTCGTGGCTGTTATTGCATGCCAACAAATTCATTTGAGGCTGAATGAAATCCATAGATCTTGTCTGGAAGAGGTAGTTTGCAGTGCTGTTGCTTTTGTTTCATCACTGCAGTGTTAGTTAAAATTACTCTCAGCACCCCAGTATTGCTTGATTGCTGGGTACTGCAAATTCAGGAGAATTAGAGCTGCTTAAGCGTGGTGGATAGACTCTGGTGATTCAGCAGATATTCTGCCTTTGTTCTTTTTGCAGTACCCACACAAAAAAACCTACTTTTCCTTCTTCGCCCATGGAGAGACAACCTATTTTATTTCTTTTAACCACATCCAGATGACGTCTCTGGAGGCATCTTGGAGAGAGATGGGAGGAAAAAAAGACCTATTGTTAGTTATAACCCACTCTTTCGCTGACATATTTTATGAAATCAAGGTCTGATACAGTCAGATGACTTCACTCACTCCTGCTTTTTCAATCTCAGCTTTGTATTCTCTGAACAGTGGTGAGGAGAAGGGTTGAAAATCGTTGTTTAAGTACTTAGGAAGTAGAAATATGACATTGCTGGATCCTGAAACTTTCTGCTGTGTTTAAGGTCTCCATGTTGATCCTTGGCCTTCAGTAGGAACAATTGTTCTGGTTTCTGCTTCCATCAGAACTGTTAGCTCAGGGAGGGACAGGTAGTTGGTCCCGCTTCAGCTTCTACTTTAGAGTATGATTTAGCCTCATCCATATTGCTTTAGTGGCCAGATTATTCTGAAGTGGGGCAGGGAAGCTCACTGATCTGGCTGAAAATAAACTTGAGCTTTGGGTTTATTTTCAGGTGAGCATTGGGTTACCCCCATGCAAAAGAAGAGGTGAGAAACTGCAGGTTCCTTCTGTGCTGCAGAAGGGCAGCTCTGCTCTTGCATCAGCACTGCAGTCTTAATCTGTTGAGACCAAGTGAAAAATCACAAATGTAGGTGTCTGAAGTGGGAATGCTGACTCTCTAAATAGCCACTAGGCACAAGGATTCCTTTCAAAGCTTTTCCAGTGTGACTATCTTCAGCAGCAATCTATTAATAGGCTGCTAATTTAGAGAAGTACCAGTGGCAATTAACACTGTGTAGTGGCACCCTTTCAAGGATGGAAGTGCTTATTCCCACAGCAATTATGTTATTGCTTAGCACAGCTTTTGCTAGTATATTTGCTCATGCAGCGTTGCACTTAATCAGGGGCTGTGAAATTCCTATCAAGTGAGGAGTTTTATTAAGGCATTGGATCTTTTTTAGTTTTAATATATTTTTAAATGGTTTATTGTCAGCTGTTCCACAGTAAGGCTGCGTGGGGAAGAAGGCCTGGCTGCTATGTAACGCAGGAGGGCTGTCCCTTACTCCTCCCCTAGGAATCAAGGATGTTGAGCAGAAGGGCTCTCTTGGAAAGCCTTCTGGAAAAGCCACCCACACATAGCCTGCTAAGTGTGTGCAGAGCTGATGTCACCATGTTCTTTATGCTGTTTCCCCAAGTTCTCTTTAGTTTTACGTGCACCTTGGTCCTCTCCCTGTCCACGTTTGTTTTACTCCGGATGAAGTTGTGCAAATATGGAGACAAGGTCAGTGCCAAACACTACTACAGGCAGAACCATGTAAGGACTCTTTGTCCTTTGCTGCTGGAGAGGACTTAACTCCCTCCAGTCTCCCTTGTCTCTGTTGCTTGGTACTTTCTATGTAGTAACTTGGGCAAGCAAGGAATTCCAGTTGTTTGCGCAAGCCACCCTGGGGGTAACCAGCCATTCAGATACTGTTCCAGATTTGATAGTTTAAACTTTTCAGCTTCTTTGCTTGTCCATCCTTTGAAGTGGCAACTGTAGGGCAAAATCCCTTTGATTCAGCCTTGTTATTGTCAGCACAGGCTCATTCCTTCAGCCCTACTCCTCTGCTGTGAGAGAGGAAGAGGAAGCAGTCCTGCAGCTGACTGGCAGGCCAGATCCGGATTACAATGTGCTGTGGACTTTGCAGGCCAGATTAGAGTACTTGGAAGGATCAGTGTGGCTGATGGGCTGTTTTTGACGTTCTTGTCATAGAAAAGTATTAGGAGTTGTAAGAAGGACTAATGTGAGCTTATATTTTACAAGCGGTGTTGTAACTGCTTTGTTAGGAAAAGTAGAATTTGGCATAGGTATACTACCTGTCTGTTTTTCTATTGCTGTTGCAGCAAATACCTGTTACATCTCCTGCACGTATCCATTCCCCCAGTACCACCTTCCAATTACTCTCATCTTCTCTGCTCCACTTTTTAAAGCAACTTGACAAGACAAATCCTTCAAATCGTGCTTATATTATAAACACTACCAATGAGTCTTGGTCAGAAAAGAAAGCTAATGGGAAAATTTTAATTTAAAGACAAATGCATTTCATTTTATAGATGAATGATGGCAGGTGAAGAAGTGTCTGCATAATATTGTTCTCACCTATAAAATACTTTCTGCACAGAGATCTCAGTGTAATTTGCAAACAGTGACATCCTACAGCTAAATAAAAATGAAGGGCAAACCTTAAGCAATTTCCAAAGGGCATGCAGAAACTGGTGGAAGAGCTGTGGCTGGATACCAGGTGTTTTTCTTAGGCATCCTTAGCATCACTGGTGAATCAGTCTGGAGCAGATTTATAAATTGTGATGTCCCGTTTCCAGTAAGCAGAGCTGTCATATTATATGCAGTATGTTACAGGAGCATAAAAGCCTGATTTGAGGGTATAGTAGATGCAAGGAGCAGTTTGCTGTTCTGCATGTGAAATCTCTGTACTTCATCAGGTAACACACATGGGCAGGCTCCTACGTTCACCCTTCAGATCAGTTTTAGGCAACTTCCTAGAAGGCAAGAGAACACTTTGACACCTGAAGTTGGCTTTGCTGGATTGAAGAACTTTCCTGGTTGTGTTTGTTTTAGCAAGGAACTTGATGGAGGATATGGGGGGAAAAAGTGGTGGGCTTCAGTCCTTTGGCTAAGAAAATAGGGATAAGTCCCACCCTTGCCAACAGCAGGCACTCGATGATTCTCATCATCATCTCCCTTGCTTCTGGTACCTTTCTTCCTCTACTTCCACTCTATTTTCTCTCAGCTTATAGCTTCTTGGAGATCTATACAAGGATGGCTGGCTGGTCAGAATGTGCATATTGCTCAGAACAGTCAATAGGATATAGAGCATTTGCCTACCTGGTAGGGATGTGTGCTAGACAAATGAACGTAGTGTTGCAAGGGTAAAGAACAACAGAGAAACATCATAAGTAGCAGGAACTGCAGTAACTGTAGTACAGAACTGGCAAAATGAGTTGAAAGAGAGGGAAAACCTAGAGGAAATGTAAATTTATTAGCTCTGCTGTTCTTCTACACAGAAGGGGATAAAGATTTTAACCGACCTTATTGTCTCGAATAGAAGGAAAAAAATCTAAAAAATATTGGCTGCAGTTGGAGAGTTAGCTATACCACCTGCAAGTCATTTTGATTTTTCTTGTGCTAGCTCTTAACTTTTTATATGTAAATGTGTATGGATATTTTGGGTAGATTTTTGTAGGTTGGGTCAGAAAGGCTGGATAGCATAAGTAATGAGAATGAACGAGTTTTTAAAGGATGTTATCTTGGTATTTGTGCTGTCATTTCATATGAAACTTGGCATTCTGGTGGATTTAATTTTTTTGTTTATTGCTTCAGTCATTATTTAAATGACTGAATTAAATTGCTGCAATTAAAAAAAAAAAAAAAAAAGCACAAGCATTCCCATCTGGGGAGGATGTGGACATTTAAATTTAGCATTAAAGGTCATTCCTCAGTATTTCTGAGACCAGCTATTTACTTCTCTGCTCTTCAACCTTCCAAATTTGCACTTCTTGCTGTATTCATTGTTGACACTAAAATTTTATTAGCATTTCAAAATTGATCAGAAAAAAAAACCATATTTCACCAATTCCCTCTTATTTGCTATTCCTTTAAAGGCATCAACTCTGGTTCAAGGAGGCTTAGCTGCAAGCAGTGCACTCTGTGGGCATTATCTAGAGGGTATATGGTCACATTTTCTCTGTCGTACTTTTTTCTTGGCAGTCTGTGTTGGTCACTGGTGCTGGACATTACCAGTCTGTTGCAATCTTTCCCAATAGCATGGATCCTCTAAAAATAAAGAGAAAAAGCCCTCAAATATTCAAGAAACTGCTAGTCATCTTCCCCAAACTCTTATGCCCTTCCCTTGCTCTGCTTGAAGGAATTTCCCATTCTTCAAGGCTGTTCCCAAATAGGACAAGACAGTTTCCTCTGTAAAGTTTCTCCAGGTCTAAGAAAACTTTTGTATCTCAAATGTGATGTAATTCAGGAGTTGTCACAACTGTGCCCCTTGTGCTGGGAATAAATGGAAAAATGAGTAAAGGCAAAAACAGTTCAACAGACTCTAATTAGAGTAAATAGTTCAGAAGCTTGTGAGTAAGTGACTGCTGAGCACTTGCCAAACTGTCAGGGAACTGAGTCGAAGAAACTTTGAGAATTTGAAATAACTGTAAGACGTTTTGTTTATTTGTGTATTCAGTTTTATATTAGAAATCATATTCTAAATAGAATTTTAAAAAAGCAGATAATCTTGGGTGAGATCAGAAGGCATGTGTGGGACAGCTGGAGGATCAGGCCCAGTCAGCATGGGTTCATGAAAGGCAGGTCCTGCGTGATCACAGAATCACCCGGGTTGGAAGGGACCCCAAGGATCATGTAGTTCCAACCCCCCTGCCTAGCAGGGCCACCAAACATACACATTCAGATCAGGTTGCCCAGGACCCCGTCCAACCTGGCCTTAAACACGTCCAAGGACGGGGCATCCACAACCTCCCTGGGCAGCCCGTTCCAGGGCCTAACCACTCTCCTAGTAAAGAACTTCCCCCTAACATCCAACCTAAATCTTCCCTCCTTCAACTTAAAACCATTTCCCCTAGTCCTGCTGTTGTCAGCCCTTTTGAAGAGTTTACTCCCCTCCTGGGTGTAGGTTCCCTTCAGGTATTGATAGGCTGCAATGAGGTCACCCCGCAGACTTCTCTTCTCCAGGCTGAACAAGCCCAACTCCCTCAGCCTGTCCTCATAGGGGAGGTGCTCCAGCCCCCTGATCATCTTAGTCGCCCTCCTCTGGACCCTTTCCAAAATCTCAATGTCTTTCTTGTACTGAGGGCTCCACACCTGGACACAGTACTCCAGGTGGGGCCTCACAAGAGCCGAGTAGAGAGGGACAATCACCTCCCTGTCCCTGCTGGCCACCCCTCTCCTGATGGAGCCCAGGATCCCATTTGCCTTTCGAGCTGCCAGAGCGCACTGCTGGCTCATATTCAGTCTCTCGTCCATCAGGACCCCCAGGTCCTTCTCTGCCGAGCTGCTCTCAAGGACCACTCCTCCCAGCCTGTACAGGTGCCTGGGGTTCTTCCGGCCCAAATGCAAAACCTTGCACTTTGCCGTGTTGAACCTCATCAGGTTCACCCGAGCCCAGCCCTCCAGCCTGTCGAGGTCCCTCTGAATGGCATCCCTTCCTTCTACTGTATCAACTGCACCACTCAGCTTGGTGTCGTCAGCAAACTTGCTGAGGGTGCACTCAATTCCCGCATTGATGTCATTAATAAAGATGTTAAAGAGCACCGGTCCCAAGACAGACCCTTGGGGGACACCACTTGTTACCGGCCTCCACCTGGACATAGAGCCATTGACCACCACCCTCTGTCTGCGGCCTTTCAACCAATTGCTTATCCATCGGGTCGTCCACCCATCAAATCCACTTCCCTCCAATTTGGAGATGAGGATGTGGTGGGGGACCATGTCAAAGGCCTTGCTCAGGTCCAGGTAAATGACATCGGTCGCCTTCCCTTCGTCCACCAATGCCGTCACTCCATCATAGAAGGCCACAAGATTAGTTAGGCATGACCTTCCTTTGGTGAAGCCGTGCTGGCTGTCTCGGATCACATGCTCATTCTTTATGTGACCGAGCATGTTGTCCAGGAGGATCTGTTCCATGATCTTCCCAGGCACGGAGGTGAGACTCACCGGCCTGTAGTTCCCCGGGTCCTCCCTGCTCCCCTTCTTGTATATGGGAGTGACATGATCAACCTCATCCCCTTCTACAACTGAGCAATCCAGCTGGTGGATGAGGGAAAGGCTGTGCCTGGAGCATGTGTGAAGAAGGGCAGTGGAGCTGTGACAGGTCTGGAGCACAAATCTTATGGGGAGCTACTGAGGGAACTGGGATGGTTTGGTTTGGAGAAGAGTAGGCTCAGGAGAGACCTTATCACTCTCTACAACTCCTTGAAAGGAGGTTCTAGTGAGGTGGGGGTCAGCATCTTCTCCCACGTAACAGTGATAGGATGAGTGGTGATGAGCTCAAGTTGCTCCAGGGAAGGATCAGTTTGGATATTAGGAAAAACATATCAGAAAGAGTGGTGAAGTATTGGAACAGGCTTTCCAGGGAATTGCTGGCATTACCATAACTGAAAGCGTTCAAGAAACATGGAGATGTGTCGCTAAAGAACATGGTTAGTGGGTATGGTGGTTGATGGTTGGACTGGATGACTGGATGATTTTAGAGATCTTTTCCAGCCTTAGTGTTTCTATGATATTCCAGATGAGAGGGAATATATGGTGTGTGTGTGTGTGTGTGTGTGTGTATATATATATATATATATATATATATATCTCTCTGATACAGCCTCAGAGTCAGTACTAAGTCTCTGATTTCAGCGTAGTTCAGATTTTGTTGTAGCCATAGTGTCCAGTCATTTTCTGTTTGCAGACTTTGTTAATTTAAACAAAATAATTTATTTACAAGGATAGAATTGAGCTTTGAAAAAATAAGATGGAGTATTTCATAGAAGAACGTTCACTGAAGCTTGGCGTTGCTGACAGGTTCGGAATTTGTTTTCCAAGTTCTTCTTTGATAGAGCTGGGAATGAAACTGCTCAAACTGCCAGAAGCTTGAAGAAGAATCATAGCCCTTCAGCAGGGACACAGCAGTCGGATCATTTTCTTTTCAACAACCTACTTCGATGTGTTTGTCAGTGCAGACTTTAGTCTTTGCATTTTGGTATGCTCTCATGAATTAGCAGTCATGGACATGTATAGATTTTTTTTCTTACAACTGAACACTAAATCTTGTCAAGCTCATAATCTGTTTGTACCAAAAATAGCTTTTATCATTACAGAATGCAATTCAAACTAAATGTGCATGGCATTAGTATCTTTTTTGTATGCTAATCTTAGCTAGCTTTTCCTCAAGCAAAGTGATTGGGACACCACTTTACTGTGCAGCTTTAATGGTTTAAAGGAGTAAGTTGGGGAAAATGCAATTTCTGTAGATCAGATTAAATGCCTAAAATATCTAAGAAACTTTATGAAGATTTTTAAACTGGAGTCCCACTGATTTGCATTTTCAGAGTGTATTACAGACATCGCAGCAAGCTTTGTTGAAAGGTAGTGTCAGGTAGATCTTCTATTTACATGCAATTGGCTTGCTTATGCCCTGTAAATATGGAAGACCAAATGTTTGCTGTCTTGATAGAGTTACATCAGGAGTTACAGACAACTCAGTGTGCACTACACATCTATTTGCTGTGAAATCAATAAAAGTTGTGTTTATTGTTTGTGAGGTGTTTCTGAAGAACAACACACTTTGAGTTCAGCCATTCAAACATCCAGCAGATCCCTCAGATTCCCCACTCAGAACACATGTGGTGTCCTGCTGAACACAGCACTGCATGTGCCTGTTCCTGGAATTCCCCCACTAAATCTGGGCAGAGGATGAGCTGAAAGTAGACCATTATTACAAATGTGTTCACACAAAATCCCACTGGATTGTAGGATGAATTTACTATTCCATCAGTTTCAGTTTGGATTGTATTAACCATAAACAAATGACTCCTTTAATTTTTTAAGCTTATCTAACTCATTCTAGTATAACATATGAATTAGGATTATACATTTAATACTATCAAGAGGAATTAGGAAAGTCGATGCATAAACGTTCTGTACTTCCATTTGTCTCAGTGACTCCATTCCCTATAATTGTTAGAATAAATGTTGTAAAGAAGGGAGTTATGAATGTGGTTTTTTTTTGAGTGGCATTCAAGGCTCAACCAAAATAAAATCTGAATGCTTCAGAAGTACTTTTTCTTGTACTGTACATTTTGCTAATGAAGTTATTTTACTTGCTACTGAGGAGCATTCTTACTCCCTTCACAATATTGAGCACTTTGTGTAGCTCAAATGCCATCAGACAGCAAGACAATGAAATTACTGGAGGTGGCATAGCACTACTGATAGGCTCCCATGCGAGCTTGCCCATGTTTTCCTCCAAAGAGCATTAGCTCCTGTATATATTCAGTGATAAGGCAGGAAGGGAAGTTGCTGTATTATGTTTCTTGCTGCAAAATGTTCGTGTAGTCACACGGTCACAAAATCTTTCAAGTTAATGCAATAAGCAACAGGTTTGAAGTTACATAAAGGTTCCTGAGCTCTGCAGGTTCCTGCATTGGTCTTGCATATTGATAGTCCCAGTGATGTCCTCCAGAAAATCATGGGGTGGAGAGTACTGGTACTATCTGGTTTTGTGCTGCCCCAATAAAGGCTGTCAACTGAATAACTGGGATCTGATGGATGCTGATAGGTAGGTGGCAGGTGGGGTGTTTGGTCTGGGTGGGCTTCAGTGCTTTGAAGATTGTGTGGAATAGTGGATTTTAGCCAGTTGTCAGCAGGATAAAACAAGGATAATTTGCTGCAGGGAGATGAGACAACTCTGGGGCACTATGCATGAGGAAGGTGTCACAGACACCAAGGTTCATAGGCAGTAGAGAAAGCAGGAGCAGGAAAGACTGAAAGAATTGTCGAAGAGCTCAAGTTTAATGCACGAGGGCTGAACTTGTGCAGCTGTGGTGATCTGTGGTGCTGCATAGATTAGTTGGATGTACATGGCTTGGGTGCAAAAGGAAAGAATGTGCATAGAAGTGAGAAAGGAGCTGTGAGCAGTGGGAGCACGTGCTGGCTGCATGGAGCTGAACACCTGGAGGAGGTGATATGGACCAGGGTTGTGTCAGGTGATGAAGAAACGGAAGGGGATTCAGCAAGGAGACTCTGGAGAAGCAGTTGGAGGAGTAAGAGTGGAAGGATGCAGAACTCCAGAATTGAGTCAGCAGGTTTTAAAACAATTCAAAGGGGCAGAAAGTTGAAAGGGCAAAGGAAACAAATCTCACTCCTTTAGATGTGGGGGAGGATACAGTGAGACACACAGTAGGTAGACCTCTCCATGGAATGACATCTTAGTATCTTAGAGGACACTGCATATTATCCTGTTGTCTCAGCAAATTGAGCTTTGGAAGGCCTCAAAGTGATAACTAAATACTGTCAAATCTCACAGTCTGAGTTTTTCCTAAGTCTGGAATGACTTTGCAGCCAGGTATCCTCAAGTCCACACTGCAGGATTTTACTGGCAAGCTGGTGTTGTACCACTGCTGCAGTATTACCAGTTTGTCGTCTTTTGTTATGCATGCTATATATATTTAAAAGATGACGTTAGACAAGAGTTCTCTGGAAGAACATTTTGTTAGGTAGTAAGTCTGTTTGATTTTCATTTTCATTATCATTTCCACCTGTACATTGCACATTAAGCTGTATGAAGCTATTGCCTTGTGACTCCCCAAGATGTGCTTATTTATGTCTTCAGTTTACTTTGAATAGGCATTCTCTCACATTCCTCTTATTGTCATTCTCTTGTTTCATTTTCACATCACCCTGTGGTGCAAGAGTGTTAGTTTAGTTCCCTTAGAATATCATCCTGTAGCCCCTTTTCAATAGTTCCTTCATGCTCACATCCCATGGATGCTGCTGTCAAGACACAATATAATATGCCTGAAAGAAATCAAATATCAACTCTTGTGAGTACATCTATACTACTCAGGGTTAACTAAGCAAATAAATGGCATAGATAACTTTCTGCCACCTTGTACAGTTTAGTTTCCTTTCCTTATATTCTTTTAATCCCACACTACGTATGTTCCTGCTTCTGAAGCATAATAAAAGCAAATCCTCCTGTGTTAGCTTCATTAGAAGTAACTCCACAGGACTGTTTCTTCAAATTGCTAGCAGATAGAGAAAAGAAGTGAAAAACAGAAGTCACAAGTTTTTGGGGTTTTTTTTTTTTTTTTTTTTGGCATTGAACTTCTATTGCTCTAAATCACCTTCAACAGTTCTTATGCACTGCACATTGCTTCTGAGAGCAGTTGTGCTGGCCATGCTCTTTGTAGAAGGTCAGTACTGGTGCTTTGTGGAGGAAGGAAGGTGAGTTACTTTCCATATTGATGATTTTCCACTGTCTGTAATGAAGACAGGATTCTTCAATTGCTGCCCTTTCTGTAATTGTAAAAGATAGGTCAGGTATGAGGTTCTTTTCTATAGAAAGAGAAAATAACCTCTGGTTTTTGTAATGCAGATAGTGTCTCGGTTCCTTCTGAGCTTGACTCTTGCTCTTGGATGGGCGTAAATTGGTGCGTGAACTACAAGGAGTCATAGTCTTTTCTATTATTTTCTTTATGACAGACAATCTGTGGCTGTTTGCCTAACCAGACTGATGCTGAGGGCTGATTGATGAGCATATTCCTTGTACAGAGTAGCTGGAACCACTAGTAGTAGGTTCAGTGTTGAAACTGTCTGTTCTACAGTAGCTGCTTCAAATGATCCACATCATAGAATCATGGAATGGATGATCTTCAAGATCCCATTCTCCCTTCCATGGGCAGGGTTGCCTCCCACTGGGTCAGGTACCCAGGGCCCCATCCAACCTGCTGAAGAATTGTTCCAAACAAGGGTTAGATAATGTATTTTGCTCGACCTCTGATTTCCTCAGCAAAAATTCAGTTTGGATTGCGGGGATAGTCTTTCTTCAAGTGAAAATGTAAACATTTGGTGTATATTATTGTGGAAAAGAATTACAGGTCATTCACTGGAAAGAAGACTAGAAAAAATGGCAATTGGGAATGTCTGTGTGCAGCTGATTTTGGTTTGGAAAGGCCCTAGTCAAGAATGGAGGCACCTTCAAAATGTGTCATTTTGTATTCTGTACTTCACTTTTTTAGTCTATCAAAACCCAAAGTCCTATTGAAAGTTGCTAAAATATAAGTCTGACAGTTTCCTATGAGCTGCATGTCATGCAGGTCTCCAGAGAGGTGGAAAATGTCTCTGAAAACCTTCCATTGATAGATGAATTTATAGGCAATGTACTAACGTAGTGTGAAAGCCTGAAAACATCAGCCATCAAGTGAGATCCAGGTGACTGGTGAGAAATTGTAACTGCAGCCTGCCTTGAACATGCAGGAGCACAATGAAGATGTGTGGAAGCATTAAAGAAACTTGAAGCAGAGGAACAGTGAAGAGCAGAAAAAAGATTTCTATACTCTTTAATACCTGAGAATTTAAATCCTGAGTGCTTTCGTAAACTCAATAGCATTTATGGAATGGATCAATTGAATTTTTTCTAGTGCCTGTATTTATTTTAGATTTGGATTTTGATCATGTTATGTGTAAAGGATTATCCTGGATGAAATGACACTAGAGAGAAGAAGAGTGTGAAGGAAATTACATTTTGGTTCTATGTGTTAAATATGCTAGCATGAAATGGTTTGATAGGTCCTAGCTTTTCTTAGTTTAGATATTCAGTTCTAATAAAAAACTTACTGATATAAAAGACTGTGACCAGTTCTTTAGAAAATACATAGGCTGTAAAAGGACAAAAACTGTTAGTGGGTCAAATTAGAAAACAAATAATTTATAGGGAAGAACAAAAATACTATGGATACCCTGCTGCTGTTCACTGATTATGGGTAACTCAATCTGTGATTCTATACACATTGGAACAGGTTGCCCAAGGAGGTTGTGGATGCCCTGATGCATTCAATGCCAGGTTGGATGTGGCTCTGGGCAACCTGGTCTGCTGGTTGGAGAACCTGCAAATAGCACAGGGGTTGAAACTGGATGATTTTCCACGTCCTTTTCAACCCAGGCTGTTCTATGACTCTGTGAAAAACAGACAAACTTAATGAGGCTAGGCTGAACTTAAGTGTGGAGGGTTCAAGTTATGCAGGAAAACTGTCTTTTTTTGATGCTAGGTGAAATGTTTGGTAGGCAAAGCCAAAACAGTGTGCATATTGGGAAGAAAGTTTTAAAATGCTTTTGCATAGGGAAATGTTCAAAATTATTGCAGACCTTAACGAAATCCATCATACTATTGTGGATCACTTGGATATGATGTTTCTTGAATAAACAACAGAAGGAAGGCAACAAAAATCTAAAACAAGAAATCAAAGGAGGAGGCTGTGCTAGACATAGAAGGGAGGAGGGATTGAAAATTGCTAGTTAAGGCTGCAAATGAGCAACTCGGTATGTTTATTCAAAACACTCATCTGTGATGTCAGCAGAAACATATAACCAAAAAAGAAAATGCATATTAATTTTCATTCAAATTCCATGTCTGTCTAAGAAACAAAGTCACAGCCACTAACTCATACTACTACCATGGGATTTTGAGAAGGATTGGCTTTTATTGCAAAGGCTGCAATTGTTTCATGCATTAATTGGATGTATACATAGGAGATGGTGGGTTGGAGTCATCTTCACTTAAATCAGCCAAATCTGAGTTAAAATGTTTTTTGCTTTTTGGGTGTTTTTTTTTTTGCTATTTAAATCAATATCTGTATCAGTGGTGTTCTTTCAAATGGTTTTTGTTCCTGCTGTGGGTTTGTGTATGTTTTTGCTTTTTTTGCCTTCCATGTTATGCTCACCGCCCAGAACGGAGCTGTTTCTTTGTGGTGCTCTTTGCTGGTTATGACTCGAAATACACTTTTGGGCTGTATGAACTCCTGATTTCTTTTGGAATGGAAAATCAGATGCTTCTGTTGATGTTTTTACTTGAAGGAAAGTGTGCTGGATAGTGATTACAGGCTATAGGCCAGTTTGGGACTGAATGAGATGCTATTCCTTTTGGCTGTTCAGTACTGTTATTAGGACCTCCAGTAAAGAGGTTTTGCATATGCGCAGATCTTTGTCTTCTACTTGATAACTTCCACATTTCTCTTTGTTTAAATATATATTTTTCTACTGTTCACTATCCTTTTGTTCTTCTGAGTTGGAACAGTAATTTAAAAAGTCTTCTGTTGCTGGGAGCTGAACCAGATGTTGTCTGCTGTATTGGCTCAGTGTGTGGTCCGAGTAGCATTCTGCTGCATTTGCCTTAAGAACAGGTAAAAGGAAGTGACATGAGTGTAAAAAGATGAAGCTTTTGTAAGGGCAGCCTTTCTTCTGCTTGACAGTCCTGTTCCCTGAGATTTTCAGGGAAATCATGCTTTTCCTGAAGCTCTACCCCAGTGTTATCTGATTGTGCTCTACTTAAGTACTTCTGTATCATGCTATGAATTTGAGCTCTAAAGATTATCAAAAGCTCAGAGAGTAGAGGTCTTTGGCTGCAGATTTTGCCAGCATTCCAAGGAGCAGTAGTTAGAGACCTAGCAAATTTGTTTAATAACTCTTAAAACAATCTCTCCTTTGGCAGCTTCCTTTGGAAACAGGTCCTTTCTAGTTGTCTTCAAATATTTCTGGTGTCAGACTATGGTAAATACTCAGCAGCATATGTCTTATGCCAGAGCCACAGATACAACGTGATTCAACATGAACCCAGTGAATACTAGTCAATGTAATCAGCACAAGCTGCACATTGCAATTTCATAACAGCCTGTGCGTGCTGAAGGGGCTGCAGCCCCTCCATGTGAAGCAGGTGGCACCTCTAGCCAGTCCTGCTCACTTGTCCCAAACAATCAACTTATCTATGCAAAGGCACTGGTGCTCCAGCTAAAGTTCCTGCATTAATTATGTCTGCCTGAACTTACAAGCTTTTAGAGCTATTTTGAACATAAATTTTGCAAGCTTGCAAGTCAGCCAGGGGTTGTTATTTTTCCTAAGGTACCCAACTTGCAATTAAGTTAAGCTGCCAGATCCTGATATTATCAAAACTATCATTAAATATATGGATTTGGGATGAAGGAGTGAATGGCATTTCTATGTTATTGAATAAGTACCAGTGTGATTATACTTCAAGTCACTTGCTGTGCTGGAAAGCTTCTACCCAATCCTCTCAAACAGGACGTCATTCAAGTATATCCTTGCCAAGGAGTACAAGAAACATGATTCTTCAATATCTCTCCACTGTATTCCTTGAAAAGCTAAAGGATGGACCAAGGTGCATTGTACACATTTAAAACCAGTATTTGGTTTACTATCCTATTATCAGCCTCCCCCATAAGGTTTGTGTTCCAGACCCTTCTCAGCCTCATTGCTTCAGGGCATCAATGTCTTTCTTGTAACAAGGCGCCAAAAACTGAACACAGTACTCAATGAGGGTCTCACCAGTGCTGAGTACAGAGGAACAATCACCTTCCTGCTGCTCATGGCCACGTTATTTTTTTTATGCCAGGAAGGATGCTGTTGGCTGTCTTGACTGCCTGGGCACACTGCTGGCTCGTGTTCAGCCAAATGATGACTAAATCTCGTCAGAACTTTTCTCCATGCAGCTTCCCAGCCACTCTGCCCCATGGCATTGCCTGGGGTTGCAGTAACAAAGTGCAGCATCCAGCACCTGGTCTTGTTGAATCTCATATAGCTGGCCTCAGTTCATCAGTCCACCTCATCCACTGTTTAGATATTATGAATAGCTAATGATGGTGTATGTGGGGCTGTGACAGAGCAGTACAATATTAAACAAACAAACAAAAAAGCAATAACATATTGCAAATCATATGTTAGAATATACTATCTCTTGCAGCAGTGTCTTAATGTGCTTAGAGAATGGTTCAGGTCTGTTGTCTTCCTCAACAAAGTAAAATATAGAATCTAGGAAATCTGAACAAAGTACTTGGGAAGAGGTGGAACAGACCTCCATGTGCTCAAATCTGTGTTTGAAAGCACTTCCCTGGTAGCTGACTGCTTTTCTGTGAGCCTCTGCACATTTCTTTCCAGTTCTCATACTTCATTCTGTTTTTGCATATCTTTCAGCATTTAGAAATAACTGTGCCTGAGCTTTTGTATTGGTAGCCACTTGAAGGCACAGTTATCTAAGCAGCAGTCTGTAACTTAAAGCTTATGTACCTTTTTGTTAGGTATTACTGATGCAGTAGGAAGTGTAGCTTTTATTCACCAAGAATTGATTAGTGTGAATAATTAACATGTAGTACGGAAAAATGAATGAATATCTATTTGATATGAGTCTTGATGGATTATTTCATTGCTGGTTTAATCTGTCTGGTTTCTGTTTAATCTCTTTTATTGGCTCAGCTAGCATCTGAGCAGAATTTAAAACACGCTCATTACTAAAACACATAAATATTTGAATATTCTGATGTTTTAATCTTATCTTTCATAGTGATTCTGCTTTAAAAAGTATCTTCTGAAATCAAGACACAGCAGACTTCCTGATTACTCAAAACATAATTTCTTACCAAAATAAATTATAATAGATTGTTAAACTGAGCTGGAAAGAGTTGCTTTTAGTAGAAACCTCCTATCTCAAGTTTTCTTTAGAGCAGTCTTGGAAGATAAAATCTGGAAAATGAGCCAGCCTGGAACAGCATCAGGAAATGACTGCCCAGGGGCCTGTAGACTGAATAACGATGATGTCTATTATAAAACACCTAACTAAAAAGAGAGCCCCAGTAAAGCCCTTGCAACATAGTACCTCTCAGTGTATGCCCCAGTGTACAGAGTGAGATCTGCATGCATTTATCTCTTTTTTTTAAGGAAGGTGATGTCATTATCGGGCACTTTGCTTTCAGACACCTTTGCTTTTATAAAGGCCAGCCCTTACAAATTGGGTCATGGAGTTTGTGCTGCAGGGGGTTACTTCTGAGGCAAAACCCAGCAATGTCTCTTTCATCTTGAATGGCTTCTCTCCATTCTCATGCCTCACTCCCAATATAGATCAGATTCTTAAAAGCAGAAGCTTGACTTCTGAAAATTCTCAGCCCTCCCATCTCCTACTGAGAGAGGGAAGCGGTTACTATGGATTCTCTGCACAAGAACAGATGTATTCCAGCATGCTGGGTACTAACCATGCTGCTCTCTGTGTGCCTCAGCTTTTTTCAAGTCCAGAATGTATCTGGTCATGGACAGCGTGGGTAAGGCTGCCCTGGCTTTGGATTCCTCCTGTTTCCCCTTTGCCTACCAGTATAGTGGATAGGTGAAAAAGGTGTGAATTCTCTTAGTGCTTTCAGGCTCCAACAACTCCTTTCCTCCTCTCCTAGCACTTGGCCATGTGTCAGATTGATAAATGACCTCAAGGCAGAGTAATGCATTCAGACAGTGTGAAAGCTCCATTTGGGGCTGGTTCTACACCCAGTGTATAAAGAAATCATTGATACATGTTTGTGAATTAAGGGGGCTGAGAGACCAAGGCAATATGCAGCAAGAGGGAAGGCACTCTCAGTGATTATGCCATCTACAAATTAGCACTGTATTGCAGTCTGTTAGAGGGAAGTGAATGTCAGATTGTAAGCAGGAGTTTGAGAAGTAGTTTCTGCCAACTTTGGGGAAATCTGAGTGTGGATCTAAGTGTTGTAGTTTGAACTCCCTTCTATATGCAATGTTAGCCAGTGAATCATTAAAACATTTTGACGTTCTGCCCATGCAATCTTATTCACTTCAGCTCATTTCTAGCACTTGATTCTATGCTCTGGTATATTAAACCTGGAAAGAATGATGGGGGAGTGGGAATAGTTTCTGGATCATTTCCTCCATCACTAACTTCTATGAAGGCTCTAAATAGAAACGAAGCATACATTGCAGAAGCACATAAAATGTCAGTCCTATAGTGCTGTCATTCATGAGAAACTCAGTGATGGTATGGTAGTCATGTTTCTAAAACTGCAGTCATTTTGGCATTTCTCTAATTTTTATCTTTGTAGAAAACAGTGGCACTCCTAGAATCACCCTACCCAATTCAGTGAGACCTGCTATGAAATGCATTAATAAGCTTCCTCTACTGAGTCACATCTCTTGAAAGACTTTTAAAAGTAGTTTTCTATAATGTATATTGTGTAGTATATTTACCCTGTGTGTTAACATCACAAGGTCTTACAGAGTAAAAAGACAGCCCAGAACTCAGTTTCATCTATATTTATACTCTACAAAAGAAAATCTTTTGCACATCTGAGCTGCCTGGTAAGTGGGTCTCTTATTCTGTTCTCCATTATTTCTTTTGATTCGAGTTTCACTTCTGTGTTTTCTAAAGCATCACAGTTCATTTCTTTGATAGAAGTATGTGTAAAAAAAATTATATCCATTTGCGAGGACACTTACTTTGTAGGTGTCTTTATGAATCTATAATTGCCCTCTGTGGGGTGCAAAATATTAGAATAAAGTTCTGAATGGCTTAAGACTGGAGGTTGGGCATAGAGTGGGTTGTTGGTGTGATATCTCTAGAGGATCAATGAACTTAACTATTTTATAATAATACAAAATACTGCAATCGGAGCACACCTGTCCTGTGCTCCAAGCTGCTCAAGAAGCACAATGAAGACAACTTCTCTGCAGTCAGCATATTCACAGGTTGGGCCTTCAGTCACTGATATTGGCAGACCGTGGTGGCAGCTGACTTGCATGTTGATCACAGAGGAGATCTGCATCTTGTTCACATTGTTGCTGCAAAGGTAGATGGAAATATTGTTTGTTCTAGCTTTTTTTTTTTTTTTTTTTTTTAGGGAAATGTTTTGTTGCCTGTTAAAGGCAGTTACTAATAAGCCTATCTGCAGATGCTATAAGAGAAAGACTAAACACAATATTTCACTGTGCCATCTCTAAGACCAAGGCTCATGGGCTCAGGATACCAGCCCCCCAGGCTGCATGGGTAGCAGGCAGTGCAGGTTGCTGTGCAGTCTCCTTCTGTGACTCCCATTCTATTCCACCAGTAATGTTTGCCTGTGCTTGAGAGATACACGTTGACCTTGGCTATTTACCTGCTACCAAATCTGTATGTCTACAGGAAGGCTGAGGCAGAGCATGTGTATGAATCCACATCTCCTGATTTTTAAACTACTCTTAATTAGATACTATTTAATTTATTAGCAATCACCTTTAACTTTTTAAACAGCAATCTCTTTCACATGTGATTTTTTTCCTCTTCATTTTTGCTGCGACATGAACAGGATGGGATGTGCTTAGCACAACATCTGAGTGTATACAAACACAAAGAATAATGTTTGAAAAATATTATAGAAAAGAGAACAAGATTCAGAAGATTTAGCTGCAGTGAGAGAGCACGTCACCTTCCTACCTGATTCTTGGCCTCCTAGGCTTACCCACAGAACAGGCACAAACAAAAGTAGCACCTTCTTTGCTAGTTAAGACATATTTCTGTGCTAAAATCCCTTCCACATTAATACTCTGGCACTGTGTTGACCTCATACTTTTGAAGGCTTGGACAGAATAGCCATAATTTCAGTGAAATGTCAAAGAGGAGAATAAAAGCAGTTGGAAATGAATGTTGGTTTCTTTATCCTCCTGGGATTGTGGATGTATTTAAAACAAAAGGGAGTTCAGTGTTCCTTTCTGGCCACTGACAAGATTATCCTTCCAGATTGCTCCATTCAGCAAAGCACTCAGGCTTTGAGCACAGAATGTGGTGAGTTGTCAGCTTTTCATCACAGCCAGCTCAGTTTATCTTCCTAGCTGCTCTGATCAGACCTCCCTAATGCATATTCCCAGACACTGTGGCTTCCTGTCTTGCTTCCCTGTTTCACAGACCTTGTTCTCACCCTAAAAAATGTGAGCACCCTGTGTTCCCTGTGGTACTACGTTCCACCAAGGACATCTTCAGTGGGCAATCACCACGTTCACTTGCACTGTTGTCTGTCCTTGTTCTTGTTGCTCATCTCACTGTCCTTTCTCATAATTTATTTTGAATGTATGGTACAGTTTAAAGCCTACAAACAGGCTGGTTGTGCAGACTTTAATCCTTAAGTGATGGCTGTGTATTGTCCTTTGGGATGGGTGAACTACTTGCCTTATCTAACTGGAGGCATGGAAGTTCTGTATGCAGACACAGCTGTGAATATATCGTATGGATTCACATCTCACCTGATTCAGGATAGTTCATGCCCAGGTATTGCATCAAAACCAAGAGTATGATGTTTTAGAAAAGGAAACTCCCACTGGACAGAGAACCTGTACAGATATAATTTGTCATATGCATTTTATTTGCATGTTAATCCTTGTGGATGCTTTGTATCAGAACAGATTGGAAGGACTGATTTATTCTTTATTAACAAACTGAAGTATGTTTGCAGAGCAAGGGGTATTAAAACATCTTAAAGCTTCAATACATCAAATACTTCAAAATTGCAAAATATTTTACTCTCAGTCTTTTTTGGTCTTCAGTTCTCTCAGCTGTAATGTGTAAGAACAGTGACAATCACAATGAAGGGCTGCTTTCGAAAACATTTTTACAGCTTTCCTAAAGGTCAGAACTTGGTTTTTCACAAAATGGTACTCACATTCACAAATTTATTTCCAGAAAATTAACTTTATCTTTTACGATGAACATCACTTCAAGTCTTACAAAGCACTGTAATACTTATAACACTTCTCCTTTCCAATAAAGTTGATTTCATGTCACCTTTATTTATTGGCTGGCATTGTCTTTGCTTGTTGTGTATTTGTTTTACAGAAAGTGCTGCTGGCATTTACTGTGTCCTCTTAATTATTATGTCCACCAGTTAGCAGGTTGAGTTGTATTATTAATTTCAGGTTGTAACTTGATTGAAGTGGTACAAGTTAAAAATAGATTCTTTTTGTCTAAGGGACAAGACCTGAAAAAGATAAAGTAAAATGCCTTGAGTACTTATTGGAATGCTGGATTAAAATTAATTCTGAGGTTCATGAATAAAGCAACTGTACCTATTAATTTGCTGTCTCTTAAGAGACAATAACTATACAAGTAAATCTCTAAAGGTTCATTGAAATAGTTGCCCACAGTCATTTCCAGGCACTACTTCCGTGAAGTCTCAGCAGAGTTCTGTCCTACTTAAGAGAGGTTCAAGCTCTTTGAGGCAGGGTGACTTCCAACTTCTGCCCTTAGGAATCCACATTTGATTTTGTTGGAAATATGCTATGGGGACAAGAGACAAAGCAGTTGTGACACATATTCATTAGTAAAGTCTTTTATAACCCTTTTCTTAAGTCATCTCTGCATTTCCAAACGTGTCGCTGCTGTGAGCAACTTTGTGAGAATGAATTCAAAGCCAGTAACCAATGCCTTGGATAATTTCAGCTGAGGTTCAGCCTTATAAATTTCAGAATGCCCCATTTACCAACTGGTCAGTTTGACTTAAACGTTTTCTAAATGCAGCCTTAGAGAGCTTGAAAGAGCAGGAGAGGAAGAGGAGTTGTTTCAGCTTAAAGTATTTTTAATTATCATTAAGAATTTGTCAGAACAATTGAGATGTACAGATTCTTCTGTTTTCTCCTGATTTAGTTGTCTTTTTTTTTCCAAAAGAATAAATTGAAGTCACCTTCATTAATGTATCCTCAAGTCTGTGTCTGAAATGCTCCCTGCTAGGCCTCATTTGTAGCTTCCGTATCTCTTCATTGCAGCAAGGTGCTATATAAGCTAGCAAAGCTGAATGCTTGAAGCCACGATTATGTGGAATTCCGTGTGTAACAAAGTTGCTTGGGAGGCAAAATAAAACCTACTTGGTATACAATTGCTGAGCTCCCTGTGCAGCTTTAGCCCGTTGTGTGTGCTAGAGCTGTCTGTTTCAAAATCAGCTCCTGATTGTCTATAATCCACTGCTGCCACGCTGCAGTGCACATCAGATACTTGAAAGCTACTGCTCTTGTTCTTCACTCTGCAGAAACACCAAAGGAGTGCAAAACTCTGTTGTGCAACTGAAGAAGTGGCTAAATGATTATGTAGTGTAGGCATAAAAATATCACTGTGCTATTTGTTATTCGATCTATCTCTCATGCACTGGAAACACTCAGATATTTCCATGGCTGGGATGTGACCAAGAGTTCCTTTTACCGTTACAGAGGCAACAGATGCACACAGCTTCACTTCTGGTACCCTTTTCTTGCTCATCTGGCTACTGCCAAAGCAGCTGTCATCCAGGAGCCTTGGACCTGCAATGCAGAGGTAAGTATCACTGCCTTCAATTTTACAGATCAGAAAACTGAAACACAAAAATGTAAAACAAATTGCTTTTCTTGTGATGCTATCATTTATAAAGTTCAGCTCTGGTCCATACAAGTTTATCTATTTGACCCTAGTGCTTTTCTGTCCTTTTGGGGAGCATTTCTTTGATCACTGTCAGTGTTTATCCTGTGACAGAGCCGTTAGGTTTGCACAAAGGGGAGAAAAAACAACGGATGTTTAAGCACAGGCATGTAGCTCATTTGAGTGACAAGGCAGTAGTGCAGAGAGTTCAGCTCACCCTGGAAGATGGTCTAATCCCTTTTAGGTTTGTCACTGACAAATACATGATTACCAATCCCATTGCAGATGTCTTCTAAGTTATTATCTTTCTTAAAGGTACAACATGTCCCAGTGCTTTCTGTTAGAACTGTAAATACTTTTGTTTCTTTCTTGAAGACCCAGTGGATTTTTTTTCTTAGACATTTCTGAAGCCATTTGATTCTGGGAGGCCATTCCAGCACGTATAATTTTCCCAAAACCTTTTTCTTGGTCACTTTGCAAAAAACAGTGTTTCTAAATCTCTCAGAGACACTGCTCATGCCCTATCTCTGCAAGAGGGTTGGAACTAGGTGATCTTTAAGCTCTCTTCCAGTCCAATTCCTTTCTTGATTCTACGATCTTGTACAATTGCAAATATTCCTGTAGAACGCTTAATTCTCTGCGGTCTTCCAACTTAGATTTCATCAAAGTGAGTAGAAAAATTGATGTTAAGTTCCTGTTACAGATAAAAGTGAAAAACATAAGGTTTTTAAAAAGAACATATGGATACAAATGTACATATTTAAACAAACATGTTCCAATCAGCTCAGATTTCTCTTTTCTTTCTCTTGTGATCAAAATGTGATAAGACACAGAGGATAGTGAAGTCCCTACAGCGCCAGATCTGAGTCTTGCAAAGGATGTTAGGAAAATTTCCAGTGATTTCTCTAAGTCTCAAACCAGATCATTGTTGTCAGGAAAACATCAGTGAACAATATGGACTCACTGTGTGCAAAACTCCTGTATATAGTTCCGGATGCTGAACATTTTCAATGCAATTTTAATTCTATTTTGAATATGGACTACTTCCGCTAAATGACTCATTATAACCTAGGCAAAATAACCTTAACAAAATACAAGAAACCTACAAGCAGGACAGTGAATTTGTAGAGATGAGAATATAAACAGAGATGTTGCCATGGAAATGAATGTTGATTTTTATACCATTTTTTTCTGATCCAGTTCTCAGAGAATAAATAGGAGATTTGCTCAGTTTTAAAGGGAATGATGCTAGTCAGCTTATACGCCAGTTTATGAGATCTTCCTGTCAGTGTGTAGGGAAATAATTCAGTTACTAAGTACCTTAGTGTCTCTAGAGTTACAGCAGCTATGTAAGATGAGAATCTGTTCCTGCAGTATGTCTTTAATATCTAACTTTCAGACAATTCAAGATTTTAGCACTGGAATATCCAAATCTAATGCAGATGAGTAGTGCTCTGATTGCAAATGACTTTTGTGGTGTTCATGTGCTGCTTGTCTGTGGAGAGGGATCATTTTTGTACCTTAAGAAAGAATAGCCAGTTCTCTGAGGTATCTTCTCATGATGCCACAAGTGCATTGCAATACCTAGTTAATGGCAGCTTTGTATTGATAATGGACTTCTACGAAGCGTGAGGAGCATTAAAAAGAAAACATTTTCTTATCTATACGTTCAGATGCTGTCTAATTGCTCATGTGTATTTTAAATAACTTTGCAATTCCTTGTATTGCATTATTCAGGTTTCTCAGTGTCTCATACAAAAGTGATTGAAATGCAGCCAAAAAATTTGCACACTATTATGGGGAATACTTTGTACTGCACATTTTTTAGCTTGTTAATAAAGGATAAGAATGTGCACGGGTACATTGCATGCCCTCTCTTTTATTTTCTGCTTTCAAATGTAGCTATTTTTTCATCTGTAATAGGTTGTAGATGTACCAACTTCTCAATAATAGTAGAACTGAGGGGAAAAATACAGAACATTAAAACAAGAAAAAATATTGAATATTTGCCGGTGAAGCAGATTGTGTTAGAAACTATCATACAAATTCCAGTGAGAGATGAGGACTTCCTGGATCTCACATTCTCAACACAGTCTGTAGGATGCACTGTTGCCTGTACTGCACAGTCCTGGGGATGTTCTACAGCTACTGACAGTTACATTTGAAGTGCTGGAAGATGTAAAGGAAAATTACTTTATAAGAAATGTGAAGCCCTAACTACAAGTTCAATACATTTGCGTAAATGTGACCTAAAACACTCCTCTCACACTTGCATTGTTCAACTTAATATTTAAGCTAAAATATTCATCATTTTCTTGTGGAAGAAGAACATGAGTGGAAAGAAAAGAACATACGATAGGTGCCATCTGTTCTCTCTTTATCTCCCCTTGCTCTCCCCTCTGCCATATTTTTCCTTTAAATATATATATTTTTTTTTTCTCTATATACATATTGAAATTCTACATTGGAATTGCTAACTGTGGTTGCCTGCCAGGCCTCTTTCAGGGAAAAAATGAGACTTAAGGGGGTAGCAGGACTGTTGGGAGGCTGGTTGCCTAAGGGGCTAGGGATGAAATCTTACTTCTGCGCTAGATGATCACAACTCTTCTTTGGCTATTCAGTCATGAGACAGCAAAGGCTTTCAAGGATCAACAACAGATTTATGGTGAAGCAAAGGCAAGAAAAGAAGCAGGAGGATGTTTCCAAATGAATTTCTTCATCCAGTGCTGCTAGAAAAGATAAATTTGCAAAATCTCAGGCTCTCAACAGGTCATCCAGCCTTCCTCCTCCTCCAAACAGGATATCTGCTCTGGTCCTGACAGTTGTTTGTCTAGCCAGTATTCAAAGATCACCATTGATGGAGATTATTTTGCCTCCAGGCAAAATAATGCCTCCTTCCATGTCCCTTTTCATGAGATATTTTTCTTTGTATGTGTCTTGAATATTTTTTGAAGCTACTATTTGGTCTATTCTCTGCAGACATCAAAAGAAAAAGATTTTTTCTTCTTTCATAAAAAGTTTGCAAGTCAGCACACCTGATGGGAGTTGTTTTTTTTGTGGGTTTTTTTTGTTTGTTTGTTTGTTTGTATCTTGCATTTTTCAATGCGTGTTGTGTACCAATAACTGCAGTAATGGGAGTTCAGATCTGAAAACAGTGCCTGACTCTACTGATCAAATGTCAGTTGTGGATGTTAGAAGACCTAAAAATGTGAAGTTCAGACTGGAGTTTAGATGGTGTATTCTGGCTGGGGTCCAGCGTGGCTAAAAATCCATGTTGATGTAGAGACAGCAGCCATAACAAGCTGGGCTGATGGGCTGCCAGCCAGGCTGTTGTAAAGTACTGGAAGAAACCTGTTTCATGTGTCAGATATAAACTCCATAACAGAGCCAGGGACAAAATGCATCCCAACATTAATGTCCAGGATTACCAGCTGCTCACACAGCTTGTCTGGGGGCCAGGCATCTCCCAGAATGCCAAGAAATATCTGGTAGCTGTCATATACAGATCTATTCTGTGAGGCACAAAGAAATTGCATCAAGGCCTTCAGAGCATCAGAAAATGCTACAAAACACTCTCAGAAGTCAAAAACACTCTTGGGAAGTAATCTTGTCCTCTTAGGACAGCAACCATGATGCTGGTTCCCATTCCAGCTTTTGCCACTCCAGAGTGGATGCAAAATACAGAAGCATATTGTCTGCTGTCACAACTCATCTGCGAAGCAGATGTTTCTTTTGGGGGAATTATTCATGCTAAAGATCACACTTCAAAGTAAACAATAATTGTCATTTGTTGCCTGTTTAAAAAAAAAAAAATAAATGAAAGCTGGAAATCAAACTAATGAGTACATTTCCTTAAGGGAACAGACAGAACAGGGAATATGAAGCTTTTGCAAAAGTTCTGATAAATACATAGGTTGCTCTGAAAGAAATGCCTCTTTATTTCTGTGGAAGCTATAGTGGATACAAAGAGTACAGTAACACTGGTAGAGCACATTTTCAGCTACAAAACACTTTTTCAACATAGTCACCACCATTAGTTGTGTATTTTTGCCAACTATGAACAGGAGTCTGCATGCTGTGCACAAAAAGTTCTGCACAAGCAGATGTGACCCACTGTTTCACAGCTGTTACAGTGGCATCACTGCTAAGAAAATGTCTGTGTGGCCTTTCATCAGTCTGAACAGGTGGAATTCAGAAGGCACCAATTCCAGCTACGTGCTGGGACAGTCCAGCCAAGATTGGCAATATGTTCCATGGTCTTCAAACTGGTAGGGGGCCTGTTGTTACTGTATTGTGAGAGAAAGGTTGTCTTCTTCTCTGGCCTGTCTCTAGAAGTTTGAGCCCTCAGTTCAGTAAGCACCGTGATGAAGCAGGTCAGGATCTGCAGTCTGGGTTAGCTTTGTAAACCCAGTTCTCAACGTAACGTGTCTCAATTTACACAGGCCAAGAAGTCTGCAGAGAGAGTAAGCTGCAGTGGGTTTTCTGATGGGCCACTGCTTTACAGCCTACTAGTTAAGACTCCATTTCAGGATGCTAATATGACTTTACATAAACCAAAAGCAGCTGTGTTTCAACTCACTATACGGTTTATCCCACAGGACAGTTCTCAGCTACCTTGATTCAAGTACAGGATGAGTAGTGGCCTCTGAGTGTACACGAATAACCTGGGAAACCAGACTTGTCATATGGTTCTGGGACTCAGAGACTGTGTTTCTACTAATAAGTTAAATGGTGCCAAGGAATGTACTCAGGAACTGACCCAAGCTGTCTGTGTAGCTGCACTGCCAGAATGATCCTCTTGCCATAGAGCTGCAGACCTCTATTTTGATATTTGAGATTTTGGATTTCCTTAACGATGGTAGCCAACAAAATTATTTCATCAGCTCGATTCTGACCTTTTCTAACTGACCACATGTCATATTTTAAAGCACGAGAGATGCCTATTTTGCCTTTGTACCAGCTCCACAAAGAACGCTATATAGGAATTCAGCAGAAAATTTCTGCCTATTTACTGTTACTGAAACCTAAGAAGTTATTTCAAAAAGTGAGGAAAAATACTGGGATTTCTACTATTTGTCTCTTCTTGGAAATTCAATGGATCGTTTATCAATGAACCAAAGGCTAATTTAAAAACTTCTGAGGGTATTCTGAGGATAGGCTTCTTCAAGGCTTCTTCAAGGCTTCTCATCTTCAGCTCAGAAGCATATGGCCAGACCTAGTGCAATTACTTGTATGAACTTTGAGAGTGATTGTTTAATGCCATAACCTTCATTATGTTATGCTAAAAACGTTCCCTGCAAGTTTGCATCCCAAAGATGATGCTGTTTTGGTTGGACTAGCTTGAGAAAAAATGCTGTATGTTTGAGTTCTTGGGATGAGTGTTTTACTTGGAAGGTAGGAAGAAAATGTTGATGTTCTCTGGATTTGTGTGCGCTAAAGCTGACAATTCAAGACATGCTGTGGTAGTTTTATTCCTTAGCTCCTAACAGAGGCCTGTCTCCCTGAGCTGATTCCAGATTTATGAGCACGGTGTGTAAATTGTTACAGAACAGAGTGCTGGATAATTAAACAGCTGCTTAGCACAGAGCTCCTTCATTCTTTAATAAGCAGATGTTTTGTCTTGTTGCTGATTTCAAACATCCCATGGTAACATGCTATATGCATAACATTACTCATATTTTTAATATTTTGGTGTGTTCCTAACCAAAGATCAAAGCTCCCTGCCCCATTATGCGAGGTTCTGCACAGGCGGTTGGCACAGAAGAGATCCTAAATGAGTGCCAATCAGCGCGTCTCAACTGAGTGCAAGGGAACAACAGCAGTTCACGCTGGCTGACATTTCCCTTGCAGATGTCAGACGAGATGCCATGATTTACATACCAATGGCAGTGAGTGGGAGGATGAAGTAACAGGAGGAGCAGAAATGAGCAGGGATGCAGAAGTCGGAGCTTGCCATTTGCCTTTTTCCTGCAGCTGAACAATAGCAATCTGAGTTATTCATCTCCATCCACCCCTCTTAACAGCAGGATTCCTTTCTGATGATATCGTGTGGCCTTTTGAGTGTGTTAGCAGAGGAACTAGATTCTTTTTTTGTATTTACCTTCTGTGTTATCAGACACAATAAGCAATTCCCAAAAGGCAGATGAGGTGAATAAAACAAAGCATCAGGTTAAATGATGTATCAATTTAGGAAGATGTTTGTGCACCGTGATTTTACGTTTTGTACTGTGCTGGATTTAAGAGTGACATGTGTGCAGAGCCATGGGAAGCAGGTGCAGCCCCGAGGTACGAGACCTTCTGTCCTGCCCTGCTTGTGGTCTCCCTTTCTGCTGCTGAAGTTGCTTCCTGGGACAGTGTGTTCAGCAGCTGTTAAGAGCACGTGAATAGAAAGAGAAATATTATAAATATCAGGAAGTGGCAGCCAGATTGTTCCAAGGTTGTGTATTGTGTGCTAGTGAAGCAAGATAGCCTGACTCTGTTATCAGTGCTGTCCATCAAACACTGATTTCTGTATCTGTATCTTCCACATATAAACATTTCTATTTGTGAGCTTCACTGGGAGGAATTCAGACAATGTTGATAATTGTGGACTTTCTGATCTTCAGGAGGAATAAATGTGCCCTGTTAGGGAATGCACTGCTCCTATCCCTAACCTGTGTTATACACATTTATACATAATCTCAGTATAGCTATAATGGGAATAAAATTTATGCTTTAATTCATGTTTGTTCACTGGTTGGGAAAAAGTGTCCATGAACTGCAAGGTAGCAGATCTGCTTATTCCATAGATAAACTGTTGTTGTATGTGGTCCACGTCCTGCATTTTTATATATCATTCCAATTCCTCAGCTGTTTCAAATTCATCTACCTCTCTGAAAGTGAATGAAGCAGCTGTGCCAAATTCAGAGCCTGGCTGAGTCTGGCTTAATGTCTGGAGGTGCTGAATTTCCCAAGGCTGGCGCTTCAACCATTAACTGATGCAGAAGAAACAACTGCCTTAGAATGTCTCTCTCCCTTTCACATAAAGGCAGAATTCTGAAATTATTGTGTAACATGCCCTTCTTCCCATTACACGATCCTCATTCTGTTCACCATTATTTTTAATAGACCAATTTTCTCTCTTGCATTTCATCCACTGAGTCTTTACTATTATTATCATCAAAGTGTCTGTGGGCTGCCAGCATTTGATATTTCATTTCACTGATTTAATTATGTCTGCAGCCTGTTCTGGGGCTGTTTATTTTTATAGATCTCCAAATCCTCTTTTTTATCAAATTGTTTACATCTGAATCCATTTGTTCACTGTTTATATGTCACTTTGCAATCGTATCCTCTTCTACTTCGCATTTGTTCCTGAGGTGTGTCTTAGTTCCATCAAATTTTACAAGTTTGTGGGCAGACAACTAAGAGGAGAAGATCTTTCTAACTAGGGGTGAAAGGAAGTTCTGGACACAGCTAACACCATCTGCTTTTTCACCCCTGCTTCCTGCAGGCATATGTGAGTTTGGAACCATGTATGTTACCAGCTATTGGGAACTGACAGCTCACAGGAAGCTGGGAGAGTGTTAGATTAAAGGAAGAGACATTTTACACGCTTGCTCCTGTATGTGCAGTTCACAGAGGGTATAAATATGTAGGTATTGTAGGGTATGAATAAACAGGGTGTTTACTGAGCTTAGTTTAGTTTCCAAAGAGTGGAGATTCTTTGGCTCTGGGCATCCTGGTCTGCTGATTGGCAACCCTGCACATAGCAGGGGGGTTGAAACTAGATGATCATTGTGGTCCTTTTCAACCCAGGCCATTCTATGAGTCTATGATTCTTTATTGCAGAGGGTTGCAGAAGATGCTGACAACAATATGAGTGTAAGAGTGAAATTTTGGCTTAGCAGAGCTTCGTGACACAGCATGCCACCAAGAAAGCTCTTAGAACTATTGATCTTCTGGGGAATTTCAGTCTTGCTTTGAATTTTGCTGACTGACCTCCTGTCATTGCAACTACTTCAGCAGTGGTGATGCACATATGCATGCACGTGCTGCAGTTCTGTTGAGTTTCTTGCTTCTGCTATAATTAAGAGTCCATAAATAAGTGCTTCTAATGCACTTGACTAGAGAAAGTAATTGCTGTTTAAATGGATAATTTATTGTGTGCTAATTAAAAGCCCAATAGGTGAGAACATTTTAATGAAATGTAACTTAACTCAATAAGGAGGTTTTTAATAATCATTAGTAGCCTGAAATATACCTGATGCAGCAGTTCTGTAATGACAAGCTCTAATTGATGTTTTTAACATATTTTTATTGTGGATAAATTGCTGTTTTGTTGTATATCTCTTTTCCTGTCTTTCACATGCACAGCTTCCTAGCGGGAGGCCCAATTCTACTTTATTACAGTTGATTTTTCCATGCTGTGGGAACTCTCTCCCTTATGCTGGTCAACTCATCTCAGTTACACCAGCATGAAGCAGGATGTGAGCGAACAGATGTAAGGTGCTGCCAGCTTCTACTGAAGAAAAGGTACTAACTTTTAATTTCAGTTGACTATCGGAATGTATAATACAGATCTGCTTTTTTTCCTTGTTTGACTTACAGTATGAGGCAGGGAAACCCTCAAAGTGTCCAAGGTTCCAACCACTTATCTTAGAACAGAATGGTTATACAAAAAGAATGGTCTCTCTTGGTAACGGATTTCACTTTCAAAGAAGGAAGCTTAAGAACAGGGGCTGGAAAGTGAACGTGCCTCACACAATGGAGCAGCGTGCCAGGAAGATATTTGAGCTGGGAAGTAGCATCTAAGGACTGAGAGAGTAGATGGCTGATTTTCTTGGCAAAGATAATATGAAAAAGCTGCACTGACCTTTGCAGGATGAGAGGTAATGGCCCTAAATTGCCCCCAGGGGAGGTTCAGGTTGGATATCAGGAAAAATTTCTTCTCAGAGCAATGATGCGTTGGCTGCCCAGGCTGCCCAGGGAAGTGGTGGAGTCACTGTCCATGGATGTGTTTAAGAAAAGTGCAGATGTGGCACTGAGGGACGTGGTTTAGTGGACATGGTGAGAATGGGTTGGTGTTTGGACTGGATGATCTCAGTAGCCTTTTTCAGCCTTTCTGATTCTATGATTCTGTTATTTCACTGTGCTTTTTTGGTGTATTTTTCCACCACTGGACAATAACTGTTCTTACATTTCTGAGAATTTAAAGAATGGTCTTCTGAGACTGAAAAGCACAGAACATAGAGTGGAGGCTGTTAGTAGCTCTGGTGGGATGGGATAACCATTAAAAGGTCACTGCAATTTCCTGGGCTCCTTTTCCCCCAGTATTAAATGGAGATAACTACATGTTTCCTTCATGAAGCCATTTGGTATATATCCTGTTGAAAAATCTATATATAAGCATTCGTCTTTTTTGTCACTCAGGCACTGATATAGGAATTTCTGGAGCACTCCTACATGTTGAGAATCACACTGATACTGTGGATGAGAATATTAAATTCTGGTGCTGAACCTGGCTAATTTGAAAATGACGTATTTTTCTAGGGTGATGCCTCAGATAAATCTTATATAAGAAACTGAATTACATTTATAGCTAGAAAGGACTGCAGGGTTTTATGATCATCTCAGCACTCCTGCATTTAGTAAATTATCTTGTGTTTGATTATGACAGGGTACCTCTTAGCATATGTCAAAGTTCTTGTTTCCTGGAAACTAAACTCTGGTGGAAAGCATTTTGGTTTTTTGTTTGTTTGTTTGTTTTTGGTTGTGTTTTGTTTTGTATTTTTTTTAATCTGATTTGTTTGTTTGGGGCTTTTTTTGTCTTTTAAGTCTAAACAACCCATTGGTTTTACAGCTCTTTGGTTCCTGCCACTGAAAAGAGATACCCATAGATTAAATAGTTAAATAAGAAAATCCCCTGGGGTTTGATCTGATGAAGGTGATGCTCATTTAGAGAAGGAGCAAATACTTTAACAAGTACTATCCTGATGAACTATCCAACTTGACTTCTGAAAAGTAACTATTAAATGGAGAGAAGAAACCATGAAATGTAAGTGCAAGCTTGAATGCTGGTATCATAATCCGATCGTAGTTAATTTAACTGTGGGCTTCAGATGCCATATTTGGAATTCTCAGTTTCAACCCAGTTTTTAGTAAACAATGAAGAACCTTCTGAAGGATTCAGAATAGCAGTTCAGAAGGTCTAATCAAGTCAGCAAATAGGGATCCACCTTAAGGCAAGACAGAGAAAACAGTGGGCAAAGGCTGATACAGCCCACTGGATGCAGGCAGAATAGTCAGAGGAAAAACAATAGGGCATGATTTGGAGAAGCAGCGTCTTTCACACAACCAACTAATAACATTTGGAGAAAATGAACAAGCTTTCAGGCATTGAAATGCTTCTGCAGGTCTGGCAAAGAAAAGAAAAAATTTGAAGCTTTGTCCAGCTTGCGAAGAAATGAGCATTTAACTTGAGATAATCACCTGGACAATTAGGGAGACAAAAAGGTGAACTGCTTAGCCATAATGGAGCATCTGGGGATACAAACAAAAGGTCATGAGTTAATGTGCCCCTGCAAGACAGAAAGAGGGAGAGGGAGCTTAAAGTGAGCTCTTGGGAAAGGTAGGAAAGTGGCACCACCGAACCATTGCCTGTGCTGGCTTCCATGGGTTTTAGTGCCTGGGAGAACTCTGAATTTCATTTCCCAAATATTTGATTAGTGTCCTTTGGGGCAGCTGGCAGATTAGGAATTTGAATTGGCAGACTTGCACCTAAGTGTAGTCAACACAGCAGCAAACCAATCCTGAAAAACCACAGTAGGGACTAATTCAGAAATGTCTTAACACAGAATATGAAGAATACTTTTCCCTCCCCTCAGCTCCAGATTCCTACTCCACATTTTAAAGAAGAAACCTTAAACTCGCCTGAATTACAAGAAAAACTGTCAGCCTCCCTCAAAATGGGGGAAGAAAGTACTTGTAAAATGCTTATGCATTATATAACACGTACCCATATATCATTTATATGGACATTAGCAACTTGTGTTATTTCCTCATTTTGGAGGCGATGCATTAAAAGTGAAAATGCCACTGCTGCCACTTTCTTCTTACATAAAGCAGATTTGTGTCCACAGTGCCTGTGTGCAAATCCTTCTCCATGATTTTCAAAAAGCTGATTGAATGCTATTCCAATAGCTTGGGTAGTGTGACCAAGCAGATAAATAAAGATGGCATATAAGGAGCCTGGTGGGCACCAGTGCCAATTTCATGCCCATGCTCTGCCTTCATTAAAGCAGAGATGTTTGAATATATCTTGTATCTCAAGGCATTTTGATGCACATCCCCTTCTGCTGAGCCAGCAAAGCTCCTCTCACACCTATTGCTTTTACATAGCAGATGCACATTAATGGAAGCAGTCAGAGCATGCATCTACCTGGTTCATGATTTGTACGTCTCTAGAGTTATCCTTAAAATGCAGACAAAGTTTAAAAAGAAATAGAAGAGAGTTGCAGAAAATCCAGATTAATAGTTGACAGTTGAAATAGTTTATCCTCTTACACAGGGGTATTAATTACTAAGTGTGTCTTCAGTCTCATTTGCAGGGTTTCCCTTTCACTATCTGAAAGGGAAAGCAGTAGATTAATGAGAGAGGCTGGGAAGGTGCCACCTTGTAAGGAGCTGCATGGAAATGTGTCACTTAAAAGGCACAAACAAGTTTTATTGCAACTGCTAAACCCAGGAACCATGTAACATCCTACTATGGAATATACTGTAACGAAATCAACAATTTGCTCACATTTATCGTGTTGTTGTGTTTTGTTTTCAGATCTCCATATGTAGGAAAACATTTTGAATTTTCTGCCAAAGATTTCCAAATTAACATCTAAAGGAATTTTTTTTTCCTTTTTGTACTGTCTCTGGGTTATATGGGTGCTGTGAGGCTGCTCAGCCCATGCTTTAGAGATTTCTGCATAAATGCCATTAATACAGTGCAGGAGAGGATGATAGATATGAGGCTTATAGAAATGAAGCTAATACTGAGACTTACTGTTTTTATTTCCTTGTGCTTTTGCATTTAAATTTCATAGCAGTGAAACTCTTGATGGGCATAGTGTGGATGGAAGTGGTAGAACTGGAAGATCTTGGTGGTCTTTTCCAACCTTTCTGATTCTTTGACTCTGTGACTCCAGGGAGGACAAAACACCATTCCTGTTCACAACGAAGGAGCCACAGCCCATGACCTCCAATGGCAAGGCTTTGCCACCACCAAGGGGCACAGAGTGCAATGAGCGGCGCTGAGCTGAGCAGTGAGGAGATGGCTGCACACCTAGCATGGAAGCTTTGACTTTATGGTAAGTCAGATCTCTTAATATTGTTTTACTGTATTTTTTTGAGCTTCATATTTAATTCAGGTCAAATCTGATCTACTAAACAGCGCTGTTCTGTAGCGCACACACCAGATACACGAGGTGCTGTTTTAGCATAGCTCTGACCTAGTTACTTCACGCAATGTTGTTTAAAAGCAAAAATTGAAATCCCTTATCTAAACAAAAATGAGCCTTTGTTCTCCTGCTTATTGTGGCATTTTGCATGCATTTGGTTTCAAAGGCTGATAACGTTTACTATTCTGAATCTTTCATGGGCACCATAAGGGCTTTTCCGTTTTGGTAACCAACCCAACAGCATGCTGAAGAAATGAATGTCTGCCATTTGAGATATATGGAGCCATCTTGACAAATCTGATGGCTGAAACTACTTTTTATTATTCTTTATTAATATTTATCAACAAGAGTTGGTAAATATTAATGAAACATTAAAAATAGCTACATGTGTTTAAAGAATTACTCTGTTTTTGTTACTGCTATCAGAAACAAAAGATGAGTTACTGGCAGGAAAGAACAGGAAAACCAAAAACTGAAATGTTCAGAGGTTTGAAGGACTCTTAGAATACAGATGTGCTTCTCTAATCTTTCTAAAATGGTTCCACATTCTCACGAGTCTCTTCATATATAAGTATCTCTCTCTCTATATATATATTTGCATTTAAAAGGATTGTGAATATGAGAGGAAAAGAGAAATTAGGCTGTGAAAAAAAAAGTGTAAATTTAAATTTCAATATACATTCTGATTTTTAAAAGTAGACCTAGAAATCCATAGAACAGCTACAGGGATTTTCCAAGTTTGTAATCAAACATGTTTTTCATTAATATTTTTTCATTATGTTTGATTTTAGAAATCTTAATGGGTTCTGATGATTGTTATTAAAATGGGAAAAGTGACTGTAAAATGCAAGCCATGCAAAATGAAAGAGAACATTCTGTCTTCAACCCCCCCGCCTTAGCTATCAAGAAAATTAATGTTTAATTAAAAACCTGATTTTAGAGAAATAGTTGTGTTTTTTTGTTATAAAAAGATGATGACAAATTGTGAAATAGCTGTGCTACAAGGCAGTTATTAGGCAAATTTCACCAAGATGGCTAGGCAGTGCTTGTTACTGACTTGGCAGGGAAAATGCTAATATCCTAATGGATTGATTTAAGAAGTGCCAGGTAATTTGTAACACTTCAAGGAAGTCCAGTGATTGCATTTATAAGGAATAGAAATGGGAGCTGGAATAAATTGCTAAAGCCAAGGGAATAAGGATTCGGTCATTCTTGTATGGTTAGTCACTGGGATTCTGCAGTCATCATAGAAACATCTGTTGCTTAGCAGGACATCAGGGTGCACCACTCCAATATTTCCAGTCTGTGGTCTCTGTTTGGACAGGCTGTTTCCCATCTTGTTTTCTCATCTTGCTTCTTTCCTCCATTCATGTCTTCCCCTTTTTCCTGCTTCTTTTTGATACCACTGGAAACATAACACTTATTACTCCCACATATCAAATTCTCAAAAGTGAAACCAGACCATGCTTCCATCCCCTTTTATCTAGTGTTTAGTGTGTTGGGCTTTTGAAAGCATTGATCACTCTTAGACATAAAGACTGCCGAGGACCTCGTCAGACAGCACGGTTCAGATGTGTACAAGATCAGACGTGCCATGGTGGTGGAACAGCTGTTTCAGAAGTAAAAGTGAGAAAAATAGCTGGCATTGCATGATCCAGGTCATGCAAGGTTACTTGTATGATACCAGTCAATTTTGCATACTTATCTGCTTTCCAAAATTGCACGTAGTAGGAATAGAACATAAGAGATTGCTGCTTCTGCTGGTTGGACTGAAACCGGTGTTTACAAAGCTGTTGTCAGTGGAGAGATATCAAAACCTTGCCTTGGGTGATACACCACAATTCCCAGTCCCCTGTTGTTCCCAGGAACAGCAGCAAAATATGGCTGTGGCCTTCCCTCTTATTCCTAGCCATGAGTTCCATCAATCTGATGTCGCAGATGGTATTGGAGCTTGGAGAGTTCTCTGAAACTTCATCCCTTCCTGAGCTTTCTTCATGAACATCAACCGGAGAAGAGTGAAACATTGCCTATGAGTGTTTCATCATTTGAAAGGCTGAACAACTGTTTCCAATTCCTTGCCTTACCAGTGTCTTCTCAGTGATGACTTTATTCCCTCTCATTTTGAACAAGGCTGAGTGGACTCTCTGAATCTAATTTTATTTAAATTTGAGTGGAAGCCAGGTTGTCTTAACTGCTTTTCCCTGACTTTCTACTCATTCTTCCTACTTGAAGGCACGTCTGTCTTGGATGTGGATATAAAGAGTAAGGGCAGACTTGTTAGGCTGCTGTCATTGAGATTCTCCTTTGGCTTCTAGTATTTGTGGCTAATACTTAGAAATTAGTCAAGTTGGATTTTTTCACTTCATGTACGATTATGGTAGGCATAATTCTGCTGTCACTCATGCAAGAATAAATGCTGAAACTAATGGAGATACATGAAAGTAAAACTGATCTAAATGAGAAGAGAATCAGGCCCCCTACGGATATGAGATCAAATTACTACCACACTTTATTTACACTGAAACTCCTTCATACCACTCAATCACACACAGAATGATTTGAAATTGGTGGAACAGTGATGTCTACTCACTTTAAGACACTGTTATTCTCGCAGAGCAGTGGTAAAGTCTCTAATGTATGTGTGAATAAAATTCCCTCTAAAGAAAGGAGAGAAAGGCAGCCGGTCCTGGCACCAGCACAGCCCTCCCTACCATTGGGTACATGGCTTTGGACCCCACTGCCCCCTTTCTGCATCAGAGAGGGCACCAGTACTCTGAAGGCTGGGTACTGCTCAACACATGGGGAAGCAACAGTAATTTTGCTTCTTTGCTTCTTGGCCCCTTGGGAACTTCTGCTCAAAAGACTTTTATTTTGGTCATACTATCAGTCTTGCTGCAGCACAGATGTGCACAGTTGTCTCTGGGAAGGCTTACTCAGGGAGATCACATTTCTAATCTGTTTGCTAATAAGTGCGTAATGGGAGGCAGAATATTTCTTTCTCGTGTTGAAGAGTCTCCAGTTAAATAATTAATTGATATTGAAGTGGGTCCAATTTATACTGGATTAAGCAATAGCGAAATGTCTTCCCTCGAGTGGAGAGCAGCACATTGTGCGCATCTATAACCATCTTGTAGCATTCACTGAAGGCAGGAGGAATACTGCATGATTAGAGTGCATCTAAAATACAGAATAAAGGCACCAGAATCGATCTGCCGCCTTCATCACAGGATCAGTTGTTGCCAAATAGGATTTGCTGGGTCTGCTCAGAGCCAGCACAATTGGATGGGGCAGGGAGGAAGCTCTTAGCAGAGCACTGGGAGTCTCAGCCGGAATGAGCATCTGCTCCCCGGTTGCTCTTGTGATTCTTCTTGGCAAGGAACTACATAATCAGCTTTCTGGTAAATTCTTCCAAATCCTTCTTTGCTTTGATTCTGTGTAGAAAACTACATAACTCTCAGATAACATGTATTGCTATGATGAGTCCTGAAATTTGATGTTAAATGAAATGTCAGATAATGAAACTGTAAATCCTGTCTTCTTAAAAGTGACTGAATGAACTGCTGAAAATAACCCATCATCTTCTTGAGGAGCAGCCAGGTTAGATGATGATAATGGTATTTCCCAAACGGACAGTGACATTGATGTTTTATATGTGATATACTGAGACCCCATCTCTGACCTGTATGCAAGATGAGGAATGAAATGGTTTTCAGTAATAACAGAAAATCTGATTATATATTTAAGATGCTTATTGTTGGCCTGTCACCTTATGGAGCCTTTCTAACCCCAGGGGATCACCAGATAGATATCTATGATGCACATACATCATTGGCTGGGAAATATGATGCAGCTCCCGATGACTTATTTACTGAGAGAGCAACTTTGTCTGTACTTCTTCCATAACGTGTCTGAAAATGCTGTCATTTTTAACACTGCAAATCAATGTTGCTTAAGTATGAGAGGGACACTGAAAAAATTTAAATTGGATAACAGCATGAAAATCTAAACATTTAAAGCATAATTAGCTGGTAGTATTTTAACAAACTCTCTAAAGAATATGTAGAAAAAACAGCTTGTTTACTGAGCTCAGCATTAAGAGCTATCCTGTAATTTATTATCTGAAAATGTGGTACTGCATACCCCTAATTTTATAATCTGTTGACTCAAACCACAGACTGTCAAACACGTTTCAAGATTATCCATGTTTGTATGTCATATTATATTTTTTGGGGAACGCAGCTTCTATTTATTCTTAACTCTGCTGATGATTTTCTCAGATTTCTGCCATATGCTGCACGTCACAGGTGAGTATTTTACTGTCTTAAAATTTGACAGCTGTATCCAGTTTAATAGTTCTGTCATCTCAGCATTGCCATTAGCACTGAATTACAACAGAGGATATTTAAAGTTGGATTAGAGTGTCACATATTTGTCAAATAACAAACAACAAGGGCAGACATTGTGAAAGGAGTCAATGAAACTTTAAAAACATCAGTCAGTCAACAAAGGTATAAAAACTGAGTCAGTGACTAACTAAACAAAGTTTGCTCAATGTTTATTTGTTAAACTGCAGTTTTATGCATCTATCTCGCTATAGATTTTATGCATAATACACACAGACTGGCCAAATTCCTGTCAGTTGAAAAAGGCATATAGACAATATATTTAATGAACAGTTTGAAGTTTACAGAAAGAAGAGGATTTATAGGCCTGAATTCAGAAAGGATGGGGATACGGTCTTGGGCATAAGTGCATATTATCTTACTTTCCAGGGTGGTTTATGCAGAATAGAGGCAAGATGCAGTACTGTAAAATGTTAATAATGTTAACAATGTTCAGCTCTTTTGAAACCTCATTCTGGTCCTGCTGAAAACACTCACCCTCGATCAGAACCACAGAAAAAATAAGAGGTTAGCTAGATAAATACAATGAAAAACACAGCCTTTTAAGCATCAAAGTCAAATAAATAGTGAAATGATAGCAGTCATTCAATTTCATCTGCTTCCTGCTATAATATCATCAGCCCAACAAAGCACTGAAACACAGGTGCAATGTAAATCCTCTTAAAAAAGGGATTATTCACGTGCTTGAAATTATACACTTTATTACATCTGAACCACAGCTCTAATGCCCATCAGGCATTAGGAGGCAGTGCTTATTCTGTTTATTTTCACACTATGATTTTTAACTGACCTTGAAAGTTTAACTCCTGTGGGTGAGCATTTTTTCTCATGGAAGCAGTTCCTCTGACACATTCCAGTTACTCAGTTGGACTCGATGATCCCTGTGGGTCCTTTCCAGCTTGGGGTATTCTATGATTCTATTATTTGCTCTGCCTTTACTAGAAACAGTTTGTTTTGCTATTGCTCCCAAACCTGCTATGCAAGGATTGGCCTCTTCATTCTTGGCACTGCTGTGCTGATTGGAAAACTTGCAGCAAATGGCAAAATCTTGCACGTGGTATTTATCTAATCAGCTTCAAGGAAACTCTTCGCTAACTTTGCCAATGAAAACTAGATACTAGCTTAGTCTTCAGGTTCTGTAGTAATAATATATAGTATTTACAAATCAAGTGATGCATAAAGCAGTTCTTCACCACCTGCCAACTGATGCCCAGACAGACCCTGAGTAGTGACTGATTTCCCCAGCCAATCCCCCTATTTTTTTTTATGATGTCCCATCGTATGGAATATCCCTTTGGCCAGACTGGGGCAGCTGTCCTGGTTCTGTCCCCTCCCAGCTCCTGATGCCCAGCACCCCTCACTGGCAGGATGAGAAACTGAAATGTTTTTGGCTTTGTGCAGCCACTGCTCAGCAGCAACTAAAGCATCGGTGCGTTATCAACACTGTTCTTCTCCTGCAGCCAAAACTCCAAAACACAGCATCATACCAAACACTATGAAGAAGATCAACTCTGTCTCCGATGAAAGCAGGACAGAAACAGAAAGCACAAATCAGTGCTCAGTGTCACTCAGCCTCCTCTCTTCTGGGCACTTTTGGTACATATGTGATGAGGTTATCAACCTCAAAATTCAATCTGAAGCCAGTTGATGTTTTATGAGTCAGAGCTGGAGCTGGCAGCACGGTGGGACAATATATTTCCAATTAGCAAATATTTTAGTGTGTGCTGGCATATCCTTCAGTCAGTAGCTCTCCCAGCCCTTCTTGTTTACTTTGTTGAGGATTGTTCTTGTGAGGTTTCTCTGAACAGATTTCACTGCTGCCAGGCAGGTGATGGAAAAGCAGCTTCTGTCCATTTTTAAGCCTCAAGGACATAGGTACTCACCAACATTGCAGCTCCCAAGCAATGGGCTCTCCTCTCCTCTCCAAGTCAGTCTCCAGTATCCAGGCTAACACAGGGAAAAATTCTGAGCAAGTGGGATGGCCAAGTCTTCACAGATAAGGAATGTGGGATATGTGTGTGAATCTCCTGAAAAAATTTTGTATTTGCTCATCATTTTTTGAAGCATTCAGTAAAGTGAAAATTTTTTGTGAAGCAAATCCAATTCCGAATAGTTCACAGAGAATAATAAATCTGTGAACTCCAACAAACCAATCCATATTTAGGAGGAAATAACCAACTTGCAATCTTGAGTTATATGATATGCCACTTCCTATAAGCTCTGTGATCAAATGAAAAATGCTTTTGTTTTCTGAGCTCCTCTATTTACAAAGTGCAACTATTAATCAACTATTAATCAAAAGACGGATGGGACAGAGGCCTTCATCCCTGAGTTACATTTCCTGGATGTGGCTCCAATGGGAGCTCCAAAATCACAGCAGAAGCACTGGGACTTTTCCTTGGGGAGAAAAAAAAAAGCTTTGGCTTTGTTAATATGAGAAAATTTTTCTTTGGCCACTTTTGCGTTTGAGCATCTCTGGCATAATAGGAGACACTGTTCAGTCTTGCATTTTTATTTCATGTTTTTCCTCATATGACACTCTTTCCAGCTCATTTTTCTGTTTCACTTTTTAAGCTGCTGCTTTTGCTTTAGCAGGAGAGTCTGAACACTTTATTGATTAAGCTGTCTGTTTTTCAGTTTCATCATATTCTTCATTTGAATGTGCATCTGTTTTGCTGAATCAGCTGTGTATTGAAATGCTTGAGGATTCAACTACTGTTTGAGCTGCATCTTTGGTTTAATCCTCTTGTGCTTTTTTGCTTACTCAGCTGGCTACTAAACCAAGTAATTTTGGGGGTGGAGGGATTGCACTGCCAATTTCATTTCTGACTGGGAAAAATATACTATAAAATGAGTTCCAGTCATTCATGACTACAACTATATATTGTCTAAATGAACTGCCTTTTAAACACTGAAAAAAAGAACCCTTTTATTATTATTTATCTTTTTATTATTACTTATTATTTGCTCTTTTACTCTTTCCTTTACTTGCAGTGTTTGCAACCGAATGTAAGAAACACTTGGAGAGTTCCCAACCTGGAAGACAAACATAAATGATTGGGAGCACAATCTGAAGCCAAGTGTGTGAGGTGATTCAGTTTAAAATTTAAGATCTGTTCATTTGCTCTTTAGCATCTGTGAAGGCTGGAAAGCGAAGTACGCAGCCTAGCAAATGGAGCACAGGTTGAGATTCAGCTGCATCTCAAGCAGGCACTAGATTGCTATGACAGTAGCTCCTCTCAGAAGTGAGACTGGATCACAGATAACTATTTTCACATGATGGATATCCCAAGCTCTAAGGGGTGCTGTGTTGTGCAGTCCCAGTCCTAACTCTGACTGTAGAAACCATGGCTCTCTCTATCCAATTCCTGCGTTTGGTATTGAGCTCCTGATCAAGACCATAGAAATGCTGCAGAAGTTGTATCTGGCCCAAGACTAATTAGTTTGCCTCTTGGAACAGACTGCACACTGTAGCACACAAACAGGCAACTGATACCACTGACCTCGGTGAGGAGAGTGAGGTCCATTGCCAGCAAAGGTATGATTCTGCAGCTCAAACATCTGCCTTAGAATCCTTCCTTCTTCCTCATCCTCTTTCATCACCAAGCGAAACCTGGAAGCACCTGAAATCAGCACTGGCTTCTGCAAGTCTTTGATGTAGGTGCCAATCTGTGTACCCTCTGGGATTTCTATATGGAACATACTGATTCACAACTGTTCACCTTGAACTGGATGCAAGACGCCATCAGAACAGAATTGGAAGCTTCACTCCCAAAGCTGCTTTGATGTTTAACTGTGTTCAGTTCACCTAGAAAGCACACTGAAGAGCTGCCAAAAGCAGACCAACTGCCAGCCAGACTGCCTGGCTGGCAAAGCCTCTCCTCCTTCTCTGCCTTTCCTGCTGCCTGCAGCCCAGGAGTGACCTGATGTGTCTTGGCCATGCAGCACACAAGACAGAGGCAGAAAATCCAGCATCCAAATAGGGATTCCAGTAACTGGCTAAATCAGCTTGGTGAGCTGGCTGCCAGCCAACACACTCATGGCTATCTGCGTCTGGATTGTCCTGACAGTGCTCCTTCACAGCAGGACCAGAGACTTGCAAGAGTATTTTTAACTTACTTTGCTGCCCCTTTCTCCTCTCTGGAGAGGGAAGACCCTAAAAACTTGCAGGGGCTTTCTCACTGACATTAAAATAGCCCCCAACATATCTACTCCCTGTGGAGTCAGAAGAGGTTTGTGCAACTTGGTTGCTTTAGTTGTCATGCATTGTGGCTAGCAGAAATTCATGTCATTCCATTCTCTTTTTCTCATTTATGCCTCTTTCTCCTTTCCCTTTCCCCTTTCCCCCCCCCCCCCCCTTTTTTTTTTTTTTTTTTTTTTTTTCTCTCCCTAAGCCAGTATCATAGTTCAGGTCTGTAAGTATCATAGAGCAGCTCTGTAAGACCTTCCTTATCCTCACGAGATTTCTGATTATCACCTTTCATTACAGGATTTTTTTGCTACTGAGTAATTTACTTGTGATATTTGGAAAATGGACGCAATAAGGAAGTTAGTGATAAATCTCCTGTTTTCTCTGTAGCAATTAGCAATACTGTTAGTAGTAAAAAAAAAAAAAAGATACCTGAGAGGTTCCCATACAAAGCTACAGTGCTAAATAGGCTTCTGTGCAGGCAGAGGACTGCAGTGGCATTTCAGTGAGATTTATCTCAGTGGCTACATCTGCCTCTTCTGTTCAAGTGGTTGCAAATCTGTGAAGCAATTACGTGAAATGCTGTGACCCTCTTCATCTGGGACCTGCAAAAGGCTGTCGTTTAACAGGGAAATTAATCTCAAAACAATGCAAAAAATAAAAAATAAAAAAATAATAAAAATCAGCCTTTGGAGAACGAGGCAAAATTGCAGTGAGATTTAACTAAAAGGAAATTTAGTGAGCCGGTAAGCAGAATGTCCATAACTGACTGCTGCTTATTGTGCCCCTGCTTTAGGACCCAGCTCTTCATGCCCTTAATGTCAGCAGGAAGATCCCCAGCAGTTCTTTACCTTCATACTCCTTTTAAAAAATATGGTATCATCTTTTTGTACCAACATTTCTATTCAATAGATAGATTTATGTTACCTCAATCCTTTCACTGATAAAACAAATATCCCACAAACCTGGGAGAGGCATGGGACAGGAGAAAGCTCTCTGCACTAAGAATGCAAAGACTATGGAAGAAAAAACACTGTTTTTCTGTCCCAGCACTGGAAGTGTCCCCAGAAGTGGTTTTGCCTTTTATTAGCAGCCCACAGAGATTAGAGCAGCCAGAGCTGTTTGCAGTCAGCCCTCTGAGACCTTTGCTCCCTTGAGCTGAGCTGCAACCAGCATCTAGCTCTGATGTATCCTTGGTTGACTGAAATGACATTGAAGTGAAGGACTTTTTAATTTTCTCTCGCCTTTTTTTTTTTTTTCCTCCCTCTCTTTTTCAGTGTATTTAATAGTGATGTGGATTAGAAAGCCTCTGATGTAAAGGAGAGGGGGGCTCAAATGGTATCAGTGCTATCAATTTGTCTGTAACCAGTTCTTAAAGTGAGGCTTTACAGTAAGCCAGCCTGGAGCTAAGCGACTGCCATCATCAGGCTCAATTCTGCAACACAAAATATGGGAGGGATGATTGCAGCTGCTCTGTGAGCCCTGGAAATGCTGCTGAGAGCTGCAGCAGTTCCCTGCTGCAGGCACTGTGCCAGAGAGGCATTCCAAGTGTTCGTAGCTTTCACAGAAGGCTTTTCTGTGAGAAATTTCCTATGGAGTACTGGAATTTTCTAGATCAAAACTTTTTTGGGGGAATGAAATCTGTAGGGAAAGGCTATAATTGTAGCTCATGAGCTGGCACTTCGTTCAAAGCCAAGAGAGATAAGAAAAACATCAATGCAAAAGCACCTGAGTAAGTTTGGAATGGCCTTGGCAAATTAAAACTATTAAGTATTTCCAGGAGACTTCTGCAGATCTCCTTCCAGCTGTATCCACAGTCCCATTGGAGGAGCAATTAAAACTCAGGTGGGTTATTGTTCAGGGTCTCTGAAAATGTTTTTTTATTCCTAGGGCTAAACCAGCTAGCTAAGAAAAAAGGAAAACCTGAATGAAAACAGTACTTAAAATTTGAGCCGAACCCAACGCAATCTGTGAGATAATAGATAGGAGCACAGTTTTGAATCAAATTAACTCTCAGTAGCCAGCAGTCTTTGCCATGTGGATAAGTATTTAAAATCTGAGTAGCAAATGGTGTTCTGCCTGCTTCACCATTTTTTATACCCGATAGCTGTATAGCACATTCTCTTTTCTCACCAGGAAGGAAAATACTGATATACCAGGTAGGGGATGCTGTCTTTATCTGAACCACTCAGATACAGGAGAATTTCATTCATTTTTGATGAAAGCATTCTTCCTGTGCTTCATCTTTGTAAACAATTGTTCACAAATGTGCATGCTGCCAAAAAGCAAGGACATTAATAAGGTGTGCTTGTGAAGTGAAGGCTGTTTCTCTCTGGTAGGAGAAAGCCTATGAATTCCTGGTAGAGAAGTGTGACTGTGCCTTGGAGAGGGGTACGCTCCCATCTGCAGCCTACAGACTGTTGGGTGGGCATGACTGGTCCAACTATTTATGTAAAGAGAAATAAACATTAGCTAACTAATGGTAGAATTCATGGTTTTCATATGTTGAACAGAACCCTTCAGTTTAACGGGCAGGTTCTGTTATAGCTTGTGTTGTGGGGGAGAAACCAATGCTCCAGTGAACTGCATGTTATGGAGCTCTAAAACCTCACTGTCTTCACAGGTCCCAGTGCTATCTGTGCATGCTCCAGTCTATAGGAGCTGGAACCTTTGATGTCTGGAGGCCCACAGGGCAGCAGACCAATGCCTAGTTTTGCTTGTGCTGCTGCGTGCCATTGTTATTCCTTCAGCCAGTATTGGCTCACACAGCGCAGTGTTTTAGTCCTGCTATTAAATAGAGTCCAAATGCCTGAACAGGAGAAGGAGGCATGGGACAAACAGCACTGCACAGAGGCAGGCAAATCAGTCAGCCTACATGCTGCCCACGCATGCTGCTGCTGGGGATTTACCATTTGAATGAGTTCCTGGGCACGACTGAGATCTGATTTCCATTCAGCACAGTGGGAAAGCACAAGAATAAAAACATGCAAGGAGAAGAAAGAGAGAGAAGAAGAAATGTCTCCCACAGCCACACATCCCTGCCTCTCGACCTGCAGCTGTTAGAGGCAGAGCTCTCTATGAGAGGTGGGCTTTGGGGTGACCTTCTGTTGCTGCTCAGCTTGAGCCTTAACAGCAGCACCAGAAGCCACCACTTGTCAGGGTGAAGAGCTCACCTCTGCAGCAGGTGAGGCTTAAACTCCTGAGTTTCACTGTGCATTCCCTTCTCTTCTCCCTCCCATTGCATTTGTCCCCCCTTCCTAGAAATGCCTCACTTGAGGTGCAAGTCTTTAATAATGCTAGAATAAATAGAATAAATAAGAATAAAGCTCCCTACCAACCATCAGTTGTCTCCTTCCACGACCAGGATGGATGTAGGCTAGACTTTTTGCAGCCCTTTGGGATCAAAGAGAAAGATTTATGATTAGTCTTACTACAATAAATTCAAAGACAAGAATATGGGCAAAAAAAATTATCCATTAACAGCCCCCTTTTTTGAGGTCTATCTGCTTAATGGCTGAGATGAGTGAGCTGGATCCTCCCTCCTCCATACAAGCAGCCTACAGCTACTGCTGAGGGTGTTGCTGATGCCTCATGGTGCTTCTATGCACAGTATTTTGCACATAGATGGTGGCAATGTTAGGCTTACACACAAGGAAGAGTACAAGGCATGTGTATGTAATTCAGGGTCAGGATTGTTATTCCTAGCTGGGTATTTTTCTGCAGACACTTCACTCTTATAGAGGAATAAATGTCACAGCATCATTACAGTTTTGCATCCTTGTTTTTCCTGCGGAACTGTTAAATTTGCCAAGTATGCAAAAAAAAAAAAATCCAATCCTCCCCTCTCTTTAGCGTATATCTGACATGCAATGACTCCCACATCTGTGTATTTCACTAATGGTCTCATAGTTATAATTAGCCAATATTTTTGTGTCCAAAACCTGGAAACCTTAATCAGCTCACACACTGCTTTTCATCCCCAAGGTCTGTATGGACTTCCAAGGTATATGACAGGTAATGAAGTGAAGGAAGCCTATTTTCAGAGTATCAAAACTGTTAAATAGAGGTTAACACCTGCACTTGAGGATTTTCTATCAGAAAAGGGTGGAATTGCTGTCTTTTAGAAAAATAATTCCTTACTGAGTCAGAGAGAAACAGTAAGTTCAGCTAACAAAATGAAATGGACCAAGTCTGCAACCTGACTGGTGTGCCAACTTACCAGATAAAACGCACAAAACGTGGAATCAAGTTCCTACCTAACCTCTAAACCTGCCCTTCAGGTGCCGCCAGCTCAAAAAAGCCTGCTTGTGGACCCAAAGGAGACCCTTGCTACAACTGCCTATAAAAGGAGAATGTGGTGAGTTTCTGAGCAGACAACTCAGAGACACACAACTGGGAGACTGACAGACCTGAGGATTACGCTGCCATCCAGAGGATGCTGTCAGGGTGGAGAAATGGGCTTTGTGAAGAACCTCCTGAAGTACAGCAAAATGAGTTGCGAAGTCCTGTATCCAGGAAGGAACTACCCAAAGCATCAGCGCAAGCTGGGAGGGGCACTTGAATGGAAAGTACTTCAGAGCCCTGATGGTCACCAGGTTGCTCCAAAGAAGCCTAACAGTATTCTGGGCTGCAATAGGCAAAGTATAGCCAGCAGATAGAGAGAGGTGGTCCTTCCCCTCTGCTCAGCACTGGTGGGGAGACACCACGTGTCCACTGCTGGGTCCTCCTGCACAGGAGTCCTTGACACACTCAAGAGAGTCCAATGGAGGGCCATAAAAGCAATGAAGGGATTGGAGCACCTCTGCCCTATGGAGAGGCTGAGAGAAGCAGAGCATCTCTCAGAGATCCCCTGAGCCTGGAGAAGGCTCAGAGGGATCTCTTCCATGTCCATAAATACCCAAAGGGAGATGCAAAGAGGACACAGCCAGGCTCCTTGCAGCTCTGCCCAGTGCCAGGAGCAGAGGCACTGGGCACAACCCAGAGCACAGGGTTCCCTCTGCCCATCAGGCAGCACTGCTGTGCTGTGTGGTGCCGGAGCCCTGGCACAGGCTGCCCAGAGGCTGTGGGGTCTCCTCCTTGGAGCTATCCCAAAGCTGCCTGCCCGTGCGGCTGGGCCCTGCTCTTCTGGGGCAGTTCTGGGGCAGTTCTGGGGCAGAGGGATCCTGAGGTGCCTCCAACCTCAGCCATGCTATGATCCTGTTTTATGTAATAAAACACATCATCACAGAGATGGCAAGAATAAACTGGAAGGTGTCTTGAATGGAGATAAGCTTATTTTGTACCGACATTAATTCTTTGTGAAGTGTGCATGATAATTAATGTTAATCCACAAATAAATTCTTAGAAAATTATCTGTTACATCTGCAGGGTAAAAAGGTCCGAGTTGTAGCACTGACTACTAACAGCATTATGTATGATTTACCAGCAATTGTCAAGTTTCACACCAAAGGTCAGAAATAAATCCTGAGTTTGTAAGCTGCAAGAAAGAAATGTATGAACACTTTAATTTATTGCTCTGTCACTGTTAATTCCATCTGGTATTCACTGTGATAGCATTGCTGCTAATGAATGTATTTGGTAATAACGTGGATGTCATATATATTTATGCTCTAATCTCTTTCAATGGTTCAGCAGACAAAACAAGTTAGGAACTTAGCCATGTTAAATTTTTATAAATTAAGAGGGAAAAGAAATCATATTTTATTTCAAGGAAGTACTTAAATATGTATCATATTTAACTTCTCTCACTAGGAGCCTGTCCTATCACTGCAGAATTCCTTGTATTTCTAAGGAACAAATGAGGATCAAACCATTCTATTGATATGACTTTTCCTGTTGTTTGATGATAAAAACCACGATCTTAACGCTTTGAGTCTGGCTCAACAGATCTGAGCAGCAGGAGGAAAATAAATGACTACAAGTACACTTTAGAAATCTTAATTATGACCTAAACAACCTTGCATATAAATCACAATGCTGCAATTTCAAAACCTGACAGAGTATAATATACACACGCTAATGTAAGCTTGTGTCTCCATCACTTCCCAGACTGGTTCTTGAATCCCCATGAGCCCAGGCAGAGCAGAGGCTGAGTTTCTCTGTGGTGAGGAGGACAGACAGTCATTCTCTCCATGGCTCTCACAGGCCTCTTTTCCACTACTGTCTATTATTTCTGTAATCACTTCATTACAGGCTTTGTGAATTGATTAGGCTTGGAAAGTGCTGCAGTGAATAAAAGGAGAGCCTGGCAGCATTTGTATAAATCTGATGGCTATTTCTGAGAGATGTGCTGCCCTCCTCTGCCTTTAGAAGTGGGACTGACTTAAAAAAGAAAAAACAAAACAAAAAAACATTTGAGAGAGGAAGAGAACTGCTAAACTGTTGTTTTTCAGACTCTTTCTGTGTTTTCTTCTGAAAAGATTACCAGTTTACCACGTAGTAGTGTGACACATAGATTAACTTTATGCTTTGATTAGGAAAAAAATTTCCTTTAGGCTTTTTACAATGTATTGACTATTAATTAAGATGGAAAAGTATCTCACTGGCTGAGCAAGTGGATGGATTTTGAAATAATTTACAGGTAGATGCTTTCCCCATTTCTATTTGCAACTTTGTGTCACACCAAATTTAATAGATTCATTTAGTGATGATGAAGGGTTTTGGAGCCTTTACAAGTGTTAGAATCTGTAACACTTACAGCATACCTACCTAAAAGCTTATGAAATGTCATGCTCATCTTTATTGCAGACTGACTCATTGTAAGGGGGTCTTCTGGCTTCCTTTGTTAATACACAAAGAATTCATTTTGGCATCTTCCCTTAGGGATGGTTTCTTTTAAGCTGTGACTGCATTAATAACATCTTACACAGTAACTCTTTCCATCAGGCAGTTGGACTTGATGATCTCCAAAGGACCCTTCCAACTGAATCAATCTAATTCTAATCTGCTACCAACCCATAATCAGTAAAACCATGGAGTAAAGGACAAATTTTTTGCCAACTTTTATGTATGGGATATATTAATTTTTATGGCTTTTACTCCTGAGTTAATTAAATGCCCCTAAATGTGGAAACTTTTTATGAAAATGCCTTTTTAATAACAAAGACCATTCCTGCTCCCAGGGAACTGTATTACTTCAATAATCTGGTTTCTTTTTTTTTTAAAGTGATATATTTTGAGGCTAAAACTGTTGATTTATTAGTAGTACTTCCCTCAGATACAAAAATTCTTTTTCAAGCTGAAGAACAAAAGGTCATCTTGCTTTTTGCAAGTGTACACTGTATTTTTTGCATGGTTCAGTTTGCTGGTTCTTTAGATCTATCTGCTTTAGGATTAGCGAGTTTACAAACATATCCGGGTTCTGAAAGGTTTTTGTTGGTGGCACTGTTTGAAGTGCTGAGAAAAAAAAAAAAAAAAAAAAAAAAAAAAAAAAGCTTAGCTGTAGCTTTATAAACAAGGTGTGCTTACATCTGCTAAGAAAAGCACAGACAAACCCGGGATGGAATCACCTACATAATAGTTAAAGCAGGATCATTTCTACAGTGAGCTTCTCAAAGAAACCTATGGCCACTTACAATCATCACGCAGTGCCAATGGATGGCTGTGGTTCTGCATGAGCGTTTGATTTACATCAGTGCCTGGTTGATGATTTTTCTGAAGTTACCAGAGCAGGCACATTTCCTGTTTGCCTCCTCCACAGCTAACCTCTTCCTAGGCTTTATTTCTTAAATGCTTCCTTAAATCTGAAACATAAAAAGATTTCTGCATTTTTTTCAATGGGAGAACTTCATTTTTTCCTTTCTAGAGACACACATGCCCGATTCTTTCTGAAGATTGTTAAATATGTGGACCTAGTAGCTCCTTGTGATAATGATTCCTACAGCTTAATTGGGTTACAAGAAAAATATTGTTCTGTTCAATTGTGATTTATTTTTTTTTTTTGCCATTTCAATGATATTTTGTTGTGCAGTGAGTCACTAAAACACAGCTGTGCTGTGTCACCTAAAACACAATGTAGTGATATCCAGCCTAGGCAGAAGCTACCCCTATATAGCTAGGAAGTACGATAGGTGCCTAACTTGCTGACTTTGAAGAATGCCTGGAGCTCCTGAGCACTGAGAAGGTAAAGGACGAAGGAAGAAAAAGGGCTGTACCACTTAAGCTGCACAGATACATTCCTCCAGGGAGGTTCCGGAGCAGGACAGAAACTCAGAGAGCACAACTTTGCCCTGCTTGCTGAGGAACAAACTTGTCTCCCAAGTTGATAGTCTCCCATAGCTGAACCCATGTGGATTCTCACAAGAGGTTCAGAGACAAGATCACCTAAGAAAGTTAAGCTTAAAAACCAGAAGCACTGATGAGTATTTTTGGCATGAACTGAAGAATCCTTTCATTCCAGCTACAACCCATGTCCTGATTCAGCTAAGCAGCTCTCCAGTTTGTTTTTGTTGTTGTTGTTGTTTTTCCCCCCTTTCCCACAGCTTTCTTGATCACCACTTCTAGGTTGCTATTTTCTCCCAGCCTGCTTAAGTTATATTTTGTAATGATAGTTCATAAAAAATAACGGCACGTACTCTTAACTGATGGCAATAGTCTGTGGGAGCATGCTATCAGTCAGGATACAACTGTACACTTTTTCATGCTTTTACAATCATGTTTTGGTGTTGGGTTGTTATTGCTTTTATTCTTATTTTTAACCTCATTTACAATAAAGTCTTTTGATACTGCTCCAGCAATAGAAAGGAATCATAGTAATCAGGTTTTTCAAAATGAAATGGTTTGACTATAGTTTATGATATTCACTGCCCAAGTTGGCTAACATTGGCAGGCAGAGTTTCTTTGGGATGGAGAGAGTACTGTGACCCTTACACACTAGTGTGTGACCTGCTAACCTGAGCTCCAGAGAAAAGGCAATTTTAAGCTGAAGTTGATCCTGTCTGAGCTCTATTTTTTTTCCAGTTGTAACAATCAGAAAAATCAATGTGATAGAATAGCAATACAGGAGGTAATGAGAAAGGAACTAGCTCTCCAGAAAGGTACTACAAAGGAAAAGTGCTCACCTGTCTCTGAAGATGTAGGTTCACAAAGGAAACTCCACAAGACAGAGACCACCAATATGAGTTCACCCCCAGTGGCAGTCAGCCCTTAAATGAGGTCTCAGAGAGGTGCAGCCAGGCTCCACCCCTTCTGGTCACACAGCAGAATTGCCTTCACCTGTGTTCCCAGGGCTGCCTGGGTCCTTTCCCCAGGTGCTCAATCAGTGGTTCAGGCCAGGACTCAACAGTTACCATACAGGTGTTTAGCACTATTAGCTAAATTGTATTTCAAATAAAGCAAGAATCACATCTTAATATATGCTAAAATATCTATTATGTTGAGAAGCTGCTTATTTAGATCTAAAAAATTAAAAAAGAAATTTAAAAGGGTTTGAGAAATGTAAGGAAAAGGATGAACGTGATGGTTGGAATATGTTGTAGAAAAAAGAGAGGGGAAATACTTAAGAAAAGCTAGATTTTAACCAGAGCTTAAGTGTTCTCCAAATGCACAGAATTTCCCTGCAACAATCCCTTTTCATCCTCAGGAGAAATGTTGTTCAACAGTGCTCATGAGGAACTTGCATCTGCACTAGCTGAGCTCTGTTTAAGAACTGAAGAGGGGAAAGCGTCTAATTAACAAGTGATGAAACGCTGAGGCGATGAGGAAAGCTATTCTCCCAATGGAGGTTGTTCACTGTCCTGCACAGTTGTTTCCCCATAGAGATGTCCTCAGCTGCTGTATTAAATTCAAAGACAAAATAAGGTTTCTTCATAAGATTTATCCAGGCTGTATTTTCAAGCATCATACAGCTTGCCAAAATGAATTGTTTTGATGCTGACTTACCTCACCTAGGTTAAAGATATAACAGAGTTTCCTTCACAGCAGTTGGCATCAAAGGGGTTCTAGGGACATTCACTGTGTTTCAAGACCCAAGCAAGTAATAACAACATAATGTGTATATTTTCATACCTCAGAAAGATAATCAGCTTGTATATATCTTCAGGCCAATCACTTTGTACCTTTTATTTTCCCACTTTTTTGGGCCTAAGACTGGCATATGATTTATAAGTTACTCAAAATGAAATTTTTCATCCTCTGTCTTCAGGTTACTTTTTGGGCACTAGGTAACAAAAAGTGTATGCCACCACGAAAAACACAGCTGTATTTCTTTCATTCTTATTTCTCATGCAGAATGGTTTATACAACAAATAATAAGCTTTTTGTTAACTAACATGACTCATGTCTGGATGATCTTAGCCCTAACCATAATGGCAGAGCTTTTTCTCTGAATCCTCCCCTCATCCTTATATCTTTATTGGATATAAGGAAAAAGTCTCTTAGAGTGAGGGTGGTTAGGTACTGGAACAGGTTGCCTAGACATGTTGTAGAAGCCCCATCCCTGGAGACGCTCAAGGTCAGGCTGGACCAGGCCCTGAGCAACCTGATAGGGCTGTGGATGTCCCTATTCACTGCAGGAGAGTTGGACTAGATGACTTGTAAAGGTCCCTTCCAACTTTAAGGAATCTATGATTCTATGGTGATCCTTTCACTCAAAAATCTCTGCAAAGCAGCTGACAGTAATTCATACTTACATTTTGTTATCAGTAGCCATGCAAGTTCACCTTGTATCTTCTCAATGAGGTAAGTGCTGGTATTTTTGTGATCATCACCTCTTGAAGTAGATCTGCCATGGTGAATTTCCACCAAAATGGGTAGCATTCACGTAGCCCAACTTTGGGCACATGCTTTACCTGGCTCGGTTGAAGGGTTAGTCTCCATTGGCTTATTGGAGGTAAGCAACCAAAAATAGTGGTCCAGATATTGCAGAAGCACTTTGACAAGGGACTTGACTTTTATAATTAAATAGTACAGATGTTTGAGGCCATTTCCCCATAAATTAGACAAATCCCTGTAAAGTCAAGGCTGACTATATTTGGTAGCCTGGAATTAATAGTCTGATATTTCTTTAATATTATTTTCTGAAGACAATTTTTCCATTTGAAAAATACCACAAAGAATTGAGAAGATTTCAACCAACTTTAAGTCTTATCTGATGTCCTTCCACGGGACAACTGTGACATTATCAGAAATGTATAAAAACACCTTGAGAATAAAATCTTTTTCCTGATTGAGTTAAATCTGTACAAAATATTAGAATTTACCTTAGCAAAGTGATTATTTTTTTCCCTTTAAAACCTGGAGAACGTGAACATTGCACTGACTGTTTTTCCTTCTATTGTTTAAAATAGTGACTGACCTTTCTTTGGAATGAAAGATCTAAAAATGGCATTCATTGCTAGTGACAGGATGGTGTTTGAGATGCAGGCTCTCACCCAATCAGTTACTCAAATGTAGGAGTAAGCTATTTCTATTGAGCAGTAAGACGGATTAAATACAGAGCGGCATTAAAAAAAGACAGTGAGAGTAATGCACAAGCATCACCATTGCTTCTAGAATGTAATTTTAAGTAAATGACCTTATGTTGCTCACATGCTTGAAAATAAATCTCTGTTCTGCTTGGGTAGTGCTTGTTTTATTTGCAAGCAAATATAAATGAGTTGGATCCTGAATTTACTTTCTTTCTTTTTTTTTTTTTGTGACACTATCAATTCTTTAAAGAACGAAGTCAACCATTAAAGATCTTTTCAAGAAGTATAAAAAAAAAGAATGGTAAATAATCTGCCATGAAGAAGTGGTGAGTACACTGATGCCACCAGGCCAGGAGCAGGCCGTGATGTAGGGATACCAGGATGCCTGAGGCAATCATTAGCCAGGCGGTACTCTTCCTCTTCCCCAGTTTGTCACCACAGAGGCAGACTGAACACCCACTGTGGCAATTACATTAACCTCTGTTTGCTGTTCTTATTTAGGCAGTGCTTACCATGTCTGTCAGGAAGCCAAAAACTTCATCAAAATTATGATTTGCGCTCCTTATTTCCGCTTTTTTCTTTTATTGGCAGCAGTTGAAAGACACTCGAGCGTACACTCCCTGTTCTGCATACCAACAAACATACTTCTCCCCAGAAAAGCTCATCCAGAAAAGCCTTTCCAGGGCTAAAGTTAAAACAGCTATAAGATGACAGTTGACTCAGATAGGATCTGCAGGACATCCTCTGAATATTCTGAGGATGTTCTTCAAAATCTTCATCAATGCTTCTCACTGATGTCCAGAGATGAGACTGGATTTTTGTGAAAATGCAGTTCTGTGACTATTCACATTTTCTTGCATTTTCAGACTTTACAAAACCTAAACTCCATCTTGTCGTGATTCCCACATGTGAGTGTGTGAGTGAAGATTCAAGCCAAAGGAGACATCAACTCCTGTAGGATGCAGAAACTGCCATAAACTGGAAGCAAAAAAAAAAAATACCTTAATTTTTGTTATCAGGCCATTACTGACTTTGTTCTTCTGGTCAAGGAACAGAAATTGCCATAACCCAGTTTCTCACATTTTTACAAAGAAACACAGAAGTGCTGAGTTTTCAGCAGCTGCAAGGAAGAGGGTGGGTTAAAGGTATTGTAAGTATCATCTGAAGTACAGTGCAAGTTCATCTAACATGAAGCAGCAGCAGCTTTTATTAGGTTTTGCAGTGAAGACACTTCATAGGAGACAGGAAAAATAAGTGGGAAAATTATGAAGTCTGACAGTGATTAAAAGCATTATCTAACCCCTTCTTTTGGTTCTTAAGAGCCATTAATCACATTGTGTATTTACGTAGTGCTTGGATGTGACCATGAAAAAAATAATGCTCTCTTGAAAAGAACTAGTAAAATTCACAAGCTTAAGGATCATCTCTGAAGGGATCAGTACAGGATGGATGTGGAGCTGTTAGAGAGGGTCCAGAAGAGGCCACTAAGATGATCAGAGGGCTGGAGCACTTCTCCTATGAAGAAGGGTTGAGGGAGTTCAGCCAGAAGAGAAGGCTCCAAGGAGACCTCATTGTGGCCTTCCAGACTTTAAAGCTTACAAGCAGGAGGAGGACCAATTTTTTACGTGGTCTGATATTGATAGGACAAGGGGGAATGGCTTTAAATAAAAGAAGGAAGATTTTACTTAGATGGTAAGAAAAAATTTTTTACTCAGGAGTGGTAAACTGGCTGGGTTTCAGCTTCTGCCCAGCCATAGTGGTGGGCAAATGCCATTATTGTTTCAACTGCAGGCTGCTTCCTTCTCAGAGGAGGAAAGCAGCTTGCCTTTGGTCTTTGCACTGAAGAAAAGTTTTCATAAGAGAAATTAGTTGTTCTGCAACAGTAATTACTGTACCTTTGCATTTTTGAATGTTTCTATGGCAAAACTTAAGAATGTGAACTGACACTTAAGCCTTGAATTGCCTCGTTTAGCTAACTTGAATTCTGAAATCGTATTTTGCTGCTCTTGTCCTCTTTTCAGTTTTTAATTCAGCTGAGACTGCTCAGACATTATGAATTCACATCAAGATGCTTCACAGACTGTCTCTGGGGAAACAGCCTTTTAAAATGGCAGTCTTTTAACAGCATGTTTATGACTCCTTTTTTCAGATTGAATTCATAAAAGTTGGAGGGAGATACTACTCCCTTTATGGAGAGGATGAAAGCTTTCATTTCTGCTATCCACCCAATCCGCATAAAATACACTTCCAGACTCTAACACAGCTGGACAGAGTCTAAAACATTTATGCCTGGAGTAATATCAACATGATTTTTAATAACAGAGATTAATGGGTCTAAACTTAAAATTTTTAAATTTTACCAGTAGACTTAGACATATGCTTAAAATTAAGTACTTACGTCTGTTCTGCATGGAGGTGCTGATAGGCAAAAGCATATGGAGCAATGAAATATGAAAAGTTGGGTTTGAAAATGAGAGGTAAATCTACATTCTTGCAGGCACAGACATTAGGTGAAGCATTAAACAGAAACAAGCTCTGATTCTGAAATTCTGAATTGAATTTCAAATATAGGTGCAACGTGGGTTCAGGCCTTGACGTTTCTGGTGGAAATAGGCTCATTGGTCAATTGCAGTGCATTGGTGGCCAGTTTTGAACACCAGCTTAAACAGTCACACTTCTAGAAATGAGGAGGAATGTTTACGTGAGCAAATATAAAAAAATATATAAAAAAAGAAACAGTGTAGTGTGAAATAAAGCCAAATGAAAAATGTACCTCCTCAACAGTATGGAATACCTTTAGTCTTTTAAGAGTAAAATAAAGTTATAAGAAATAATCTGAAATGGACCAACAATGCCTACCTTCCCATCAGGCCATCCAGTAGTAAGAAGCAGATCTGCACTACGTGTGACCAAACCCCTCCCCATGCCTTAGGGAGACCCACAAGCCGCCCAGATCACAAATTGCTCAGATCCCCTCTATTCTCCTTGCTGGTGCTTGGTGCACTCATTGCAATAAAAGCCTCAATATGAGTATGTGGCTCATGTCAGAGTTGAGTAGGAACCCCAGGAGGTCAAGAAATACCTAAATTCCTTCCATCCTTCACATGCTTCTTCAGATAAATAACTAGACTTTTCAATTTATAATTTACCTTTTAGATTTATTTTGGCTTTGTCATACTGCTATTAAAAGACCTCCTGCTCACTACATGCACTGAGTTAAAAAAAAAATTGCAAAAGCCTCAGCTGTTAAATAGCAGTGTGTCAATAAAATGATTGCAATGGAGCAGATGGGCTCTCACCACTGTGTGTGTTGGCCCAGGGCTCCTCATAAATATAGAAGAGAGTTTTCAGTCATTCCATTGAGTGTATTTATATACTGCCAGTCACTATCTTATCAAGGGCAGCATCATATTAGAATCCTTTCCCAGCATGGTTTTTTGGACCATTGAAAATCTTTGCTGTGGCACACCAAAAAAGTCACATAAAATATTAAATGGGAAGTAGATGAAATAAATGTAGGTCAGTGAACCATCCAGATATGAAACACAGTGAACTCTTCCATATTCCTCCTTCCAAGAGACACAGTAGAAACCTGAGCTTTAGAGGGAATACTTCCAAGTATGACACACTGTAAACAGAAGGGGAACAACAAAAGAGAGTAATGTAGAGAAGATAAACTGAAAGTTCCTACGATTTTATATATGTATGTCTATTAAAGAATCCACAGAAATGAACACATGCCAACCGATTCCTTCCCAGTTGTTTTGCCATTATCTCGCAGGATTAGGGTATTCAGCCAAAAGTGAGGCCACCAGTGCCATAAGAGCTTTGTTCCAGGCACAAACTGCTCTGGCACCCACACTCTTGTCACAGCCCTTTGGGAGGAGTAAAACCTTGAACCTTTCCCCGTGACTTATGTCCTTGACAAGTATTCAAACTCAGCCACATGCAGTGCACAGGAAAACCTTCATTATTTTCTTAGAAGAAAAGTGAATACAGCGTTACTGATGTACCTGTAACTTGGTGGTCATCTGTTGACATTTCAGGATTGATGCAAACTCCACTGACATGGATGGGATTCCTTCTTTGTGATTCAATGAACTTTGCATCAGTTCTGGAGAGGGAAAATGAACAGTTCTTAAGAAAATATACTCTTACTACTGTTACATAAAAATACCTACTACATAAAAATTCAGGTGAAATCATTTTAAAAGTGCTCTTGTCTCAAGCCTTAATTGCATTTTTTGCAAGGTTCAAAAAAAATTCAAAGTCCCTTGGGAAAAAGAAATGTCTTGGACTTTTCTGGAAAAAGAAATTTAAACAAAAGAAAAGATGCCAGTTACTTCTTTGATTCTATTAGATATAAGGTACAAAGACGTGAATTTATCTAAGCTTGCAGTATTTTAAAGATTAATCTGCACTCCTCGCTGGCCTGCACATAAGATGTTTCATGTGTGCATGTATGCCTCTTCCAAAATCTGCCCAGCAGCAGAGCAGTGACATGGTGCTGGAGCTCTGTGCTGATACAGGGCTTTTTCTGATCAGCGGTAATATTGGCAGGCTGTGCCATCCTGGAAAGTGCTAGTAATGCAATGGATGGAACAAAATTCCTGTTTGCTTAGAGAGACTCTGTGATTTAGACCATGCCAAATATCAGGCTAGAACAGCACAGCTAGAATTGGAGAATAAAAACCTAAAATGTGGATGAAAGCACTGCCGTTGAAACAACAGATAAGGGTGATTTTGCACTGGAATTATCAATTCACAGCTTTGGATCAGAGTTACTGTTTTTAATAACAACTGTCATGAAGATTTTCCCAGTTCTTCTCTCACAGCAGAATTACCATCTTCATGGTCAGGACTGAGGGATGACCAACACAAAGGTGTGGTGGCAAGAGCAGGGCATCCTGTGGGGTCTCACAGGTCAGTTCCCTTGGCCCAGGATGCCTGGCCCCTGTGCAGCTGAGAGGCAGGAGATGGGGATGCCTTGATAAATAATGTTAGGTTTTTGTCTGTTTTGCTTGTGACAGCAAAACAGCTGCTTCTGACACCCAGCTGCAGAGGTTCACCTTCCTACCACGCCTCCAAAAGTACCTCTGTCCAGCTCATAGCAAAGTCTAGAAAGGCTCTTCTTATTTACTTGCCCACAAAGTAATTTCTCAAGACTATTACTCCTGTGCTATCTTTGTGTCTGTGTTATGAGTAGGAAAATAAATCCCCTCCTGGGTACAGAAGGATTTTTCAAAAAATCCTGATAACCCTCGTATTTATGAGCATCAAATTCTTTTTGGAACAACAAGACCCAAAAACTACTTTCAATTTTGATGACTGGCATGCATAAAATCTGTGGTCCCTTATCATCCCAGGACTTTACTCCACTGCACCTTCTTCCTAGGGCAAATGTTTATGAAATAAGCTTATCCTTATCTTCTGGAACAGGCAGGCCAGTTATAAGAATCCAGTCCCTTTGCTTCTGATGACATCTTTCTATTGGTCTTAACAGCGAAATTGAACTTCTGAAACTTTATGACCCACTCAGTCATAACATCTCTGAGAATACGTTTAACTCTCCCACTGGTTCCCCACCTAGCATGACTTTACTCTCATTCAGACTGATATTATATACACTTTCCTAAATGGACAATTGACTGCATAAACTCTCTTTAACTTCAGGCCACTTATATTCTAACGGTTGTACTATAAGGATGTGTTCTGGTTTGAGTTTGCTACAGTCCCTTCCTTCTTGTTTCTTCTATAGAAGCACAGATGAATTAGTGCACCTACAACTCCCCTCACCACAATTACCTACGACTGAGCAAAAAAAAGATGAAATAAAACCAACACAAATCAAGCAAGGAAACAGAATGGTGTTGTATAGGCAGTAGAAAACTAGTCTCTGTTTCTCTCCCTTTTTTTTTTTTTAACCCCAGAGATAATAAACAAGTTTCTAAAGAAAATACTTGCACTGCAATGGAGAAAGCCATACTACTTCTGTGATGAAAACATCATTTCATAAAAATGTTTGCCACAGGAACACACACAACATGAATGCAACTGATGTGCAGTTCACAACACAAGAGTCACAGTGACTTTGAGCTAGCACAGTGTTTCCATGTGTCCACAGATTTCCAACCATGAGAAGGCAGTCCCTCAAAGACTATCTGATCCTAGCAGCAAGAGCTGCTTGGCTGTAAGCAGCCTTCATGGGAGAGAAATGGGAACAGGAGTTTAGAAGTCACAGCTGACCTCTCCCAGGGAATTGCTATCAATCTTCACTGTAGCTAAAATACCTTTTTCACTTCCCAGAGGGGAATATATATAATCCCATGTGGCAAAGAACTGTTCATAAACATCTGCCTATTTGTATATCCATCCAGAAGAGAAAAGGATATACCCATTGCTTATGAAAGCATTAGAATCCCATTTCCTTCACTGCAAAAAGAAAAAGAAAAAAAAAAAAGCATAAACATTCATTCAAATAGGAAAGAGAATCTAAGTAGACTTCATTTTGATTGTAGCAGATTTTTCTTACTTTCTAACAGCTCTACCTGTTAGAAAGAGAGCAATGTGCACAGATTAGGAATTGAATCATGAACACAGGACTGAGATAAACACCAGCCATCCTCTTTTTCACCTTTGTTTTTCCTCTATTTCCTCCTGAAAAGAGAAAATTATCACATTCTTGCAGATGTCCCAATTTCTAAGGTAGCTGCAATCATCAGTGCAGTGTGTTCCCCCAGGAATGGTGAGCAGCCACACTCACTTGCAGCTTCAAGGACAATCAGCCCCTTCACTGTTGGCTTACTGGAAGCTAATAGAACAGCATGATACCCAAACCAAATTTTGTGTGTCTGAGTTCCTTCAGGTATAAAACCATCATGCCATCTCCAGCGGGCGGGGGGGCTCCTTTGCTTCATTTTAGTCTTTTTCTTTCAAACCAGATCCTTGCTAGCTGTAACATGACCTCTGTTTTGTGTCTGTACAGAGGACATGCTGTCATCCAGCACAAGTCTCACCTATCAAAAAAGGAAAAACCTACCGAACTGAGGGATCCAGCATGGAACAAGATGATAGGTGAGGTACAGCAACACAAATGGGCAGCAATAAGGTGAACTGTACAAATCTGCCACCTGCTAGCAGAGAGCTTGAGCTCAGCTAGCACAAGAACCTGGTGGCTCTGTGCTGCCCTGCTGAAGTCTCCTGATGCCTCCGGACTCCTGCTTCCCTGTAACCATTCCAATCTCATCCTGTCACAATGAAATCATTCCAGCTGCAGCAAAGGGATTCATTAGGTCTACCACTACTTCACTACCCACAATCCTAACTGCAAATCAGACAGCTTTTCCTGCTTCACATGTCTGTGCTTTCTAGCTCAGAGATGTGACTGACCAAACAATTGGCACCTTAGAAAAACCATGCGCTAGTCTGGATCACGACTCAGGAAACAAATCCTGTCCATAACTGCACAGAGCAGGGCATAAGCTAATGCCAGAATGATGTGATGTGTGATACTTTGACCTTGCTTTCTGTGTGAGACTCTCTAAGCTTCATACCACTGGGAGTGCATCATTTGTGATGAGCAAAAAAGTCAGAGCAACTGGTTCTTAAAAGATGTGTCATAGTTTTGATGTAAAAATAATTTATCTCAAAGCTGAATTCAGTATTTTGGGTCAATTATAATTGAATCTGCACAGACAGAGAAGTTATATGAGACTAATTACTTACTGTCTCTACTTGAAGTAAATATTAAAGGCAAGAAAGATAAACAAGGGCTGAAGTGTGATATGCAAATCACATTGATAATTATCAGATTAAGACCATGAATTTATATTCTTTTAATCATTATGAGATTTAGATGATATCTCCAGCAAAGAAAAGTCAGTATGATGGTATATGACTGTCTATGATTTTGTCCCTAGATACAAACAACAAAAATACATTAACCTGCTTGTATCCTGTGTCTCATTATTGTAATAAAAATGATCAGAAAATTCCTTCTTTGTGAAATCCAAGCTGCTTTACTCTTTTCAAGGACTGCTTTTGCAAGAAAGGAGAGTAAGGCTTGGGTCATTTATACCGTATATAAGGCAGAGGGAGATTTTTCAGAAGCAGAGCACTTTAAACATTTTTATTCCCACCGAAGTTAATAAAGTGAAGCCAATTCTGAGCACTTCTTCAAACCAATGGATTTGCTATTAGTTTTCCTGCATGAAAATATGATGAAGAACATAATTGGAGAAAAGATAGTTCAAGAAATAACTTCACAATGGCATTACTCTCAAAGAAAAGACAAAATCAAAATATCCTGGGTCTGGTTAAGGCAGCCAAGGACTTAAAATGAGACTGGGTATGAAAGGGCTGGCGAAAAGGGAGATAAAAGTTATGACATTTTCACTTTTTTATATGCAAATTCTTGATGAAAATTACTTAGAGAAAGAAGTTGGAATAACTTTTGAAGATTAGAACTACCTTTCTTCTTTTCCTTTTCTCCTTTTTCCTTTTTCCTTCCTTTTGTTTTTTTATTTTTTTTATTTTAACAACTTCTCTTTTCCTGCAGGGAAGTGTTTATAAGGACATATGAGATCCTGACAGATGTTTCCACTGACCCTCTTACAGGAGATTGAGCTCAGCTGCTCTCCTCTAAGACGCTCTGTGATTTTGGCAGTCTGACGTCCAGGGTCCCTTCCAGGGCTGTTGGGCCTGCAGCCACCACACTGACATTGGCCCCTTGTAACTGGGAGCAGTTGGTGGGAGCTCCTAAAAATATACAGAAGGAAACAAGGAGCTAATGCTGCTAGTCTGTGCTCAGAGAAGATGCATAATTCATACAGTACATAGACAAAATAGAGAGAAGATGCCTGGCAAAGCCCCCAGAATGGCTTAGTTACCCTCAAGTAAAAACTTCTATTTATTGAGTAGACTCCATAAATATAGCAGGGCTCCTGAAATGTCCAGATGTTTGTGAGCAGATGAATAATGTTCTCTTTCTGAAAGCTTACTGAATTTTTTATTATCTTATGCACTATTTGCGTGGGCAGGTCTTCTGAACGAGTCAGAGCAAACAGCAATTGCTGCTGCAGGTATCCAGTGGGAGAGGAGAACTCCTGGACTTGGGAGCTCCTAAGGAGGTCCTAAAGTAGAGACTGCTGATACACACACAAAAAATAATCGCTGAATCAATGAGCTACACTTCTCTGAGGGATCTTATTGTAGCCATGCTATAAAGAGAGGATTATTTAGCATCGATAGCCGTGCCCTCAGATACAGCCATGGTGTTGTGCTCTCAGGCATGCAGACCTCACTCTATTCCATGGGAGACACAGTGCCGTAAGAAGATTTTGGAGTTAAGGCAGATATTGAGTTAGCCCTCTCTATTGAATTGCAGTTTTTGCAGATTGGAAATAGTTTCTTCTCCATGGTAATTCTTTAGTTACGCCATTCCACTTAGACCAATTTAAACTGGAAGAAAAAGATTTGCCTGTGACAGCTTTGCCTCAGTAGGACAGCATGACCAGATTTATATCTTTATCTTGTATTTTTGTCCGGAGGGCTTACACCTTCATCTGATTATGCTCTCTCTTGTGAGTTTCTCTCTATGCTTAAAATAGAAAATGCCACTAAACCTAGGACTACAGATAGGGCTGGAGTACCTCCAAAGAGCAGTCTTCTGCGTTCACTCTCCCTTACACTGACCCTGCATCTTCTCTATTTCTGCTACTACTACCAATTTAGTGCCAGCCATATGTATTTAAGGCTGGTTTCTTTGACTTGATAATCAGTGTGTGATTATTTTGTGGTTTTCCATGTGGATTTGAGTTTCTCCAGTTCCTGCTTCTATTGCACACTAAAGATTTCATTTACTTGAATACTGCTTTTGTATGCTTTCTTTATTGAACATAAAAGAACCTAGAAGTATGAGTATGTTTATATGCTTGTTGTGTATGTTCATGCTTTTCTGAAACTATACCCACCTGCAAATATATATGTATATACATTCCTATAACTGTGTGCAACCAAAATGAGCTGATAAAGACCACCAGCAAATAATATAAAATAATATAGCAGTGCAACCTTGATATAGTGTTCAGAGTTGCAGCCGGACTCCAGCCAGGACTGATCGGACTCTGCTTAGTTCTGAAACCTCAGTTGCTGTGTATGACAGTCTCTCTCACCCCTTCTCTCCCTTTGCTCTTGTGCTGTATCCTTGCATATAAGCCAGCTTGAGTAGCTGGAAGCTTGACTGCAACCCAACCCCATTTTGAATCATGCCCAAGATGTAACAGCCAGATTTGTTAGTGCTCTATTTTAAAGCATAGATGCAAGAGGCATCAGCATCTATCTTTTGTGGCCCAGCAAATGTAATGGAAGGCAAGTGGAAGGGAGGGCTCCTCCCTGGGTGGAGGGTTGCAAACCCCTTCCCTACCTCCTAAGCCATGTGGCACGCTGTCTGGAAGCAAAGCATTGTTCATCACATTAATGTTCAGCTGCCATTGATGTGAAGAGGAGGTCAATGGCTCACAGGACAGAAGAGATGGACAGAGCAGAACTTTGAGGAGGCACAGCTTTGCAGCTTAGCAGTCAGCACACAACCTAGGGAAAAGCCAACACGGAGCTGGGAGCACTTCTTAGACACAGAACATTAAAAAGCTGTTACATAAAACCCAGAAACCATCCTGGGGCAAAAGGCAGGACCTGAAGTTTCTCTTGCCAGCCCTGTGCAGCTTCATCTTCCCTGGATCACTGATAGCACTCCTGTCTCTGTGCAGTAAGGTGCCCTTGCCAGGATATCTGTCATTTTCATCAGTTCCCATCGCTCCGCTCCTCAAAACTTCCTACTAGTGTCATTTAGGCTTTCTCCTTCTCATTGGCTCCTTCTAGCTGCTAACATATACCAGCAATTTTCACAGTCGCCTGCTTTCCATCTGTTACAGTTTCACTGATGTTTTTTTGTCTGACTTCCTCTATGATCTCAGCTTGCATTTGTTGAAGTTATACACTTTTCCATCCTTGCTGTGAATTTTTGAATTTTTAGACATCAAATAAAAAAATCTCTAAACAGTTCTTAACCACATTTCACCCTATTTCAGTTGCTTCTCACAGATGATTCAATTCATAACAGCTTTCAGTTGGGTGACTTCAGAGGTATAGAGATGATTGATTGGGATTTTTTCCTCATGGTATGTAATGAATGTAATCCAGTCATGCTCTCCTGCACCTTAAGTATTACTTAACTTGCAGGCACGTGGTCAGTCCTTAAGCTGTAGCACTGGGCTCTGCCAGCAACACTGAATTACAAAATGTCCTTTATAATTTCAAAAAGTTCTGATGCTGGAGTATCCCAGCACAAGTTCTCCTGCACCTGCCAGTTGGTCACCAGCCTGCCTGAGAGCTCCCTCACAGAGCAGCAGGAGAGGAGCTCCATTTCCAGCTGGTTGTGTGATTTCAGCTAGGGGATCCTTCACCACGTGCACTAACACTATGGGCTGTGAGCCACCTGCTTCAGTGTTGTCTTCCTGTAAGTGGGCAATGGAACTTTTGTTTTAGCATTAGTTACCTTCCTGTTTTTATGCTTTCCAAATCACTGGTACTGCTTTGCACGTTACATGAAGCTTTTGGGTTTCGGTGGCAGAAAGGTCAAGTATATGTTCATAACTGACCAGTTCCAGTTCTTTGTGATTTGGGCAATTAGGAACACCTCTTTCAGTCCTTCAGTGTCTTGACCTCACATGGAGTTGATTCAAATTTTTAATTCATCCTGTGGCTAAAAGCTTCTTCTCCTCACTGGCAGAATGGTTAGAAGGCATTTCAAGATTGCCTGAAGACAATTGCATTCAGAATTACTCCTTGGTGGGGAACGTCTCAAGTTCAAGCATCTCTCATGGCCCTGTCTCCAGAGTCCATGCTTGATATTGCCTACACTTGAGAGAGGAGCTGCAGGCCCTCAGGATTTTCTTTCATCGCTAAGGACAAAGGCAAGAGATGCCAAGCAGCACCAGAAGAGCCAATTACAGCATTATGAACAACAGCAGGTCCCCTAATGCCTTGGATAAGACCAGCAATTTGACAGTTTGCAGAAGAGAAAGACTGAAGAAACTCTGTAGCATCCAGTAGAAATCCTGAACATTTTTAATTATGATAATAAAAGAAATGAAGCGTGAAGTGGGAAGAAAAGGTGCTGAAAGCTGCAAGAAAAGCATTGCCTGCTTTACCAGTGGTTCTGCGCAGTAGGCCTAGGTGTGTAGAGAAAAAGGAGAATGCGGTTCACTGAGAAGTCTACAATGGCACTGAGGAGCCTTCAGAGATAAATGGCAGCTGATTTCCCACAGATCGACGATTTCCAGAGACAGATTTCATTCTGAAGCAGTGAACACAAAATTTACATAGAGTATTTTTTACTGAAGTGAAAATTGAAACAGCTAAACTGTGTTTATGCATGTGTATGCATATGTATCAACTTTCTTTCCTCACTTGACGTGATTGCAAAAGAAATTTCCATCCTGACTTTTCACACCCACATGGGTACAGGAAGAAGAAATTTAAAGGTTGCTGAATTTATGTATCCACTGTGAAATTCCTGAGTACTGAAAAGTACATGTTGGTGAAGATATGAGTGCTGTGTAATTTACTGTGTGAGTGCTTCCAAGTGAAATGTTACTGTACATCATATCACACTTTTTACTGAGTGGGAGTTCACCTTGCTTATCTTTGGACAAAGTTTTGCAGTGACATTCGCTGTGCAAAATCTACCCTTTACCTTAGCTAAGTGGTGCTACAGAAGCAAGAATTAGCAGCTGGAAACACCTAAACAGCACGGAGCAGCTTCCTGTGTTTAACAGACAAGAATGTAATTTTACTTGTATAGTTATTTGTTTCAATTTTAAGTTATTCACTGGAATCAAATCATGACAACAGAGAACTTCCAGTAATGACCTAAATTTCCTCAATTAGGAAATGAAATGTGAAATTCTTAAAATCAGTTTTGCAATAAGTAGTGGAGGATATGCTCAAAAACCTCTGACTGAGACTTATTCAATGCCAGAGATACTCAAAATGGGTTTTAAACCATACAATTCACACATGTTAAGTTGAATTTCATTTTCTTACTGGTTGGCATGACTGGCTTATCACCATGTCTGTGTGTTTGCATGTCTTAATGTAAATAAGTGCATTTTCCTTGCCTTATAAATACAATGTCATAGATTTGACTTTTTTGCCTTGGGCAGCAAGCCCCACAAATGATCATATGGGGATAAAACATATGTCAAAGAAAATGTTTCTTAGCTCTTTTGCATGCAGTGCCAATTATGTCAGGCCAGCTCTTACTGCTTTAAATTAAAATCTTACTTCACCTCAGAATTAATTTAATTTTCTGGAATAAACGCACTTCAAAAAATCCAGCCTGAATTTTCCAAAGGATAAGGGTCAACTATTCATAGCATCTGAAGAATAACATAAGTCATATTCAGGCAGCCTAAATTCCACCCAAATCACTGTGCTCAGGATTTCTTATCAACCTGCTGTAAGTCTGTAGAGCACAGGGACTATTGGACTTTGAGACCTCAATGGAATTTAACTCCTGGACATTCAGCAAACCATTTCCTAATTCTTTATGTTATCGAAAGAAGTGATCCTCACAAGACTTGATAGGCATTAAGGGGTGGACTGTTTAAACAAAGAGCAGTCCTCAGTTGTCAGTGATTTCCATTAGTGTTAAAAGAGGAAAACAATCCTTATATCTATTGAAAATCTACTCCTGGATCTGCCCCCCCAAAACAGTATTATCAGAAAGATGTATTTCCCTTGCTTTTGTAATACAAAGGAATCACAGACCTCTTTGCTTCGAGAGACAAGGAAGGTAACTAATTCTGTACCGTCAAAACTTTTGTCTTTTGAAAAGTAGAGTGATGAATCATAGCCAAAAAAAAAAGCCCTGTGGCCCCGACTCCAAAAACCAAACAATACAGCAAAAATAAACAACAAACCAAATCCTATTGGTTTGTGGTCCATCTGTGTTTCAAACAATCAGAAGCAACAGCATCACCTAACTTCTGGTCTATACCTCCCTGGCCATTCTAATTAATACTGGCTCAAGGCAGTATTTATTTCTTAGCTCGTGAGATAATAGGTTATTGACCGACCTGTGAGGTAATAGCCAATGCTATGTCTCACATAAGAAGTGATTGTGTGGATTGAAGTTTGCCATTGATTTTGTTTCCATACACTCAGGGAGACCATCTATATAACTGTCACACAAATAAGAAGAAAAGGCCCTTAGTGACATTTATTGACTTCTGAAGATTCCTCACCTGCATCCACATGACATCACTGTGGTCAGACCAAAAACCCACTGAATTCACCACTAATTTCAGTGCAGTTCACCAGATCATCCTTAAATTAAGCAGAGAAATAGGAAGAGCTGACAATCTGAAGTCATGGCCTTGTGCAACAATATTCTAGATTCTACTGCTTCTTCATCCTGTGCCATTCACCATCTCCTAGCTGCACAGATTCTGGGAACCCATGAGAAGCATGAAATATCTGTAGTATATCGTAAAGGACTAAAAAAAAGCAGAGAGAGTTTAAAATCAGAAACAAATGGAGCTTTAAGTGCAACATGGAATTGAAAGGAAATGAATAAAGGTGAGCATATGATCACAAAGGCAGAACTTGGTGCAATTTAGGAGCTCATTCTACTGAAAGCTTTGGGAGTAGAAAAACTGGTGTCACCGCAGGATATTTGGCAAAAAAAGTACTTGTTTCATTTGTATCATTTTGGTTATTCAGAGTCATAAACAGTGCCTTGGAGAACAGAACAAAGTTAAATAGAAATGTTTCAGCTTTTCTGAAACACATATTTCTGTAATGTGCTTCAGAAACAAGGAGGTTTCAGTGAGTCAGTATGCTGCTGAAAGAGTTTGAGTTCCCCTGCTAAATTTTTTAACTGTTGTAATTGCAGAAATAAGCAGTTCCTCTACCACTCACCCATTTATACCTCTCTCAATATTAAATGAAATAATTCCCTTCTGGGAGTCATTTGGAGAATGATCAGCAAAAACCAAACGCAGAAAATTATTGAAATTTCTGTTGCATTCTACAGTTGGAATTACTGAGAAATATCATTCAGTTCTTCTGGCCAATGATTTTCCCAAATGCACAGGTCATTTTTTGGCTGCCCCATTTAGACCCATGTCCTGTCTAACGCTTACAAAGGCTGTTTGAAAAGTCTTTTTGAGACGGTGTGCTCACTAATTAAATGTTTATTAAACATCATAGCAGCTTGAGAATTAATTTCACCTTGCTGTTTCTCAAACCTCAGCCCTTTTCTAAGCTTTGACTGTACCTCTGACTTCCAGGTGCTTACCCAGCTTGGTTAGGATTTCCCAGTTTGCTTGTACACCTGTGTGTCATTTGCAGGGAAGATGCTGCTCATTAAGATACATGATGGGGATGTTAGAAGATATTCATCTATTTGACAAAAAGGCATATTGGAACAGTACTACTAGGTGGCATGTGCACCTCGTTTTTATTAAGTCACGTAGTGGGGAAAAAATTAATATAAAATCCAAGGAGAACATTAAATGCTAATTTGCCTTAAGGTACAGAAGCTCCTGAAAAGCTGCTATTTTTTTATTCAAATATTATAGGGACACAGCATTTTTATTCTCTCATTTATGTCATTTAGGATAGCTAATGATATACTATTACATGACCCAAAGCCAGCATTGCATTCTCTTCCTTGTATCTGGTACTGCTTTTCCAACTATTTTGTTCCAGCCCAGCCATTTCAGATACAGTCTCAATTACAGAAAATAATAGGATTCCTGAGGAGGTGTAAATGCATACTGTGGCATGGCTGTCCTGCTCTGAAATAGCTTAAGAGCCTTTCTGCGCTCACAGCATGAGCTGAGGGTGCTCGTGTGCCTTCCATAGAACAATATTCTAGGATTCTGTGCAATGTTAACGTGCCAAATGCTATCTGCATGAACTGGGGAGAATGTCTCACAGTTTAACTGAGCACATTCTTTACAATTGCCAAGGAAGGACCAATATCTGCTTTCTTTTCCTGTGAATTCAATACAGACCCAAGGCCAGGTATTGGGCATTCGTTATACAATACTGAATTTTTCAGCCAAGGCTTAAGCAGGTCATGCTAATAAATAAAGAACTTTCAAATGGATGCCCACGATTTCAATGAAGCCAAAGCCTTTGGGAAAAAATAGTCTGCATTGTCAGAAGAAATTGGATCTATTTTGTCAGAATAAATAATTTAAATGAAATACATTGAGTATTTGTAACTTGATGTGTATCCTGTCTATTGATTCTCTCTGCAGAAATCTAAAATTACATCTTTTTAACAGAGAAGATCTTCCTATGAGACTCTTCTTAGGTTTCTATCAACAATTAGAAAAAAATATATCTTTTTGTTTTCTGATCTGGATTTAAACAAATTAAAGTCATAGAAGGAACCTCCTCCACACTTAGAAGTCTGGACAGAAGCTCATATTTAAATCCTTGGAAAAGAAAGGACCCAAAGAATTGTTAACTCTGACTTGTACCTCCTCATTTAGCACCACTGCAGCTTTAGCAACTCCACACAGTCACTGTGATTTTATAACCAGCTCCTCTTTGCTTCACCCTGGGTTTATTTGGGGTTGATAAGCACCCAAAATGCAGCAGGTGTGTGATGTGCCCATCCCTCCTCAAACCCAACCTTATACTCTGTGTCTGAATGCATGTAGCAGGTTACTCACTCCACAAAGCAGCAAAATTTGCAAGAAGGGTACGGCTTCTTCTAAAGGTCCAAAGAAAATGCCCAAACATTAAAGCATCTGAGCCTTCACAGAGCATGAGAGCAGCCAGGCTGAGCGATGAGATACCACCCAGCTGCACCAGCAAACATTATTCTCTTTTCAGTTTCGTGTTCTTCTAAATGAAAGGCACATTTCTGATATCTTGCACTCCAGAAGAAGCAATGTTTACAGAGCTAAAATGTAACATGTAAAGGTAAAGTTTATCAGATGATAAACAGGAAAAGAGCAGGTTGCAATAAACAGAAACAAACTTGTCATTCTCATCAGCAAACAACATATTTCTCTGTATAATACGCTGTCTGCTTTTCATCTTTCAAATAAGAAGCTATTATTTTCAACTGGATATCAGACAGTACAACCTGGATATTTTTAAATGCTCATAATTGCAAACCTGAAAGACATTGGCACGGTAAGAAGCTTAACAACGATAAAAGGAACCTAAGAGGAAAGGTAGAAGAGATGAGAGCGAGCAGTAATGCTTTGTGTGATACTAATCTCACTTTCCCACAGCTTCTTGTTTCTGTGCAGAAAGGTGGCTGGGATTGTGCTGCACACACAGCTGTGCCTACGGAGCACAGTCAGTGCACTCCTCACCTTTGGCCTGGGGACCAAGAAATGCTGACAGACCTTTCCTCATAAAGCAGTATTTTCATACTGAGTGAGGTGCTATGTAATGAATGCTGCCCCAATTCAGAAGTAAAATAATGGATTCCACAAATGAGCTGTTGCAAAAACCAAAATTTTTCCTAGTACACATGTTGATTAGATCACTTTTTATGTAATTAATGATGACGTATTTGTTTACCTAACATCAACATGTAATTGTTGGCTGTTTCAGCTAACTTTTGTTAGCTGAAAAGGATCCAATGATCCTCTTCTCACAGGAAACAAGCAGAATTTTCAATTCCTTTATTATAATGTTGCTGCAGCCATTGCAGAATGAGCGCATGGCAACACAGCAGAGTGCAACAATTGCCAGGTGTACTGGCTTAAATCCTAACACTGAGAATTTTCAGATAAAGAGAAAAAAGCCTTTAATAGTTTGAAATCAACTTGGCAAATCTAAATAAATCATGCTTAAGATATAATTTGAGAAAAGAAATCAAATTTAAATACATCATTTACTTTACCCAGGAATTTGAAATTTTGTAGCTTAAAAAGCCTTCAGATAACAGTGATTACAAGCAGACTGCCATTAATCTTTTTTCTAAGATGGTACACAGGTGAGCTGTGTCAGACTGAGGGCAGTTTCCCATTTTAGGTCTTTTCTCCCCTCCACAAAGGCTGAAGTTCTCCAGAGCAGTGCTGCACCTTGCTGTGCAGAATGGGTTCATTTTGACCACAAACATCCTTTGATAAATGAAAGTACTTCATTCACCAAGGACAGTTTATGTGTCATCCTGCCACTTAATTCTGAAGGCAGCACTGGAGCAAATACCTTTCCCATTGCACTTCACACATAGTAGGTGAAATACTCTGCTTTATTTAATACACAATTCACCAATTTTAGCACAGATATTTCACAAAGGTAGATGTAAGCATTCAAACGTTGTTAAACTCGATGTGCAATGGTATATAAATTTCAAAGCTCCTTCTGAGCTCTAAGGCATAGTCCACCTTTTGTGTCTACAGATTGACTTTAATGTCATCAATGGGCTTCGCTGATTTGCATCAACAATTAATTTTTCCTAGAAAATAGCATTCTGCATGAGAACGAGGACGATGGCAGAAATGCTGGCAGGAGGCATGCAGTCTGCTATCTACTAAATCCTCCCTTCTTTCCCAGTTCCACCTGGTTCAGCACTCCTCCTGCAGTACACTGGGCTCATTCATAATGGGACCACACCACATCCCTCCAGTGCCACCCAGGGCTCATTCTGGGAGTAGGATTTATCAGACAGGACCTGGCAGGGCATCATTCAGATACAGCTCAGCTCTTGTGGTGGAAAGGGCAACAAAATTCTGCTTTTCTTTTACCCCTTGCTTTGTCTAGTATGGGAGTAAGCAGGAGACCTTATTTTGCCAGTTTTATCCATCAGTGCAATTTGGTGCCAGCTGAGCAGCACCACTACCCATGTGCATCTCCCACCTGGGCCCAGGAATGCTGCAGCCTCCCAAATGATGTACTCCATGGACTGTGGCAAGAGCAAAACTGGAATCTTCATTTCCATTCAAGTGCTGTGTTTGCTTGAAGGGACAACACAGTTAATTCACTACTGCACATGATTAGTAATCACTGTGCATATGTGTTGGCACACAGTGTAAAACATATCTTTAGTGAATGTGCAGCTCATTGGGCTGTGGCTCTGCAGAGCTGTACAGTTGCAAGGGGCTGGTGCGTCCTGCCCCACCAAGGGTCAGCAGGGCTCTGAAGGCTTCCAGGCACCTTCAGTAGGAACCTGGGGGACAATGCATCTCAAAGTCCTGAGATAAGGATGGGTCTTGTGATGAAGACTGCAAAAAACATGTGGATTCAATGTCCTGAGACTTTCTTAGGGACTTTAAATTATTTAGTTCTGCTCCACAATGAAGTCCCTCCTTCCTCTTGGCTTTGTTGGACTGACAGAAAAGTGTACAGATTCCACACTGCATTTGATTCAATAGAAATGAAGGCTTCTGTCCTATGTGTCTACTTAAGCACATGCAGTCACAATGTTCCGTAAACTGTTGCTAATGGTCGTCATGTGTGAGTGCTCCTGAACATCTCTCATGACTGCTCAGCTGTAAAATCCCAAATACATTCCCTCACAGTACCACTTAGATGAATAAACTGCTTACCTATCCAGTAAGCTAATGCAGACTTCATTTTACCTCACCATTTTAAGGCAATATTATGATGATATTACCCTAACTTTATGATCACGTTGTGATTACTACATAAAAGCAATTATTACCAATCCAGTGTAACCATGTAGCCACTCATTATAACAACTGCAAAGCATTAATTCCTCTGCTGAGAGGGTTTCACATGAGCACAAAGTGGATACACACAAACATATTCCTGTGTACTAGGAAAAGAAATCCTGAATTCAGCTGGGGGTACTGAGGAAATAGCATCACCAAGTACTGCTGCAGGACTGGAGAGGTCGGGCATACGCCATAGATCAGTGTGTCGGTTGAGAGCAGTGCAGGGCTGTGCTCAGTGAGGTGCTCAAAGCAGGGGGAGCTTTAGAAATGAAGAAACAGGACGGCTGCCTGGCTGTGGGTGAGGTCTCTGCTAAGTGCTCATTACTGAGGGTCAGCTGCAAATCTCAACTAAAGTGTGGTGCATGAGAAATGAACTGTGGTGAATGGAGGAAGCCAAACAAGGAGAAAATAGCCAGCACCTGCTCACAAAAAGGCAGAGATCTTGCAGAGGCAGCTGTTATCCTAGTACCTTTGAAATACTTGCACAAAGAATGTACACTGCCCTGAGTGTTTGCACTGCATAGATGCAAATGCCCTTTTTGAGTCTCCACTGCACCATCCCAGTTCAAAGATCAGTCAGCCCAGCTGGGCACACAGCCAGTGCAGACTGATGCTGATGCTATACAAAGTTAAGCCTTAGGCCATGTGGATTTGGGAGCACACTACATAAACTTCCTCTCTATACAATTCAGAATCAGAGCATAAACTGCTACTGCCTGTAACTAGTAGAATTGCAAGCAGTTTGCTTTGTCCTTAACTAACAAAGTATTGCTACTAGAATATGTCTGCGCTTTATATATGAACAAAAAGAAAGCATTCCAATTATGTAGCATATCAGTGGCTTTCCAGGTGGGCGCTGAAATGCAGCACAAACAGCATAAGTAGCTTTGTTCCCTCAGGAAAACTGCCACGTGAAGTCTTTTTAGCAGCAACAAAACATTAACAGCAACAAAAAATTGCAATATATGACATTACTGCAACCAGGCCTAAGGAGCACAGCTTGCTTTTGGAATCTCAACACAGGTTAGCAGAAGTGTTAGTTGCTGTGAATCTCCCCGAGCTCCCTGTGCCTCTTCAGCAGACCCAGTGGGCTCACAGTGCTGCCACAGTGGGTGTTATGGAAGGAAGGAACACGCTCTGGGACCTTCAAAGTCAGGCTGGACCAGGCTCTGAGCAGCTGGATGGAGCTGCAGAAGCTCTGTTCATTGCAGGGAGCTGGACTAGATGATCTTTACGGATCCCTTCCAGCTTACATGTTTCTGTGATTCTCTGACATACACTGAATGGAGCTATCAGCAGGTTACATTTGTGGATCCAAATTCACTTCTGGGGCTTGCAGACACAAACACTGGTTTAAGCATAACTCTGTAACTGGGTCACTTTACTAGGTGTACTGGCACATCAACACAGGGGATGACAGTGCTGTATTGTGCCTCGCTCACTCTGAACAGCTCAGCACAGAAAGGCTGCTGAAAGAAATACCCTCAGCAGTCATTTGCTTTGCATTAGAAAAAAAATAAAATAAAAATAAAAAAAAATTGGACTGGTTTTGTTCTTTTCTGAAACGTACCTGCCCTGTTCCCTGACAGACTCTAACCCAGGTTATTTGTCTTCTGCACCACAGGTAATAAAATGATTTGCCAGGATTTAATGGAAAAAATGTGTTTCTGTTTCCCATTATTTTTCACACTGCTGTACAATGCCCACGGCAAGTGGCCACTTAAACCTCTCCTGGAAACTGCTTCTGCACATTGGCACCGGTGCAGCGTGCATGTGGGTACTATAGGCAGAGCCCATCGTGTTTCAGCTGCTGGCAAGGAGTCAATGCAACGTGACAGTGGGGAGAGAACGTGGATTAGAAAAGGTATTGCTGGCTAAAAGCCTTTTCTAGGGTGAACAATGCTTTTTCCACTCGCAGAGTGCTCTGAATACTGGTGAGAGTGCAGATGTCACAGCATCCCTCCTCTGAAATGTCCCAAGTCTGTCTTTTGTCTCTCAACACTTCGTTGTAAGTGGGGATTGACTGTGCCTTGCTGATACCAGGATTCATCGTGCTGCATAAACACTGAGTCTTCCTATGGAATCCCAGGTTGTGGAATGTGACCTAAATAGACGTAAATGTTCTCTGAAAAATGTTTTCTGGCAGAGGACTGTGTGCATTCTGAAGGTTACAAATTGCACCCAATTTTCTGTTTTCACTGCCTGAGTTCTTGTCCTGAAGCTGTTGATTGCTTCAACTTTCACAGTTCAGATAAACTTCTTCTATGCAGAAGGAACAGCAGCAGTTGTAAGCATTCAAAGACTGCTGAAACAATATTTGTTATGGCTGTTTTTTATGCCACACTCTATACTTGCTTCCTACTGTTGATTGATATTAGTGGTATGAGCCACAACTTAAGAACTTATGAACCACAACCTCAACTTATGTGCCAAGATTGCTTGTACTCTGGTGCAGCTTCTTTCCTGAGCTGGGTAACTACGTCACAAATTTGCCTCTTTGCCCACGGTACTGAATGTGACCATGACCCATTCAAATCTCCCTTCTTCCTGCCCCCAGCCACCACCAGCATCACTTGAAATCTCAGCGAGGTGTCAGGAATGGTAGTTTCTGCTGCATTTCTTTCAGGACCTGATGTTCCATAAGTGGCAAGAATTTCTGGTTTGGAACATAGGCCCATTCTGTAGAATGTTCTGGTAGCCCAGACCTGCTTCCTGCACTTCCAGGATACTGAACTTGAAAAAGCTTAAACATCTGAAATAGTAGGAATGAAAGAATGGAACTGTACGAACTCTTCACTTTCCCCATGAACTGGGCAATAATAAACAATATTCTCCCTTTACCTTTGGTATTTTCTGACATAGAAGCTCCCACACCTATGTAATGCATGATGATCATAACCCTCTGTGTCATGCAGTAGTTTTCTGTACTGCTGATTAAACCACACATTGCTTTAAAAACACGAGTGATGTGCCTCATCTCAAGCATGAACAGAATGAAGTGTGTGGCCTCAAGATGCCACAGAAAATGGCCTAGCCATGGACTTATGGTTTAATTGCTGATAGGCTCTTAACTAAAGCAACTTCAATACAGCAGTGTTCATAAAAACGTTGTCTTGTGGCTGCTCAGTTAAAATCATAGGGCACTCAAAATGGTAAATTGGAAGGTACAAGCAATTACTGTCTTTAGAAAAATGCATCATTTTGAATGACAATGCATCAAAATAAAGGAGGAATCTGAAGCCAAATTCAGTTCCCATTGAAGACAGAGCTCTCATCAAGCCCAAGTGGAGGCTCAGCTATTCAAGCATCTGTAACACCATGCCACTGAATGCTGTGGAAGAGTTAATGGAGGGAAAAGCAAATACTTTACAATTTACCCAGTGTATGTAGCCTTTCAAATGTTAATATACCCCATAAAAATTACAAGGTATAATCATAATGATATATTTTAAACAGATTACAGGACCAGTTTCAAACCAGGAGAAATTAATCATCAGGGATAAAAGGAACTTGTCCTGGTTTCCGTTTAAAGAATAAAAAGCACCACAAGAAAACAAAAGAGAGGAAAAAAGAGTACCATATCAAAGCAGCACGATGTCTTTTATTCACAGAAACTAGAAATGCTTTTGACTGAAAGAAATGTGAGCTCCAAAGGCTGGAGTCCATTTCTCTCTTTGAATCCAAAGCATATCTGAGATACAAGCATGACACATCTGAACTGTCCTGATGCCCATGAGAAGTCTCTAACTGATTTCAGAAAGGCTTTTGGTTAGATCTCTCACTGTGCTTCAAGCTCTTGTCAAGATGCCTGGTATTCAGGTAAGGGGCCTGAGGGCTGCAGCCATCTCAGACTTACGTGACAGCCTGAGACTATTCCATCAATAACAAAACCAGCACATGAAGCTGGCTAGATCAGAAGGCTTTTTGGAGGGCTGTCTGAAAGGCAACATGCCAAACCAAAGTGCTGATGATAAATGCTAACGTAAAGTTGTGACCGATAAATTCTAGCAATGGGTCCACTGTTCAGCAGCATAAACAGACTACAGGGGGAGGAAAAGATGCAAGAGCTGTCATTTCCCATGGCAGAATCTGCAGGGTGCACTTTAATTTTCTTTCACATTTTGTACAGACAGTTCCAGCCCTGTACGAACAAGCCAAATGCTCAAGCGTACAATGATCCTCTGAAGTTTCTCACAGAAACTCTACCCTACCCTACAAGCAGGAGGTCAGTCAAGACCAAGAGCTCATAGGCAGCTCCCAGCACCACGAAGCCCCTCAACTTAGATGAAAATAACAAACTCCTCTGTCACTATGGGATGTTACCAACAGTACAGCTCAAGCAACTGCATCCTAAAGTCATAGGATGACATAGGATGACAAAGAGAGCCCCAGTGCAGCCTGCAGAGGAGAAGGAACAGAATAGCCATTTTGGTTAGCACAGTCTGACCTTTCTATTTGTCTGTTTGCATAAAGCAGTCCACCCATTTATGAAAAAAAAAAAAAAATGTTTAATGAACTTCTGGCTGTGAGGTTTCAGATCTAAATATGTCTGTTCAGGTTTCTCCTTATTTAAAGCATCTCTCAAGAGCACAAATCTCTCCTGAGTACACCATGTTAATGAGGAGAAAGGCTGTTCACACTGACTCTCATGGACAGTTTGAAGGAGGAGAATCCAGCCTGATGGTGAGATGTCTGTCAAAACAGAGGTAACCAGATAGTCTTTGTCCTGACTTCTTGTGGCTAACGACCCATTTGGCTCAGGAAAATTGAATATATTTCCCCAAAACCCAAGTCTCATCAAAGAGGTTGCGTAAGTTAAAAAATAAGCCCTGCTTTTGCCACGTTTTTCTCCCTGCCTTAGGACCATCAATTTGATTGCAAACACGTTGAATTTTGGCTGCTCAGCATAAGCCAGAACATCTCCATATTTTTAAAATGTCTGACATCTGACTTCAATTAAGCTTATCAACATTAATAAAATAAATTTTGCACTCACTGAGTAAAGGGGTTTTTTAATCTTTCATACCATCATCCAATAACGCTAAAAACTGATTTTTAAAAAGCACATTCATGTGTAAATCAGTCCTTCTTCATTTCCCTTAACTTTTTAATGTAATCTTACTTCAATATTTTAAAAGTCTAATCTCTTTCTGAGTCGTAAATAATTCCTATTGGCACTGCTGACAACAAATGGACACAAGCAAGCTGTCAGCCACTGCCAAGGCAAGACATGCATCCCCACACCGTGCTGAGGTTCAGAGGGCTAATAATGAAACATGGAACCTTCCACACGTTGATCACCAGTTTGGATCTGCAACATTCAGAGTGACCTACAGTTACAGGTGGCAATCACGTGGCAATTACCTGCTTATCTGTCTGCCTGTCTCAGTGACTGCTGCTCTCCTTGGACTCACCAGTGGACAGGTGCTCTGCTGGCTGGCAGTAACCACCTTCTCCCTTGATAGCACTCTCAACCATTCAGTCAGAACTAAAGAAATAATTATGCCCTCTCTTTTCCTCAAAGGCTCATGTCATTCTTGTAGGATAACACTCGACAGTGATAGTTATCCATCTTCTAGCATGCTTTTATGGCCTTTCTCATCTACCCTAACAGTGAATAAGGAATTCTTTTAGTGGGAACCAGAGGAAAGAAACACCTTTATGATTAGAGATTATTTATGCTTTCTGGCTCTCACAGTAGAGCAGTAACAAAAACACAAGCAAGGGGAGATGAGAGCTCTCCAACTTCCTTACGCACATTAATTCTCACTATCCCCCAGCAACCCTGTGAAGTCCTCGTGGACTCCAGACAAAGCAAAAGCTGTGCTCTCGTTTGAGATAGCCAAGCCTAAGGACTGTGTCAGCCCCAGAGGAACACCAGACCCTGAAGGCATTGACAACACACCCCTGTCTCCCACCCAGGGAACAGCTGTGCCTGATGCTGCTCTGCCCACATGTGCAGGATCTGTGCAGCCCAGCCAGGCTGTGGCTCAGTAAGATCTGCTCAGTGCTGACAGCTCCAACAGGGGAAGTCACAGAGGATATTCAGACCCTTTCACTCCCACTCCCTTTGACCTTTGCTGGGGGAAAAACATGTTTGAAGAACATGCAAGTTGTTCATTTGCTGCTAGTGGTGAATATGTTTGTTTTCACTGTTTTATTTCCCTCGTCTTTGCTCAGTGAAACCCATGAATGCAGCAGCATGTTGCTTGTCACTCCGGTCATCAGCTGAGAGAATGTCTAGCAATAAAGAAACATAAGATGAAGCAGCTGCAGTGTAATTTTCTGATCAGCCTATTAGACATTTAGTCATTTTGAGCAGCTCATACCTCTGTTCCACTATGTCAGCTGGCAACTTCAGACAGCTGGTAATTATATTCTTTCAACAGATATAAAGTCTATAGCTCTCATTAAAATATTCATGGCAAGAAAGATTTCAATCAATTGGTGAACTGCTATTACAGTTAAAACATAAATCACACCAGTACTGTGGTGTGGGAGAACTTGATGGACCTGCAGTAATTTATGAATAAATACAAAGAACACGAACACTGCGATGAGCTCGAAGTGGCCACGGAATTCTATGTAAGTGAGAACCTGCATACAGATCAGTCTGATACAGATCAGTCTGCAAAGCACAGGAAATATTAGAAAAAAAAAAAAGTTATGAACTAGCTAGCTCAGTTCCCCCTGAGCTCTTACATGGACATCTTATTTTCCCTACAGGAATGGCAATCGCTGCTGTGCACACCCTTCAGATCAGTCACAGCTGGGAACTACCTACTGAGAGTGTTAATTAGAGCAGCCACTGTGGATTTAAGTTAAAAGAACCATCTTACTAAAACACTTTCTAGAATAACATCAGCGTGTTCTGGAAAAGCAGCCTTTTACATTTATTTGAAAGGGATAAAGGGAACACCACGTAAGAAAGGTAACTTTGCCACGACAAAGCCCAACATCTCAACTGGGACCTGCCTTATTGGGAACTGATGTCCTGCACATCCTTCTCCCCATATTATTTGTATTATTTGCTACAAGAGTGGCCTGAATTAAAGACACAAATACATGTACAAAACCACTTCCTGGGGGTGACCAAAACTTCAGTGAATTCTGTACAATCACCTCATTGGCTCCTGTTGTGCAGCTCAGACTTCTGGAAAAGCTGCTGCTGGGATACGTATACAAACTGCCTGATTCAGCAATCTTAAAAAAAAAAATAAAAAGAGCCAGAAACACCATCCCACATCTCCCTGCTCCTGTCTCCCTCCCCAGAAAAGAAATTACTTTCATTACTGTTTTCCATTGGAGTTACAGATGTCTTTATAAACAAGGGTTTCCACAGTCTTACCCAGCATGTAGCCTTTGGTATCTTAAATAGTAGTTTAAAAATCCCACTATCTTTATCTAATTTAGCCATCCACCAGATCATAATGATTATAGATCATTTCTATTCTCAAATTAACCTTGGGGAGCATTTAGATACTCTTGGGTAAATGTTCAGAGGACTATGGAAATCTCTAATTTCTACATCAGCAGAGGGCTTTGCATGCTTGGTTAAGCCTGGAACTGCCTGTTCCTAATTTGTTTCTCCAGATGAATATTTATTTGATTCACAGCCTGTTTCACAGATGCTTTTAAATGTTTTGTCAGCAAGAAGCCTGCATGCAGATAAACTCCTATTTTGCTTTCCCTTGTATTATGAGTAACCCTCTCAGTTATTTGACCTTCCAGATCTGATTTAAACAACAGATAGAGCCTAACCTTAAATGTATAAAAAGACCATTCATTCTGAGAGTGTTATTTTGTTGGTAAAGAGCAAACATCTGCTAAAATATTGCTATAAAAAACATTTCTTGCTTCTCTTTTCATGTTGAGTGGCCAGTTCCTGACTCCAAATACAGCTGGGTTATTATAGCAAAAACACTGGCAGTTTAAGAAGGAAAGCTGAGCAGTAAAACTAAAAAGATCAATAGGAGAAGTGAGAAGTGATAACCGCAGAATCATTGAGGTTGGAAAGACCACTAAGATCATCCAGTTCTGTGACCACAGATCTTCCAGTACAACTGAATTACCAATGCTGAGCAATTGTCACTGAGCTGAGGCCAATGCAGTGCATGAGTGTGGAAGTCCGGGGCTCGTGTAACTTCTGCTGCTACAGATAACTGTATTAAAGGACACCCATCACCCGGAAAATGCCACAAATGACCGTCACTGTCATTTAAATGGATGAAAATTGTAGGTTCCAGCTTTAATGCATTTCTGGATTTATGACAAGAAACCCAGCGTTACTCATGTCCTATACATAACCCCACACAGAGCTGTGTGGAAATCTGTTAGGAGAATGACTATAAATAAGGCTGTCAGAAGGCAGTCCCCACAGGGCCACTTCTTGTCAGCACAGTGACAGCGGTAATGCTCGATTTTCAGCAGCTTTTTGCCCATAAAATCCAACGTAACTTTGGGCTCATATGAAGTGCGGATGGGCAGCATTTGTAGCCAGGTCCTGTGGTGCCATTTATCCTTGTCACTACATCCTTGGTGGTTAAGCAGCAAAGACCCAGCTGCCTGCCACACAAGGGTAGCCCTTAGGAGAGATTAAAAGTGTGCATGAAGTTACAGCTGCTCACTGGCCTAATCCTGCTCCCAGCGAGTCCTGGGGAAGCTGCTTCGCTTTGCTCAAGCCCTCCCTCAAGGCAGGGCAGCTGTATTCACATTGCTGAGGTTCCCATATGCCGCTGTTGTAAAGCAGACAGCAAAAGACTCATCAACGATTGGGGAGAAATGCCTCAGTGCCATACGTCGCATACTGCAGGGGATGCCCAGGAATGGCAAATATTTGGTGCTGTTTTAGTAGGTGTAAGTATAAGTTCATATTTATATTTACAGCCACACGTAATGAAAGTGGAAACATGGAAAGCAATGACCTTTTAAAATGTGAATAGCTGTTGTTCATTCTGACACTCTGGATTTGTAATCAACTTTATCTATTTAATTTCTCCTACAGTACATTTTGTAACAGTGCCTGTCTCAGGTTTAGGGACAGCTAAACTCAGTTTATGAAACTGTTCCAGTGAATAATGCCAATACATTAGGTGAAATATGCAAAAGCAGGAATTAGAGATTGTTGAGAAAGTCAGTACAGATGTTAGGATATAGAAAGGACTTCTAAAAATGCAAGGAGAAAAGCCAGATAAGCAAAGCGACTGAAAATGCAAGGAGAAAAGCAAAGCTGAACTCACCAAGAGTGGAGAACAAACAACATGCATCTGGTAATCTGTGAGATGAAGTGGGATGATACAACAGGCTATCTCCAACAGCATGTGTAATTCCCAAACACTTGATAAAGAGCCGGCAGTATCTAAAGGCTCCAGGAATATTTACTCACCAATCATACACAGATACGTGGGTAAGAAGCGTACCTGTGTAGGTGATGCTGCACACACACGGGGCTGCATCAGCTGGTTCACATGGGCCAATGGAGGAAGAGGAGATGCCCTCCTTCCTCTGCTCCACATCAGGACTGGATTACCACCGCTCTCTGGTGTCATCGTACCTACCTCTTCCCTTCTGCCCACCAGTGCCTATTTTCAGCTACAGTCTGTAACAGAACATGGGGAAGCCACACTGCCCTGGCTGCAGTCCACTGCCCAACCTGCTTCAAAGCTCAGACACAGCAAGATTCAGGGCTAAACACCAGCACAGCGGCTACTGCACCAACAGTGGGTGACATTCACCTCCGTGCCAGGGGACTCAGGGTACCTGAAGTCCCCACTGCAGCTGGCAGCACCTGCACAGCCTCTGGGCAGATCATCAGTGAACCCTAACACATCCCAGGAGGACGCTGGAGCCAGGGCTCCTGGCACGGTGCGCGGCTCACGGCATGCCAAGTGCTGCTGAGAGCCCCATGGCTTCTCACCCTTTGTCTCAGCTCTACCTTTCACTCCATCCTTCAGAACAGGAAATCCTACAGTCTTAAGTGAATTATTCCAGATCTCTACACAAGTATCTACAGATGTATTTTAAAAGCAGGCCTATTTTAAAGCAAGGTCAGGTATGATGTCACTAGATGTAAGGGAAACTAGCGCTGAAATGGAGAGACGAAATGTTTTGGGAGAAAATAAATAAATAAAAAGGTTTTACTCAGCTCTAAAATTTCCCAACTGAAACCAGCACACACTCGGAAGCCAAAAATTCTCATTAATATCTCTGAAGACAAAATAAAAGATATACCCTATTTACATGTACATACCTTTACTGGAAACGTCTGATCCCAGGGGAATGTCACCATTATTGAGATATTGAAACTGCCTCCCCTCCAAGCACACACATTCGATCTTCACTTGCACCATACTAAATCAAAGCATGCAAATCCCTTTTTACAGCACTGCTCCCATTTCAGTCAATGGCAAAACTCCCACCGAATCAAATAAGGGGATAATCAAGTCCTTACATTTCAGTAAATTCCATGCAGCATAGCTCACAAACCTGTAAAATGAATAAAAACTTAGTATGCAGTTGATACAATGTGTGCAGGAGAATGTGTAAAATAAGAAGGGCATTTCACATGTTTTTTGTCAAGTCTAATCCTCCATCCATTGATCTTGCTGTTCCAATAAGCAACAGCATTGACTAAAGCAACTCATCCCTTCCTAGACCTACTTTTGGACAAATATACTGCCTACATCCTTCAAATTCAGGATGACCAGTATGCAGAAGATCAGAGTCTGAATCCTTTATTCATGCTAACACTTTCTCAATAGCAAAGAGATTATTTGGGCATACAAGAACTTGGAGTGTAGTGTCTTGGAGGGAAGATTGCTGCCCTCCTGCAGGAGGGAATTAGTTGTGATGCTACATTGTCACTTGGCTGAAAGTGAGCCAGCAATGTGCCCAGGTGCCCAAGAAAGCCCATGGCAGCCTGGCTTCCAGCAGCAATAGTGCAGCCAGCAGGAGGTGATTGTCCCTCTGTACTCAGCACCTCAAGTGCTGTGTTCAGCTTTGGGCCCCTCACTAAAAGAAAGACATCGAGGCCCTGGAGCATGTCCAGAGAAGGGCAGTGGAGCTGTGAGGGGTCTGGAGCACAGTTTTAAGGGGGAATGGCTGAGAGAACTGGGATGCTTCAGTCTGGAAAAGAGGAGACAAGCTGGCAAGCTGCTGATAGAAGGGCTTCAAGCAATGAAATTCAAGGAGCAGCATCTTAGTATGGAAGTCTGGAAATCGGGACAAGTTGTGCAAGCCTGGATTCATCTTGCCACTATTTTCCTTCTAAATCTGTTTGGCTTCTCTTTCAGACAGGAAGCAATTTGCTGGAGGGACAATTTTGCCATGTATATGCAAAACTCTCTAGAAAGCCCCAGGGCACATTTCATGTCCTAATAAGCAAAAAGCTGAGATGAAAGCGTGGAAGTATTAATTCTTGGGTGAAGTTATGCAGATAAATACATTTGTAACACGCACCGCTATGTATCTATGCACGTACACTTGGGTGAACACACATGTATATGTATGTATGTACGTATGAACGTAATACTGAGTTGCACACTGTGTTTGGTTTGGAAGTGACACAAAAGACAAAGGTCATACAACAGCTGGATTTTTTATTTTTTTTTTTTGTGAGCTGGATAAGATGCTGGTAATTGGCACTCCTGAATGCACTGACCAAAGAGGGGACCACTGAAGGCAGGCTGGGGCTCCCAGGGGAGCATCTATCTTGGCCACATGTGCCAATGGCCCTCCAATACCTGCTTCCAGATACAGCAGGCATCATCACCCTTTGCTTTCAACAACTAAAATACAGACATTTACTTGTTCTTGTGCTCCCTTAAGCCAACAAAGAGAAATCAGAAATTGTGTTTAAGTTTTTTGTATAGGATGAAATGACTTGCATCCTGACAATGACTACTTTTAGGACATCCTCACTGCAGCCTGAATGTGAATTGTTTAAACTTAATTATACGCACCAAAGAGCAAACAAGACTGTCTTAACACAAACACAAGCTTTCTCCCTTAGTTTTATTTCCAATGACTCACACTGAAAGGATATTGTTTTCTTTCAGGCATTAACTGCTGAGATGTAAATAAGAAATTTCTGGACCAAAGCATCCACACCTGAGCATGGATATCATCTGTGGGCAAGAGATAAATTGTTCACTGCATTGGCCAGATTTTCTTATGACACAAATTTAAGACATGGTAGTTGTGGAATTGGAATCTGGACAAATTCAGGGCAAAAAGAAAAGTCGGACTGACCTGCACACAGAGGGCAGAGATGGGAGGAGAGAGACCAGTGAAATCCTTCTCATTGACAGTGTTCTTTGGATAAGACAGCGGCAGGTAGAGATAAGGGCTCCTCAGCCTGATGACTGATGTAGGAGGTGGGCATTTAAAGCCCTTTCAACTTTTCCATGGAAGCTTAGGGCATGGAACCATAAAATATCCCGAGTTGGAAGGCACCTACAAGGATCATCAAGTCCAAATCCTGGCTGCACACAGGACCACACAAAAAGTTGCCCGGGGGGAGAATCCTGCCTTACAGGTGCCCTCTCATGCACCACTGGGAGAGCTATTATCCTCTGCGAGCTTTGAATCATAGCCCAGTTTCATTTCTACTCTGTCTGAAGTTACACATTTGAATTTGTAAATATTTCTTGCATGTGCCAAATTTTTGAAAGGAATTATTATTTACAGACCTTTATTCACTGTCAACATCTCATGAGATCAGTACATTCAGCAGCCTGTTTTACAGTAAACTGTTTATTTTCTTACAGTAAATAAGTATGTTGTCATAAAAAGGATGCTATAAACTACATTCTTTTAGACTGATGGTAAATGAACCCTATTCTAAATGTAAATCCCTTTTTGTTGCAATCAAACAAAATTTCTAGCATTCTCAACATCACAGACCACATTTTCAGATGTTTGTACCTATAATATAGAATAAAGCCCCTAAAACTGTATGTTTTTATGCATAAATTCATTTAATTATGTGGACAACAAAGCAAAAAGAATCCCTTTTCTTGAAGTCTTGCATTATTATTGCTTTTCCACACCTCTATCTGCTCCAGCTTCCAAGAAAGTTACCTGAAATGAGTGCTGATCAGTTTTTCTTGCAATGTAGTTTACCAAACAAGTGATTCTAGACAGCTTTCATCCATCTGGCTTCCCACTCATGGAAACACCCTTCCTGGATAGCAGCTAATGAGGTAATATAATAGTTTATCCTCCTAATGTGCTGATTTGTTTAGTGAAGCAAACAGTCTGCTTCTGCATTTATTCATGTCACTTACATAACTGTGTGCACACAAGTTTTTTGGTTAGTGTGAAATAATTATAATGATATCATATTAGCCTAAGTGTTATTTTGTAGCTCTGGGATCATCCGTTTTGATTTCAGGGGGCAAGAAGAAGTGGGAGGATGCTTAAGTGTTTGAAAATGAAACACATTCATTAACTGTAGCTCAGTTTATGAACTTTAGAGGTTAAACATTAGCTACAAAAAATCTTTTAATCTAGATGGATCAAGGCTCTTCACGTAAATGCATTATCCAAATTTGCAATCATCTCTAGTTAATGATTCGGCCTGAATTAGCCTTTCAAAGGAATTAGGGAAAAAGAATCAACACTTCAGCAGTGTTTGAAGCAGAAGTTGAAGTAATCGAATCAGTGTGTTAAATCTTAGATGAGAACATTTAATCCGTAAGCCAGTGATTGAGAACTTTGTGACTGAAACTAGATGCAGTGGTTAATCTTGATGAATTACTCTATACAGAGGAGGTCCTCCACAATAACAGCTTATGTGAAAGGAGAATTTGCTCAGATTTCTCTCAGTTGAAGAAGGTACGATTAAGGTTGAAACTTGCCAATTCTTCATGCTACGTTTCCCTGTAAATTCAAGACAGATTTTGGCTTTGAGATCAAGGATCACATATGAATATGTTTCAAAAACAGGAATTTCTGAGCAAGACTTTTCTGAGGGTTAATAAACTTTTATCTTTCCAAGTCTGTGGAATGGGAAATGCATCATGTAACAGACCTGCAGAATAAACCTACTCTACAGACAAATAAATGGGGAATTTCCTGTAGTGGGCCAATATGAGAAATGTCCTGTTTCCTCAAGAACTCCTTTAACTTGATCTCTTCTGATGTAAAATGGATGAGCTCTCTCAAGATTTTGTAAAGTTGAGAACCTGTGCTTGTATTTATATAGAGGCTGGTACCTCAGAGCTCTTCAAATTATTTGGTGAGAGAAACCACAATGTGAAGTCTGAGCTTTAACAGTGGTCTCCTGCAGCACAGCATGCTGAAAACAGTGCTGGCTGAAAGTGCAAGGTAGGATTTGAGGGGAAAGCAGATGGTGAAGGGCACCTATGATGCTGTGACAAACCATAAGCATCAATGTACCTAGACATTCACTTGTAAAGGCCACCCCTTGGAACGGAGACATCGGCACAGTCCCTTCCCAGAACACCCTAAATTCAGTGCAAGTTTGGATCAGACCTCAGAGACCAAGCACTGCCACATGTCAACACAAGAAAAAGCAATGTTGATGTTGGAAACCGGTCAAAAAACACTTTACCTACCACACTGAGTTGCTAAAGGGAGAAGTTAGCCTCACCAAGCCCTTGCATTAGTTTCTGGCTGCCCCTCAGTGCAACTACTGTGGGATCAAAAAAAGGCCTTGCATTTGTTCAAAGATTCATTAAGGACAGGATTTCATTTTTGCAATTAAGATATAATGAAACAACAACCAATCAAGCATTTTTTTTCAAAAAAGTGATCACTTCAAAGCTACCCATATGCCTGGATATAACTTCTAAAGCCACACATCCTTTCATGTTCTCCAGATAGAAGAGACTCTACTCAATGACAGAGCTGGAAGGACTTAGAGTGGGTCTGAAAATACAGCTTTGAAAGAAATAGAGCTGAGTCTGAGAAAGGATAACTTTTCTTCTATAGCTCCTGAGCTGCAGAAATGCACAAAACAATTCTGAAGTAGGAGCTCTAAAAACAGCGCATTAGGTCCCACACTACAAACCCACTGGGAAATCAAGCACAAAAATAAAGCTCTTATCCAAAATGAGATGCACAATGGAGTCACGTATGAAGGCAGCCAGGGGGCTTTTAGTCATGGTGCACAGGGGCTGAAAGCAGAAGCAGAAGAATGACCGAGAGCCATACCTGAGTTCAGTGCACTATTTAAAATCTCATTCATTCAGAAAACTGATTGCATCAGTTCCCTCGTTTCCTCTTTTTTCCTTCTTTTGGTCAGAGGTCTCAGGTAGGACACTCAAGATGCGAAGACACACCGGTGGCAGACAAAGGTCAAACCTCTAGACATAGTTTAACAGATTTCCTTCCAGCAGAAGGACAGAAAAAAAAAAAAGCAAAAAGGGGGTGGAAGATGCCACACAGAAGAGTAAAGATTTGAAGAAAACATCACATAATATAACCAGATTTTTGCGTGGGAGAAATAGGCATTGAGAAAATTCATGTCTGAAGGGAATTTAATTGAAAGATTAAACATAAGTCAAGACTCAGAGGCCCAACAGCCAAAGATAGCATGCATTAAAAGTGGCAAGTCATGCCCTTGCTTAGGAGAGACTGTGTCTAAGCACATGTTTTGTACTTACACAACCTGATTAGACTGCATATAAGTAATCCAAGGCCCCTTATTAACCATGAAATTTTAAAGTCTGTGTTTCATAAAACGACAAAGTACATGTCATGGCAAGGAAAAAGGGGCTATACAGCTGGTCTCTGTTCCAGCACACACAGATACACCTCACTGATCATCAGCATCAGAAAAAATAGTCTGCAGTTTAAGGGTAAGAAATGGAAAAGACCTATTAGGTCACCTCATCTAACTCCCAGCGAAAGCACAGGGTTTTCTCCAAGGTTTGTTTGCCCACATTTTCTAGAAAACTGACTCTTAGATGAAATAAAGTATTGTATAATGTTCTTAGTAATGTCTGAATTTTTAAGCTTAAATAGCTGAACAGATTTCCATTCAGCTATTCCATTCCATATTCTTTTGCTGGTAGTTATTGGTGTAAGGTTTCCATGGTAAGACAATTCGACACCAGCTCCTAGAATTCCCTCCACGCAGGGAAATCAGCTGTGGTGGAGCTGACACCTCCCCTCTCCCTGCCTCCTCAGGGATGGGATTTAGGGGCTATGCAGAGTTTGGAGTTGAGGAACAGTTCATCCCGGGGTGGGTGCTGCAGCAGAGGAGGATTTGTGCCAGGATTCATTTGCTGGATGCAGAGGGGGACACCCATCATAGGCACCCAGGCATCACAGTTGCATGAAAGCAACTCCAGAGCAAAACAAGGAGGAATTAAGGCATTGCTAAAGCTTCCCAAGGTTGTCTGTGGCCATTGGAGGGAGCTTTGCTGGGCACAGTAAGGGACCATTAAAGAAAGAAAAAAAAGTCTGTATTAATGCTACATCTTACGGAATTCTCTTTAAAGAAGCAGGCTAATACTGTGCTTCAGAGGTATTAGTAGCATTACAAATCACTTCAGAGAACGTAGGCTGCAGTGTGAACTGATGGCTGGACATGTAAGGAAGTACAGCAGCTTCCAGCAGCCCTAGTTTCAGCTCTGGGTACCAATGAGGAAGAAAATGGACTCTGGAGGGCATCATGGGAGCAGCATCCTCACAAGCACCAGCAATCCACTGGCACCACTTTGATTTCACAAAGAAGCTGTGACGTATCTCATCATATCAATTACCAATTGGCACGAGTCTCCCAAAGGCGCAGGCCTTGGTTCCAGCTGAGCTGCTCCATAAACTCAGTGGTTGGGTAGGCACTGTGGGATCTCCGCCCAGCACGATGCAGGCAATGATAACAGCGGAACTACACTGCTGTTTATTTATTTCTGGGATTTCTTTTTAACAAAGACACAGGAAGAGAGAAAAGCTGTGAGGGTAAATAGCAGAACTGGTAACATTTGACTTCTGTAATTAAAGTAACAAAATGCCAAAGAGTATCAAAGTCTGGACTTTAATCAGAATAAAAAACTTGCCAAGAATCTTCTTATTATGAGGGCAGTTTGAAAAGTGATGACATTTAGCAAACGTTTCCTTGATCTGTACTGAGAGAAAAGGCAATAAGCAGACATCACCAATTTTTCTTCACTGTCTCCCTTAAAATATACTGAATTACAACAAAAGTTCCTCTCTTCCAGCTGGAAATGGTCTGAGTACTTCTTACCTTCCTGTTGATCACAACAGACCCGCTTTTCAACAAAGAAAAGCTCGTGTATCTTGCCTCAGTCACTTAGCAAGGAATTATTGCACTACTGATTACCTTTTTGTTTTTATAAGAAGCACAATTAGCTTTCATGTCCTGTCTACTTTTACAGATTAACTTAATAGTAGAGGAACGAGAGGGTACATAATTATGACAGAAATGTTACTGTACAATGATGCCACAACTTCCTATGGAAAAGTCCTCTTGAAAAACTATTAAATAACCCACGTTCAGTGCTGGTTGAGGCAGGACACATCTTCTTTGTCCCCAGGAGATGGGCAGGGGCTAATGTTCAGCAGCAGCTCCAAGACTGCACCACCACTGCACATAAGCAGCCACACACAGGTGGCCCCAAAGCTGCTACTGAGCTCCTTCACTCACAGCACGAGCGGCTCTTATCCTCTGGCACTGATGCATAAAGTGAGACTTATCTGACGGTCACCGGGGGCACGAGCAGCCAACAGGGATGCTAGGAAGACTGCTCAGAGAACAACTCAACTCATACGCTGAACAGAGCATTTAGATGCAGTGTTGCAGTGTTTATAAAAGCCCTCAGATGGCTCTGAGTGCTGGCTCTGTGCTGGCCTTCCTGCACCCGCAGCAGGGCAGGTGATGGGGAGAGCAGCGCAGTGCCCTGGGCTGAGCTGTGCTGGGCTGTGCTCCAACGCCTGGGAACAACATGAGTACCATTCTGGGGAATTTTTCTCCTTCATCGTCGGAGTATCTATTAAAATGCAAATTGTCACAGCAATTAAGACTAATTAAAATAAATAATAAATGGTAATGGGTGACCAAAATGCTCCATTTCAAAGTGATGAAATGCAAGCTTTTTCCTTATTAGTCATTGTGACCTAGTTAAATGTGTTCATTTATCTGGATGCATGAGAGCCTGGGTGCCAGGAGGAGAGGTACCTAACTATTTTTTCCTCCTTACCCTATCTTGGAAAGATAAATGCTGTTCTGCTCAATCTCTTTGAAAAACTACTGAACAAAAAGCCAGGAATAATTAGATCTGATGGGGCCGTAAACATTTATAGAGAAAAATAGAATCCCCTTCAGAAATCATCAAAGTAATAATTACAGTACAGGAGATGTAAGCTCGAGAACAAAGCAAGAAAAGGGTATTTATTTTGGAGGTTACTTTATTTCAGTCTGAAATTGCTACACAGTCTGTTTCTTGTTTTCCTTCATTAATGTTCTTTCAAGTATGGTATTAACCTCCAGTGAACGTTTCCTTTTCCAGACTGGGCTTTGCTATTCTAAACACTTTCTCTCTACCTATGTACAGGTAGAGCCATCTTCAGCCCAAGTCTGTGAGAAACTCAGAGTACAGCCCGTGAAAAAAATCTTATAAATTTAAGTGCTCTGTGCCTCTGCCCTGATGGCCACCTCTAGATGATATCCTGGGGGCTTTGTAATTTCATTCCTGTCTGACCTGAACAACCAGGGCTGAACAGACCCATCTGTCTGAGCTCCTGCCCTGCTACCAACGGGGCTTGTGTGGCTGTGTTTATTGCCACAAATAAAAATCAATGCATTTTAAATGGAAAATCATTTCCACATGTATTACTGTAGATACAGATGTGGAAACAACATTAGTCACAGCTTGCTGAATGACAGGCAGCTTTGCCTTAGTGCTGTTTTGTGACTAACACTTCATGAGCAAACAACAGCTTCCGTGCAAATAGAAAGCCTACATCTCCCCATGTGCACGGTAACCATCGTCGCAGAATGGGAATGACTCACATTAATGCACTGCATTTCATAACAGCCCTATGAGATACAAAATTGTCAGATGATAAGGAAGCGAGGCGCACAGATTAAATGATTTAACTAACTCCCATAGACTGCTTTCTGACAGAGGCAGAAAATGAACTCAGAACTTCTCAGCCCATCCAATATGTTAATCTCAACATTAGCAATACTCAAGCAGCCTCCCTTCCATGCATGGCATTTTTTTGGGGTTTGCTCCAGACATCCCCTCAGATCAGGGCTTCGCATCTTTTCTTCCCATCCACACCCATGCTGGGCATCCTGCAATGGAGCACATAAATACACATCAGGCGTGCAGCTCTCAGGTAAAGCTTTAAACAGTTTTTAATATGCAGATGAGGCTTTGGCTTTCCTCGGAACATGACAGGTCCCCAGGCTTTCAGCACCCTCAGTTTCTACCCTTAGTCCCAGAACCATTCCACTCACAGCTTCCCTTACTGTTCTGAGCCCCCTGTGCACTGCAGCCTCACTCTGTCCGACTGCAACACGCTTTGTGTGACAGGGCTGTGTGGCATTGGGAGAACCAGACGAGATATCTTAGTTGGGATTGTTCTAATTTCTCCCTAGATTAGCGTAACAAATAAACAGAAACACACCTGCCAGCTATGATCTCTTCAAAAGAGTTTCAGAAACGGGTTTTTAATCTTTTTAGTTTTTAAGCATGCAAAATCCACCACATAAAGCAATAAATCACTCGATTTTAACAGCAAAACAATTCTTGTGTAATATTTTGCCGTTACGCATTTAGACAACAGAGGCAACTATAAAGATTTCATCCACATAGCAGTTTGCATCCCATTTCACTGCACTATCCAAAATCAGATGGGAATTATAGTTCCCAGGTTACCTTACTAATATCACATTCAAGTTCACTGACTTGTTTTTGCTTTGAAACATGTGTCAGGCCACTAAAATGTTAACCAATGACTGACAAAAATTGGCCATACCCAACTTTTTTCCTAGATGCTAATTTTACTGTAAAGCCACTGCTTAGACACTTTTTGTTCTGTTTTGCAGCCTGTGTGATTAGTCCCTGAAATATCTGTGGAAGCCTTTGGAAAGTAAAGTCCTGTTTTTAGGACACCTGACAATACAGCAATGGTTGACTGGGTGACAGCTGCAGCTCAAGATCACATTGATTTGAATACTTTTCAACTGGCACAAAAACTACAGGGTTTTTGTTTGTTTGTTTTTAAGGGTTTTATCCAGTCTGAGGTTATCTCCAGAAAACTACAAGCTTACAGAGCTGTTGGTTTGCTCTTTGGGAGACAGGTGGTGACATCTGTGCAACAGTGGGACAGGAGAGTCAGGAACAACAAAATGACCCTTCCAAGTCAGTAGAGCAGAAACAACCACCCGAAGACCAGCCTGAGATTTTCCTAAGCTTCCTGCACAGGCTGCTGCCTGCAGTCCCCCTCCATTGGGATGCTGGGGCTGCAAAGCTCTGCACCCCTTCCTAGCAGGGAAAGGTCCTCTTCAGATGGAGTAAGACCACCATTCCAGCACCACATCATCTAGAAAAGCCAATTTGCATTCACTGGCCATGCAGCATTGTGCAAATTGTCAGCTGAAGCTCTGAATACAGCTGGCTGCAGTGTTTTCAGTGCTGTGGATTTCTTCAACGAAATAAATTGCTTTGCTGAAGCCAAACTGTTTCAAAGGAGAGTATCGATTTAAAGTTTCTGATGTGGAGGTTTCTGGGGACTGGGGTGATTGCTCAGAAACAGAGATCCTAAATAAAGTGCCTGACCTTCTCAAGTCAGAACATAGATGCTTTGGTAGAGTCTTGCTCCAAATGTATATTTGGAAAGATGAGTGGAAAACGATTTGAAAACAAAGCAGAAATCTATAGAAAATGTCCTAGATTAAAATTATTGGTCTTTAGCCATCTAGCTTCTAGAAGGTGTTATATGTAGTCCGACATTGTGAATCAAAACATAATTACAATAAAAATACCAAAGAACTCAGAACAAATGATTGGAAGGCACTTAGCACTCAGTTCAGTGATTATTTCACAGTTATGGTTCAACAACACAGGACACATCCTAGACAACTCTAAAATTGTTTGATCTAGGTGGATATCAAGCACATAAGCTGACTGCAAGGAGATATTTGCCAAAACGGCTTTCTGTTAGGCTGTTATCAAGAATCTCTGAAGATCCATCCTTTAGGATTAGCTAAATTGTTCAATATTGATTAAGAAATGGAGCAGCCATTCTATAAAACGTAGATCAGCTATGACTAATCACTTGACTAGAAATTCACGATGATGGACCACTGGTACGCACTGCAGTGTCTATGAAACCTACTATTCTACACATCACAGCATTTTCAGTTTGAGAGCTGGTTTGAGAGCAAGCCCTGCTTTCTCAGAGGCACATTTAAAGTCATTCATATATAACGTTTTAAACGTGCATGAATTAATGACAACGTGTAGTGATGGTACAAGTTGCCATGCACTATTCTGTTGGTGTGAAGTAATTTCAAATCTGAACAATGATGCATGGGGTGACTTTGTGGCGTCCCAATTTCGTGCTTTTACCCTCAGTTTAATCTCATTAGGTCAGTGGAATTTTTGCTTATTCAGTCTCAACAGCTACAATATATTAAAGCAACTTTTGTATAACTTCCAGAGAAAATGAATTTAAATTGCAGTAGACTAAAAAGTAGAAGCTTAGATGTTCAGTGCTGTCCTCAGTGCAAATGGTGAACCATTCTGCATAATCTGGAAAGAAAATGCTACAGGTTCAGGAAATTAATGCCAAAAACAAATGCCTCTGTTTTTACTGTCACAGGTGACCACACTTTGAATAAATCAAAGCCACGTTTAGAAATCTGGTTCAATACTTCAAGCTCAGATGATTTAAGTAAACACAAAGTACTGTAATGAACAGGAGGCTACAATAAATGTGCCTTTTACCTGAATAGATAAAGAGGTTGCAAAGTCAGTCAAGCTCTTCTATTGAAATGTCAAACAGCAGTTGACTTATCGTTCACTACCGAACTGAGTGCTGCTCATATCGCAAGAGCAGAAAGTTCATTTCAACATATTTCAATACAGATCGATCTTTAAGGGCCATTACATAAAGTAATCTTTAATAATGTGGCTCTGAACATGTGCAGAAGAGGCTATTAGAGACTGTGCAAAAGACGTTTTTACTTGATGAAGGGAAGTTTACATAACCCAATATGCGCACTGCTCACGGCCCTGGGAAAATTAATGTGCACCGATGTAATTTTTAAGTCAAAAGGTTTTTTTTAATTTAAGCTATTATGCAGTGATGCAACAGAGGACAGAAATAGGTTACTACTCTGTAAATTAGGAGGAAAAGCTGCATGCTGTGCACACAGCTTGAACACAACCTACTGTGTGTCTATGGAAAAGCATACATAGGTCTGACTGAAAACATGCTAACCCCTTTCTGAGAACTTTTCAAGAGATTTTTGTCCCTTCCCCACCACCTTCTAATAGTCTTGGAAGCTTCCTACTTTTTAAATGAACTGGTGGAAAGCTTTGCACATCAAAACTTTGGACAACCACCACATGAACTCAATTTGGCCACATCCTCAGAAATGGAGCAAACTTTCCCTCCTGGTGCTGTTAATTAGAAGCAACCCAACTCCTCAGAAGAGAAATCTTATTTAAGGCAGCACTGGGGCCCTACAGACTGCTTTCTCACCCAGGACATAGGCAAGACATAGGCTGGGTGAGGCACTCAGAGCACCCTGAATTCCAGAAAAAATCATCCTCTGATAATTCCTCCCTTCTAACACCTTGATTTCTCATCCGAGGTCAGCATCCTGTTGAGAGTCATCATTCACAATTATTTGCTTCAGTCATTAATCTCCTGTGTGGAAGCATGTCAGATGTATTTAGACTAGAACTTTTTAAGTACCCGTTATCTTTCCAGTTCCCCTTATCAGTATAAGTTCAGGGAATGAGTAACAGCAAAACAGCAGGAGCTGAATATTGGGTTAGGGATGTCGGCCATGCTTGCAGACAGACATAGCCAATGGAAATCAGCTGCTTATACTTAGATCCTTACAGCAGAGATCACTGTCACAAATAACTGAAAACCCTCACACCAGGGCTATTTGCTATTTGCTTTTGTTTGTTTCTTTTTATAAAAAGTAAATAGGAAAAAAAGAAAGAAGAGCAGGAAAGAAAATAACCAATTTCAAGGCTTCAGACTGTAGTGAAAAACTAGAGAGGTACGAAAACCTGATTAACTTCTACAGTTACATCCCATCAACGTGTGGGGCAATTAAACAGAGCAACATGCAGAGATGGAGCCAAGTAAACTGACAGAACCGTGCAGCCAGCAGCAATGTAATCGGCAGTACAGCAACATCAATCACACCTAATGGCAGTGGAAGAAGGCAGAAAGGAGGAGAGGCTGAATGTTCACCACATGGACCACTTTAGCTTGATTTGGAATTGCTAAAACAGAGAGGAAGTGAACCATTGTGTGTATCCTTCACTTCAGGTTTGTCCATAAAGAAGCGTCGTATGTGCAACCGCATACAGATAAAGGAAGATGCTGCGCAATATTGTAGATGTGAACTGAGACCCAGAAATGCCTACAAGTTGCCCTGACAGTACTTTGTGCGCTGGTTTCACTTTGTTTACTTACTGACGCAACTTAATTTGTTGATGCCCTTTTCAGAATGTGATTTTGAACGGAGGAAAAGCTCCAAGTACCTCAGAGAAGAGCTTGAAAGATGGTAAATTTAAAAAGACTTTTTAAAACTCTCCCTCCCACCCTCCCCTACCTTAGCAAATGCTTTTTACAACCCTATTAGTTTCATTAAAGAATCAAAAGAAAATCCATCAGCACTTTAAGTGCGTTCTCTCCGGTGATTCTGAGATGTTTATGGACTCGGACGATGCACATTTAGGGCATCTCAGACAGCGATGGGAATGTATAGGGATCTCAAGATTCCCTGTTTGTTCATTGCTATGTGTTATTTGGTGAGATCCTGTTTAAAGCAAGATAAGTTATGCTCCTTCTTCTCCAACTCATCACTAGTTTTAGAAACATTTATTAATAGGGGTACTGATGGAGCACCTTCAGGAGAGATGTCCTCAGGGCTGGATGGTCCCCCCTACCACCCAATCCATCCATCAGGTGTGGGCACTAAGCATCTCAGCATCAATCATTGTCACCATCTTCCCCCCAAAGGTTGCACCTGTTTGTGTCCTGGGGGAAGGCACTGAGAACAGCCCCTGTTTTTCAGCTCTATTGTGTGTTTCTCAATTTGGATTTTTATTTATTGGGATCCTGTACATTTCAAAAATCTGTTTCAGGCTCATTCCTGCTCTATAACAACCACATTGCATGCGTAATGCCCCCAGCACACACACACTTATCACAGCACCAAACCAGGAGCCAGTTAGTGAAGGCATGACTGGAAGCCAGGGAACACAGGAGGACACCATCATTAGTGCCCAGCCAGCTCCTGCCTGGGTTGGGATGTGAGGAGTGCTAGGCCAGGCACACTGTACTTGCTCACAGCCAGCTCAGCATCCTTGGGAGCATTGCTTCATGCTGTGAACACCTGCCCCACTGTTAGAGAAGTCAATCTCTAGCAGGCCACAATGCAAGTAGTTCCTGATTTTAGCCAAGTGATCAGTGCTTATACTACTGCTCTATTGGCTGTACACTTTTTATACTACACCCATTTTCCAGAGTTACAACCCACTTGCCCTGATCTCATGCAGTGGCTGCACCAACCCAGCAATGCAAGGACTAAAGAACTGGAGACAGTCGGGACAGAAAAGGATAATCCCTCATTCTGCTATCACACTCCAGACTCTCTGTTCCATAATTTGGAATCGAGGTCACAATTCAATTATTAAATGTGTTAAATAAGCTCCATACTAAGTGCATGGAATACAACTGGGAATGTGAGACTATGGCTAAGAAGACAGCACTAATGCATTTTCCCTTTTTGCACTCGCATAATTGCAGCCTATGATATTTACAGTAATTTGGTAAATAATCCGACATGCTTCACCACTTTCTCTTTGCAAAGCACTTATCTATGCTGAAGCATAAATTTAATATCTTCCACTCACATAAAGTCTGTCATCTAAGCAAATCCTACAATGGTTGAGAGATTTTACCAGGAGGTCATACAGATTCCTTGACATTCATGCCGCGCATGAGCAACTTCACTTACATGGATATGCAGAAACTTACAGGCTGCATTAACAGCACAAAGAAGAACTGTGCAAGATGGAAGTGCAAGTTAAATGGCAGGGGCTATCTGCACAGGGGCATACTGCTATTGCTTGAAGTGGATTTGATGGGGCTAATCCACAGTAAGATTATTTACTCAGAAAGTACTTTGAGGTCTTGCATGATTTCTTTACCAAGAGAGTGGTGAGGTGCTGGAACAGCTGTCCAGAGAGGTTGTGGATGCCCTGCCCCTGCAGGTGTTCAAGGCCAGTTTGGATGGGGTCCTGGGCAGCCTGGTCTAGTATTAAATGTAGAGGTTGGTGGCCCTGCCTGTGGCAGAGGATTGGAGCTTCATGATTCTTGAGGTCCCTTCCAACCCAAGCCATTCTTTAATTCTGTGACAGGGGATCAGAACCACTTACTCAACACTGAAAGACAGATCCCAGGTCAGTGTCCCCTCACAGACACCAAATGGACATGCTACCTACACACTAACCAGTCCCCTGCACAGCTACAGGAGCCCACAGGCAATGGATCTCTGCATTCAGCTCACCACTTCCAGCTGAAGTTCAGGGAGCTTACCAAAGGAAATTCTCAAATGATGCTAGTGTTGTGTCTATGGAAAAAAATGAAATGGGAGCATTCAGCAATTTGCACCAGTGTCAAGGGCTAGGTCACTTCAGAGTGAGCTGCTCTGTACACAAACATAATTCAAATTCCAATTAACTCTTAGAGTGCACATATTCACGATTAAAGCACTAAAAGCTTAAATGGAAACTCTAACACCACAAGGAGAATAAAATAACGTCATTAGGCTCTTTGCAATGATAAGCAATAAGTATTTGTACCGTAAGAGATTTTTAATCTACCCGCTGCAATAACGAGAGATCTCAATTTTTAAGATGAGCTTTCACTTCACTGAAATGAATTCCAAAGTAGGTTTGCAGGTCCTGCTGGTTTCCCTCAGTCCCTAAGTGGAGGGCACTTACTGATTTAACTCTTTTTTTTTTTTTTTTTTTTTTTTTTTTTTTTTTTTTAGGAAGATGGGTCAGGTTTCAGACTAAACAGCACCTTGTAAAAAACACTGTCATAGGAAAGTTGCAATACAGAGAGAGGGATTAGCAGTTTTCAATTCCCTTTCTTATACGTACATCTACTGCATCAGCACTTGCTTGCTACAAGTCAGCACGATTTGTAAGCGAATTAAAATCTATTCTGCTCTTTGTTGATCCAGGAAAACAGAAATGGTGTTCTGCTATATGGATGCCCCATTCCCTTGAGGGCACAACATCCTCAAGAAGACATCTGAAAGGAAGCTGCTCACACCGCAGCACATGTGAGGCCCTGCCCCTCAACGGCCTGCACACCATGTCTCATTCTGTTCTGATCATGAAGACTGGGATTGTTTCCCTCCTGCACCAGCTGCAGCCACAACCCACAGCCCCAGCAGCCATCAGCTCAGGAATGGGAATGGCATTTTTTAAGACTCTTGAGAGCTCACACTATGAACATCTCAAATCATACAATCAAGTGTCACAGTATCTGCTCAGCTTGAATCTACAAATCCATAAATTTAGGGTACATTTAAAACGAACTTTCGGAACCAACTGCTTAACTTTTAGGAGTGAAAGAGCTTATGACTTTTTAGTGCGGATTTAATCAACTATGATCTATTATTTCACAGAAAGCAAGATGAACAATCCATAATTCTCTCCATCCACAAAAAATTTATATTTTAAATCCATTTCGAATTTTTTGTTTTTGTTGTAAAGTACCATCAAGACAGCATTTCCAAACTGCATGTGACATGACCTACCATCCAGCAATTCTCTATGAAGCAGTACAACTCCTTTGACAGCTGGAAATGCTAAAATGCTCCTGTGCCCATTCTTATTTCATCTAGAAGACAGGTTTTGCATGTGTATTTCTTACGTCCTTATTGGGTTATTCAGTTAAAACATGTTAATTCTAGAGGAATTGCTAACACATGTAGGTTCTGCTCCAGATGTGTCCCATAGCAGCTGAAGTAGCTGATCTAGAATCTTGGCATCAGTTATTTCAATTATAGAGAAGTTCATGGATTAATTTTATCATCTCTCCCATGCTGTTACAAAAGCCTGTTCAGATAATGTTATAGCCAATGCAGTTCACCAGGATTATTTGGGGATTTTCCACTTAGAAAGCCTGGTTAGATGGACTTGAGATGCAGCAGAGCCCGCTCTCTGGCTGACTGCTGATCACAATTGTGCCACACAACTGGGCAGGGAGGCCAGAGCGCAGAGCAGATACCCCCAGAATAAATTCAAGGACACAGAGATGCCTCCTAAGGCTATGGAAGTATAAGCCTGTATTTAATATCCCAGTCTGTTTTAATGCTATTTAGTGAAACAGTCACAGCTGTAACCTC